>NC_081546.1:20585180-20628771 GCF_901000735.1 Corylus avellana
CGGCTTTGCGGAGCAAAATTTGAGTTTCTGGAAATGAGGTCCGGACCCGAGGAAGGCATGTCCGGACATGGGTGAAACAGCATTCTGGAAATGCTGTCCAGTCTTGATCAACAGCCCCGATCGATGGGCGTTTGTGGTCCGATTGAGCTGAAATTTTGCAGGGACGTTCATAACACATGAATCTACATTATGAACGGTGGAGATTGGATTCTGAGCATTCTATAGCAGTGTTTGAGCTCGTGAACAGTAGCCTTTGCATTTTGGAACTGAATTAAGCCAACACAAGAACTAACAGGCCTATTATCTGACAATCAAGCCCATAGCCCGATAACCCGGGTAAAAGCCCATCACATTCATATGGGCTTACTAAGAAGAAATCCAGTTTCGGAAGCACGGATACGACGTTACTTCACCAAGCTTGCATTCTTGGGAGACCGTGGTCACCCGACTTGCATCATTTATTGAGCCAACAATATACATGGATATGACAGTTATGGATAGGATATTCATCGATTATGCTAACAACTTGAATACAACTTGATTATCGCATCGGTTACAATCCACGCTTAAATGCCACCAATAGATATGTGCTATTCTTGGGATTGCGCCAGTCACTGTAACCATTACGTACCATTCCCATAATTATGTTAGCAACAAGAACAATTTCTCATCAACCATAATGGTCAGAGAACAAGAATATTAACTCCTCTGTTCGTTACTCCCGGATCCCAGATCCTCCACACGGCCATCATCACCATTCTTGTGAGATCTATCTATAAAAGGCTCATAGACAACAGAAACACGTACATGATTTATTCTCTTGCTAAACACTAGAAAGCCAACTCAGAAAGAGACTAACTTAAGCATCGGAGGAGGATTCGCCGGAGCATCCCGGCGTGTTCTCTTAACCCCATTTATATCTTGCAGGTTAACGGGGGTACGACATCCGAAATTACGATCTCATCCCTCGGGTCCACCATATCAAAAACTGTACCAACATTTCCTATTTTAAAAGGAAATATATTAAAATGATATTGTACGATACTTACATTTTATAAGAGTGATTGCAATCAGGTTTGATAGTAATCAAATAAATCAGATTTGATTGCCATAGATATTTATCTCTTTATCGGTGGACGTAGATCATAGACTGAACAACATAAAATTATTGTCTCTTTTATTTTAATTCAGCTATTATTTTATTTTTTTTCATTTTATTATGAATTTCTTCCTATTACATCTCTCCGGTACAGGAAATATTGGGTAAATGTCATTTGGATTAAATCGTGTTTGGCTTCAAGCAAGAGGCATAAAAAGTATTTTGGATCATGTCATCCTGCATCCTTTTTCTATTCTATGTTCTTCTCATATTTATTCTTTAATCTTCTCTGTTTATATATATATTCACATCGCCTTTCCTTTTTGGTTAATTTGGCTCTCTCTATACTCTCAAACTATCCTTTTCATTTTCAGTTTCTACTTTCTTCTTTCTTCTTTTTTCTTTCTCAAGTAATATATTTTAGAGTCGCCTGAGCCTGAGGTCATCTCAACTAACCTAGCTAGTGCTTGGACGTAGAAGGTCACATGGGATCCTTTCAACCTCGTGCTTTTAATTGCACGTCCTTATAAATTATTATTAAAAAAAAAAAAATTATATTAGACTCCTGATCGATCAGCAAGGCTTTGTTGCTTGCAGTAACGCAGAATCCATTATTTTCAAATATATTTTCTCTCTTCAATTGGGAGGCCGAATATTACATGTTAATACAACAAATCTACTATACCGAAGTGGTAAGAATGATCAAGTGGGAAACTGTTTTGTGCATGCTTATTCCCCGCAATCGAATTAGACTGGGAATGGGAAAATTAAGTTTTCTTTTATTCTACTTTTTCTTTTACTTTTTCGTAAACAAAACTGTCTCATTTGACATCTTCAGCAGCAATCTAGATTAATTTGAGTGCTAATTGACCAAAGAACCTTTACAAATATGATACGGCGTTGAAGTGGCATGACCCAATTAAAAAATTATCATGAGAACGTGTCAATTATTTGTTGAGTTAAAGCGTAAGAACAAGTAATCAATTGAGAAGAATAAACCAAAGCAGGTTAAAAGTCTACAGTAGTTGTTGAAAAACTTCGTCCTTATCACATTAATTAATTCGATAACCATCCAAGTCTAAAGACTTGGTGTAGCAGAACCAATGACCATTTCCATATTGTTTCTCTATAAATACACAAGTAACCCAGACAAGATGTATCACCCATCACCAAACCAAAATAGTAGAGAATACAGAGCTTACTTGGATATGATGAAAGGAGTTCATTTCCTTGCAATTGTGGCTCTCATGTCACTTGCATCCTCCCTTGTCTCTGCCTTCGATCCCAGCCCTCTCCAGGACATCTGTGTTGCAATTGATGACCCCGAGTCTGCTGGTATATAATTATTTTCATTACTTTCCGCTTAGAAGCAAGACTATATATCTTTATTGCTTTCCAACTCTTGTACGCTATCTTGCAATCTATTGTTTCCTGCAGTGTTTGTGAATGGAAAATTCTGCAAGGATTTGAAGTATGCCAAGGCTGAAGATTTCTTCTACTCTGGGCTTCACAAGCCTGGAAATACAAATAATAAGGTTGGATCGAGTGTTACTACTGTGAATGTGGACTAAATACCAGGCCTCAACATTTTAGGCATATCTTTGGTTCGTATTGACTATGCACCATATAGCCAAAATCCTCCCCACACTCACCCTCGTGCCACTGAGATTCTAGTAGTCCTAGAAGGTACTCTGTTGGTTGGTTTTGTCACATCCAACCCAGAGAATCGCCTTTTCACCAAAGTTCTAAACAAGGGAGATATCTTTGTGTTCCCAATTGGTCTCATTCACTTCCAGTTCAATGCGGGAAAGACTAATGCAGTAGCCTTCGCTGGTTTGAGTAGCCAAAATGCAGGTGTCATCACGATAGCAAATGCTGTTTTCGGATCCAATCCTCCCATCAATCCTGATGTTCTTGCCAAGGCCTTCCAGCTTGACAAGAATGTTATTGAAGATCTTCAGAAAAAGTTCTAATTGTTCAACATTTGGAGTAACTTTTAAAACAATTATGATAATTTGCCTCATTCCATCATAATAATATTAAATAAAAGTCTGTTTATGAAACACTTTCTAGGTGGAGTTGGAATAAAAAATAATATTGATGTTTGTTGAGCATGCATATCTCTCTCTCTCTCTCTCTCTCTCTCTCTCTATATATATATATATATATATATATATATATATATAACATCCCAAATAAACAAATGATATAAAGATATATATGAGGTGCGCGCCTATTCTAATTTTTGACATATTAACCACTTAAGTCACGCGCCTCAATTTTTCAAAAGATTTTCAACCAACCATTCGAGTATTCATATATGTATTCTTTATCTAAATTTACACTAGAAAATTCACTTAAAAAAAAAAAAAAAAAAATTTACTTTACACTAGTCTTCATCAACTTTCTCTACTTTACTAAAATAATAACCCTCAAACTCTTTAAACGATTTGGCTGGCCACTTCCCATGCCCAGCAATACATACAGTTATTCTGCACAGATGGTAATCTAAGAATAGAATGTTGAGCCAAATTCATAGATGCATACATAATCTAAGAAGTCAGAAAAAATACCAACCTTTGCTATAACAATGGCATTACTTTTGACATGCAAACTTCAAACTCCAGCCATGAAACTCACTTCTTAGTGCATGGAGAAGGGATTCAAAGATGATGAGCTCGATTTATGCTCACCATTTCTGGGACTCGTAAACTCTCGGATTTCCTTATGATCAAGAGCCTACAAGTACAGAAAAACGATTAGTATGTGAGAGAGTTTAACTCCTCTTTGGTTCTGGTTTTTGATTCAAAATCTTGGTGCATGGAGAAGGGATTCAAAGATGAAAGAAAATTGATCTAAAGTTATTGCCCAGCTTCTTGGTTAATTACATATACAATGCACTTCAAACTGATTAGAAGCGCATATTTAAGAAACTTATAATGCAATGGAAAATTAAATTGATACAAAAGCGAAATGAAGAGAGAAAAGCTTAAAAGGGTTACTACATCTTGCTCTTATTCTTTGATAATAGTTTCAATACAAAAACTCCTATTTGTAAGAAAGTTGGGGTAGGTAAGATAATACAAGTATGGTAGGTGAAAATTATTGAAAAAAAATATGGTTCTGGTTTTTGAAAATTTAGTTGCATCAAAATCTTAGTGCATGGAGAAGGGATTCAAAGATGAATGAAAATTGATCTAAAGTTATTGCCCAGCTTCTTGGTTACATAAACAATGCACATCGCATATTTAAGAAACTTATAATGCAATGGAAAATTAAATTGATACAAAAGTGGAATGAAGAGAGAAAAGCTTAAAAGGGTTACATCTTGCTCTTATTCTTTGATAATATTTTGAATACAAAAACTTCTATTTGTAAGAGAATTGGGGTCGGTAATATTATAAAAGTATGGTAGGTGAAAATTATTGAAAAATATATAAAGAATATATAGGAAAAATATATGAAGGCAAAAATAAAAACTAAGACTTCAATGTAATAATTCAATATATAATTAAATGCTAATTGACAATAAAATTAGCAGCGGAATGAATAATTATATAAATACCTCTAGTCATGCTTTGCTCAAGCCAATTGAAGAGCAGCTTCACAGAAACAACAAATCTGAAAAACAAAAAATATTGAGTGGTTCTTCTGACCTATGCCTACCAGTGAGTGCCAATTGATGGAATACACAGGCCTTATTTATAGGTAGGTTATGGGACCCTCAATTAGAGCTGTTACCTTAATTATTCCTCCCATCAAGGAATAAAAATCCAATCAATACAGCTAATTGATTCCACAAACATTAAATCATTAATGAAATCAAATACTTGTTCCACAAGAATTAAATCAGTGATTTAATTCAAAATATTTGATTGAAATCAAATACTTGTTCCACAAGAATTAAATCAGTCATTTAATTCAGAATATTTGATTTACACAATAAGCTTTAATTGGAATAAATTACTGAACACCGTAATTACAATAATATATGTGACATAAGGGACATACTTTAATGGAATTTCTTACATTCTCCCACTTGGCCCTTATGACACATAAATTCCTTATGGCGTTCAGTTCTATGATATGGCCAATACTTTATTTATTCAAACCATTCATGGAATCCTCCCACTCACTCAAGGAATACTACACACGAATCATGGCGGTAAAGCTTTTATATGATAAGCCGTCCCTTCCATGTATCACGATGTGTAATACCTCCCTAAATGAGTACTTTATGGATAATGTACTTTATGAATGAACTTCCTATAAGTCATTCGGGTCCAACTTTAATTTTATCCCCATGGATAAGAATAATATATATGCGCACAAAAAAACTTTATAACATAACCTTTATGTCTATAGACCAATTAAAGAGAAACTAAGCACAAATGAATTAATGAATCTCATATATTCCACATGACTTTATACTTTCTTTACCGGTAAACCTTTAGTCATGGGATCCGCAATCATTAATTCAATGCTTATATGCTCAATAGACACTTATTATCACTTAATGTTCTCTTTCATAGTGATACTTTATGTCGATATGCATACTTCTGCTTCTACTCAGTTTATTCTTAGAAAAATAACTGTAGTAGAATTAACTCAGAAGATCTTTATGGGTCTAACTATAAAATCGACAATCTTGAGACCTTTAAAAAATGTTTCAACCATAATGCCTGTGTAATTAATTCACAGCATGTAATGACTTTTGCTTTCATGGTAGATGTAGCAACTGTAGTCTGCTTACTGGATCTTCAGTACATATATACTGAAGTTGATTCTCTACTATCTACGCATTTAGCAAAAATCAAGCCTGAATAAACACCACCAAATGGTAAGTGTATCTTTAGGTTAAACTGTAGTTCTTGGTTCATTGCATATTCCATAATACTATATTGACCCAATAGTCCAACTGCTATTTCAATGTCATGTCTAATGTAGACCTGTGCATACATATGGAATATTTTTCTTCTGCCTTTGTTCCAATACATTTTTGGGACATTATCCCCTTTAATAATAGGTGCTACTGAAGATTCATAGTTCTTCATTCTGAATCTCTCTAAAAAAAAACTTTAGTGAGAGGAACTTTATGTAGCAAACCTAAATTAGTGCTTGCAAGCAAAATATTATCTATATATAGGACTAAAAGAAATGTAACTTTACTCCCACTGACCTTAAGGTATATTCAATGATTAGCAAGGTTCTCAATAAACCCATGTGAGGTAATAACCTTGTAAAAATTTTGTATACCATTGATGAGAGACATATTTTAGTCCATTAATAGATATCCTTAATTTGCAAGCTTTCTAACTATTATTAATAAAACCCCTTTTTTTTTTTCTTTTTTTTTTTTTTTTAATAAAACCCCTTAAGTTGTCTTATGTACACCTCCTCCTTAAGATCCTTACTCAGGAAAATTGTTTTTCACATCCTTTTGATATAGCTCTAAAACAAAATGAGCTACTCATATCATGATAATCAATGCCTTCCTTTTGAGTAAGATCATTGGCTACAAGTCTAACTTTATATCGTTCAACATTACCCGGAAGCATCCTTTTAAGTTTTATAAACCCATTTGTAGCCTATGGCTACAACTCCCTTTGGTAAGTCAACAAGATTGCAGACTTGAATTTTAGCCAAAGATTTCATCTCCTCCTTCATGGCATTGAAACACAATGTGAAGTTATCTCCACCCAAAAAGATGTGAAAACAAATTTTGGATCGTCCTTAGGTCTGACATAAAAATCAGACTCTTGGAAGTATACAACATAATCACTATAGATTGTTGGTCGCCTTATTCTAGAGAATCTTCTTAATCCTACTTCATTTACTTTTGACAAAGTCTGAGTAGGTTCATTCTGAACTTGTTCCTTATGAGTTGACTGTTCTGAAACTGATTGTGCTTGAAGATAATCAATTTGATTTTTCTTAAGCACAATCAAACACCCTTCATGTGAAGGGGCTTCAGTCAACTCTTGTGCTTCCTCTAATTCAATCCCTTGAGGATAAGCACTCCCACTAAGTTCAGCGTCCTCTAGAAATTTTGAATATTAGACTCAACAATTCTAGGACTAAATGAAGAACTGTAAAGCCTAAACCCCTTGGAGTTTACTGTATAACCTATAAAATTCTGCTAGTTGTCCTTGAAGCTAATTACCTTAGGTTTGGATTATAAATCCTCACTATAGCAAGACAACCCCATATGTGTAAACAATTTGAACTTGGTTCCATTCATTCCTTAATTTAGGTGTCTTATGGACAAGTTTGATTGGAACCGAGTTAAATGTATACACAGCGGTTTTCAAGGCTTCACTCCATTAGGAGAATAGAACATTACCTTTCATGTCCCCTTTTCGTGTACCTACCATAATACTATCTGCCTCTATCAGATCTTACGATCTTAATTTTCTTTTGTTTTGTTTCTCTACTTCTACCTTATAGGTACTGGAAGCATTTAATGCCCCAACCTTATGATTTAGAAGATAGAGATACATAAACCTTATATGGTTATTACCGAAAGAGATAGGATATCTCTAACCATTTAGGCAAGAAGTATGGAAAATGTTACACTTGTATAATCTCAAGAATTTCAAAAAAATCCCTTTGTTGGCACCTTTAGGGGTATAGTTGGTCTGCTTTTCCTTAATGCAGTCCATATAAATACCAAAGGTAGTAAATTTCAAGAGTCATAAAAACTCTATCATTTATCGACCTTTTATTCTTTATAGAGATATATTTCAATCTCCAATGCCATAACATAAAGGATTTTCTCATTCATAAGACTCTGTTTTATGGCAACATTTATATGCAGGGATTAATTTTCCAAAAATTGGGATCTAGATCAATTTTAAATAGACCATTAATTTAATATTCCACCCAAAAGTTTTAACAATATTCAAACTTGATTTTAACAAACTAAAATAGAAATTAAATTTCTAAAAGAATTGTGGAATATATAAAAACATTATTAAGGTCAAAATAATGTAATTGAATTTTTAAAAAATTAATCTATAGATCCCAACAACCTCCAATTGTAAACAAGTATTATTTAGAAAATCCTGCATTATGTTGACAACGTGGACCGCTAAACCAAATTGAATCCACATAGTCCTTAGGAGAGTCAATAAAAGAGATTCATGACACACTAGGTGTATAAGATTACCTCTATTTCAAGTCATTTATGATACTTTATGCAATCATTCTTTATATGCCCATAATTTTCCTTAGTGTAAGAGAAACAAGTATCTTAATTGCCATAACACTTTGTTGGCACCTTGTTCTCATTCATCAACTATTGGACATGATTGCCTATAAAAGTCTTTCCCTTAACATGAGTAACTTTCTGGATTCTCATGTCTTAATCTCTCATCTTCTTGAACACACATGATCAGAAGTTCCTTAATTGATCAGTTATCCTTATGTGTGCCACAAGATATTTGAAAAAATATCATCTTTAAATGAGAGAATAAAATTGACCATAATGACTCAAAAAACTCAACTTTTAGGGACTTTATAATGAGCTGTTATGTCCTTCATTTCCATAATGTGCTCAAGCACATTTTGAAACTGTAAAATGTTTTATTTTAAAGCTTTTCTATTAGGGTGCAGGCCAAAGCCTTATTGGAACTCACTAAATGTTCCTCAATGACCTTTCTTTGGCCCTAAAACACTAAGGAATAAAACCCTAATGCTTTCCTTGATATGAGATTTCATGAACGTTGAAACTTAAGCGATTTAAATCACTACAATCGTTCATGTTTAATAATCTCATGTGGCGTACTTGATTCCGTGGGAGAAGGTGATTCGTCCACACGAAACGCCAATTCAGTCTCCAAACACCCCAAAGTGAAAAGCACATTTTTCTTTTCAGTCAGGAAAAATTACCACTAGGAATTATTGGAACATAAAATACTAATAATTAAAGCAGTAGGAATACATCCAGTAACCAAGAAAAATTATATACTTTAATGCTATGAAATAACCTTATTTAAATTAACCAATGTTAATTTAATAGTAAATTTCAACCTACCTGTGGGCAAAGGTGCATCACGCATGAAATTTACTCTTTATTAATAAGACTAATAAATTTAGCATTAATAAATAAAATTTTCCGTACCTGTGGGCCTAAGAGAAATTTTATTTTCAATGTTAAATTTTACTATCTTATTCTAATTAACTCATAAAAATAAAAACGTCCCTGTGGGGATTGGCAAATTAAATTTATGAATTAATTACAACACGATGTTAATTTTCTTTATGAAGTTCATATATATAATCTTGATGCAATTATCATTATAAAATCGGGATGCTGTGGCTCTCCCAAAAATTATTATGACAATTACGACTTCATTAACATCGAATTTATTTAAATTAACCAATGCTAATTTAATAGTAAATTTCAACCTACCTGTGGGCAATGGTTGCATCACGCATGAAATTTACTCTTTAATAAGACTAATAAATTTAACATTAATAAATAAAATTCTCCGTACTTGTGGGCCTAAGAGAAATTTTATTTTTAAAGTTAAATTTATTATCTTATTCTAATTAAGTCATAAAAATAATAACGTCCCTGTGGGGATTAGTAATTAAATTTATGAATTAATTACAACAGGATGTTAATTTTCTTTATGAAGTTCACATATATGATCCTGATGCAATTATCATTATAAAATCGGGATGTTGTGGCTCTCCCAAAATTATTATGATAATCACGACTTCATTAACATCCAATAACTGTATAGATGCCAAAACTAAAGTTCCCAAGAATAAAAGACAAAACCAACATGTCAGTGGGTAAACAGTATTTTTCCAAAGTACAACCGGATAGTGTCCCAGATAAGTGAGGGGGCGCACAACGGCACACTTAAGTCCCAAGACTTACCTTGCCTGAGCTTTCCGATTGCAATTTTGGATAGTACCATAAACATTCACTAACACATGAGGCTTAGTTAATTATTCCTAGGTCCAGGCATCAAACAATTTATGTTTAAACAATTAAAAGAACAAACATTCCTTAATTTCATGCATTAAAGAAACAATAATCAATACTGAACAATTTAAATTATAAGATAAATAAAAAAGTAATATTATAACATCATAAACTAAATAGCTTAATGGTCTTGAAGTGACCTTAGGCCCTTTATCCCTTAAGAACCCAAGTTCTACACCCATGAGCCCAATTTTTTTTTTTTTTTAATACGAATGGGCTATTATATGGGGTCTTTCTTTATCGGGTTGTGCTACTTTATTGGGTTACGGGTTAGCCCACTTAATGACCCAGGTTTTTTTTTTTAATTTTTTTAATTTTTTAATTTTTATAACTGGATCGGGCTTGGGTTAATTAAACCCATACCCAATAGCCCAAAACACCAGACCCGGTTCATATGGGTTTGAAAACCCTACCCGGATCATCATGTTCCCAACTCGAAAATACCCAATCCCTAGCCGACTTCCTCTTCCCTATATGCCCCCCACCGCCGCCCTTTACTGTGGGAGCCAACTGATTCAGGTCTTAGCCCAAACCCGCAGACCCAACTCACTACTTGGAATGGGCAGGCCAGTAGCTTGCACCGGCAAACCCTGCCGAGGGAGCCGCACTGCTGTCCCAACAAATCAAGGCCCTCACTCGAGTCATAAGCTACCGCTACATAGCTCGGCAGCAGGTGCTTTGGCAGCAAGTGACCGGCCTTACGAGGAGCTTCAGCTCCGTTACCCATAGGCAGCCCGTACAGGACTGCCACTGCATTGAGCCACGACGGTCCTTATCGGGCCGCCACCGCTCTCCTTATGCGGCCAACGCCGCTGCTTGTGGAGGTCAGGGCAGTGGGTCACGGTGCATGGGTTAGCCATGGGCGTGGGTTTCTGGTACAGATGATTCTCCAAACACAAAGGGAAAAAATGGGTTTTCGTACAGGGAAAATGGCAATATGGTCAAGTCCAAAAAATAAAAAAATAAAAATAAACAGACCAGTGTATCCAAATGGACCAAAAGTAAATATTCATATACAAAGCATTCTAGATACTCGTATAAAGAGAAAAAAAAAACAAAATTCTCATTCCTTATTGCAATAGTGTGTGAACAAATAATATATAAAACCTGAATGTTCACAATAACTATTGAATAAACAATTAACTTAATGTTGAACAAAAATGGCCTAGAGAAGGCTCTGATACCACATGTAAAAATTTAATATATTAAATGCTAAATAACAATATAATTAGCAGCGGAAATAATTTAATATATATATGTACCTCCGGCCATCGCTTTGCCCAAACAGCTTGAAGAACAACTTCATAGCAACCAAACTAAAACTAAACAATTTTATTGAAAGGTTCTTCTGACCTATGCCTACCAGTGAGTGAGTATTGATGGAATACACAAGCCTTATTTATAGGTAGGTCAGGGACCCTCAATAAGAGCTGTTACCTTAATTATTCCTCCCATCAAGGAATAAAAATTAAATAAATACAGCTAATTGATTCCATAAAATAAAATTAATAATGAAATCAAATACTTGTTCCACAAGAATTAAATCAGCAATTTAATTCAGAATATTTGATTGAAAATCAAATACTTGTTCCCCAAGAATTAAATCAGTAATTTAATTCAGAATATTTGATTTTACACAATAAGCTTTAATTGGAATAAATTACTGAACACCGTAATTATATATATTTTATAATTACAATAATATATGTGACATAAGGGACATATTTTAAATGAAATTTCTTACATTGGAGACACCATACGGTCCATACTTTTTTTTTTTTTTGGTTAAAAAAAAAAATTGACATAAAGAAAAAAAAAAAAAAAATTTAGGGTGGACTATATTTTGTAGGGGCTAAAGCATTAAGGGTAAAAAATTGGACTTAAAATTGCTTGAGAATTTTTTTTCTTATTTTTTATTTTTTATTTTTCAAAAAAATTTACCAGGGTTTGCCCTGTGTGTATCCGCCTTTGCCTCCAATTCAATATCTATGATGGCATCCACAAGGTTCGGCCTCTAGCTTTGGGTTCCACCATACCCTAACCCATAACCTTCGGTTGAAAGCTAATACTGCTAATGAACTAACTAATAATAAAACATAGAAAATGATAAATCGGCTACTTCGAGAGAGCCGTGATCTTCAATGGCTACTTCGAGAGAGAGCTTTGACTTCCAATATATAGCAAACGAGCCTTGACTTCCAATACACAGCAAACTATATTTTCAAATAATAATCAACTCATACTTATTTAATGGTAGCTTCTCATTTAAATAGAAGAATAGTTACATAGAGCAATAGAATACCTAATTTGACTTGGACTAGGATTCTATTTTATTTCATACTAATACCTTTTCATATTGGATTATGATTTGCATAGAATCAGAATCAACTTAGGACTGAGAGATTTACTCTTCTTATTGGACTTGGAAAATATATTCCTTATTAGACTACAAAATAAAGGTAGAAAATAAATAGAGATTTACTCCTTATTAGTTTCTACTTGAGCCCTAAGAAAGGAATATATCATTCCCCTCCCCTAACAACGCCCTTGTCCTCAAGGTGGAAATTGCTATAAGATGTATTCTTTGCCCTCTTCATCTCCATCATCATCTTTTCCCAAACATGCCTCTATCATAAAGAGAGGTTTGCAGCGATGATTCGGGCTGTATTTGTCATTGCACTTGAAACACAGCCCCTTTTCCTGCCTCTCTCGTAGTTCCTCGGTGGTTAATTTCTTGATTGGCAAAGCTTGTCGTGGCTGGAGATGGTTATTTTGGGTTTGTAACAAGTCACATGGGGTCGCCCTCCTTAAGGCTTTATTCCAAGCTTCATTGACTCTTGCCAAACCAATGGTTGATGAGAGATTATTTGGCCTTCCTGCTAGTACCTCTGCCTTTATAGATTCCTCCAATCCACTAACAAAACATCTAACCTGTTGAATTGGAGATAATGTACCTACTTTGGAGAGTAAGGATTCAAATTTGGCTTGGTACGCCTTGATACTCCCTTCTTGTTGCAATTTTGTCAATTCCCCAAATGGTTCATAGAACTTGTTGAAGCATTTTTTGGATCTAACAGTCTCCGTTTGGTGTGATCTTCACGTTCTTCGAGGTGTCTCTCATCAACGACCTTCGGGCTCCTACAAAATAATAAGAGCGTCAAAGGGGTCTACGGGGAAGGCCCCGTAGACCCTCCGATGCTTAAGTTAGCAGTCGTATATAGGGTCAAAATGTAGCCGAAGCTAGCAATGTATTGAGAAATAATGACCGATCCCCCTTTACCTCTGTCTTGAGTTCTCTTTTATAGGGTTTTATCTCTGTAACTACTTCCTTGATCTTCTCCCTTCAGATGATTGAAGAATCATTTGAAATAGTGGGAAGATAATGTGAGGTGGTTGAGATAACGTAGGACCTTTTGAGATAATGTAGGGTTGTTGAGAGATAGTGGGACCCATAGTGGATTTTATCCCCAACAGAACTGATTTGGCCCAAAGTGAACTAATAAGCCCTTCTTAAATTCTGCCCAATTTATTTCCCACTCTTCTCGCAATAAATTTTGGTACCACAATTGTCCTTCTCCTTCGAGATGAAAAGAAGTTAGTGATGTCTTTTCTTCTTCTTGAGTTCGATGGAACCTAAAAAACTATTCCGCTCGACAAATCCAAACGGTTAGGTCTTCTTCTCCATTGAACCTGGGAAAATCCAATTTGACATGTCGGTAAGTGAATGGTTGTGGTCGTTCTCCAGTTTTGATGTGAGAGTTTTTTCCCTCAGTCTCACGATTTTTTGCCCGCGAGGTCTCACCTTCTTCACGTTGGAACTTCTTTTGGACGGACAACTCCTGAAACAGTTCTTTCAATCAGGTCAAAATTTGATCTTAACCCTTAAATAAAGATTGCACAAATTGTTCGAGCTGGGTCACTTGGTCGTCCATCTCTTCTTGTTGATGGTGCAAAAATTATCTTATAATAGGATGCTAGGTCATAGAAAAATCCATGTAAGCAGTGGCTTTTTTCTTGGACTTTCCTATGTTGATGCAAGTGAGTGGGACAGCATGTGGCTTGAAGAGAATTGTGGTTGGATCCCAAGTGGTTGTTGGATGCTATAGTTACTTGAAAGCTTCAAGAGAATGGTTTTGTTAGAGGGGAATCAAACCTCCACCTTAGCTATGATACCACTTGATGCAAACCAATTAATAACAAAACAAAGGAAAGGATAAATCAGCTACTTCGAGAAACATGTGATTTCCAATAGCTACTTCAAGGGAGCCTTGACTTTCAAAATATAGCAAACTATATTGCAAATAATAATCAACTCATACTTGTTTATTGATAGTTTCTCCTTTAAATAGAATAATAGTTACATAGAGCAATAGAATACCTAATTTGACTTGGATGAGGATTCTATTTTATTTCATACTAAAACCTTTCCATATTGGATTCTGATTTGTATAGAATCAGAATCAACCTAGGACTGGGAGATTTACTCTCCTTATTGGACTTGGAAAATATATTTCTTATTTATTTATTTTTTTTTTGACATGAATATATTCCTTATTAGACTAGAAAATAAATAGAGATTTACTCATTATTTTATACTTAAACCCCGAAAGGAATATATCTGTTAACAACTATTGAAACGTTCGGCCTCTTAGCAAGAAAACCAAAAATCCCATCCTACCCATTCAGTTATCTTCCACCGAAACTGTAACCCATCAATTCCTCAAAGGAATTCCCTCTAGAAATCACAACAAAAATTGAACCTAAACAATAATTATTTGAGAAAATCACCACAAAATTCATCACTCTCACTCTCACTCTCTGGCAGTGAAGGCCCATGAATGAAGCCTCTACAATCGGCAATGGAGTTGTGTGGGGGAGGAGAGGAGGGACAGAGTGGCGTTCTAGAGAGCGCGAAACTGTTATCCTATGTTTTCATGGTTACTTGTTTTTGGTGTTCCAAGCTTACATGGCTCATTGCAATTGGAGGACACAAAAGACATGTTTTGTGCCACAACGGTATTGAAGCTAGAGAAATGGTACACTTCTCAAAATTTCTTTCCAAAAAATTGTTCCCAAATGATGTATCACCATCCCATGAGTTGGTGACACACTTCCCAAAATAATAAATCTCATGGTGACACATCATTTGGGAACAAACTTTCGAATATTTGGAATGTGTAGCACTCTTCTTAAAGTTATTCTCAATTTGAAATGACCATCTTTACAGAGAGCCATTGATAGAACCATTATTCTTAAACATTGTTTGATCATTGATGGAGCCATAATTGGTGTTCTTTTCTCATTCATTCAATTGCATCTATCAATCTCCTTTTTGTTGTCATTCCTTGTTATTTTTATTGCCTATTGTTTGTTTGCATTTTTTTTTTTTTTTTTTTTTGTAATTATCAAAAAATAAAAAAAAATCCATCCCCTCTTTCCTAAGATCGATCATGGCACAACAATAATTATATTTTGAGCATTTAAGACTCTAAAAAGTCATCCATCAACCCCTATAAAACCCTAAGAATCATTGGAAAAGAATAGGGTGTTTCTATGTCGATATAGAAATACTCTTACAAAGAGTTAGAGCAATTTTGTTTTGATAATATTTTCTATAAACTTAAGCTTTTAAGATAACCAGCAATTTAACATGGTATAAAGTAGAGGTTTTGATATTGAATCTTGCTTGGACAGTTTACACTTTATTTCAATTAAATATTTTATTTTTTAAACTTTACTCATTGAAGGAAAATTTAAACCCACAAGTGACAATTGCCACCAACCCTTCTTGTATATAGAAATTTATAAATAATAATAATAAACCCTTCATATATATATAGTAGTGGCCAAGTCCAATTACCCTTTCGAGAGGCAGATGGGTGCCTTAGGACGGCCCATCCTTTGTAATAGTAGGCTTATGCTCTGTTTGCTTCGCCGTAAAACAATTTTCGGAAAATGTTTTCGTATTTTCGGATGTTTGGTGCGACGGAAAATAATAGTCAACGAAAAATATTTTCCCTTTGACCGAAAATTCTTCTTTAATTTTTAGAAAAATGTTTCCATTTTTGAAAATCGTAAACAATTTTTCGAGTTTAAGCATCTTATTCTCAAATCGACGGACCGTACCAAGACTTGACCTGGACCCGCCCGAGACTCGACCGGACTTGCCCGGGACCTCGTTGGGACTCACCCAGTACCTGCTCGGGACCTGCCTACGACTTGATCGGGACCCGCCTGAACCTGCCCGAGACCTCGCTGAGACTCGCCCAGGACTTGATCAGGACCCCGTCGGGACCAGCCCAGGACATCGCCGGGACTCGCCCAAGACCTGCCCAGGACTTGACTAGGACCTGCCCGGGACCTCGCTAGGATCCTGTCGGGACCTTGCCAGGATGTCGCCGAGACCTGCTCAGGACTTGACCAAGAGCCCGCTCGGGACTCGCACATGACTTGCTTGGGACCCCACCAGGACCTGCCCGGGACTTGACCAGGATCCAATTGGGACCCACCCGGGACCTGCCTAGGACCATGCCAAGACTTAACCGAGACCCGACCGGACCTGCAGAGACTTCGTTGGGATTCTCCTAAGACCCCTCCGGGACTTGACTAGGACTCGCCCGGGATCTGACCAGACTTGCCTTGGACCCCGCCAGGACTCGCTAGGGACTTGTCCAGGACCTCACCATGGCCCGCCCAGGACCCCGCTGGGACCTACTAGGACTTGATTGGGACCTGGCCGGGACCCAACGTCGAAAATTATTTTCGGCAAAAAACATTTCCTAGAAAATGATTTATTAGAAAATATTTTTCGATATTTGGCATGTGTGGAAAATCAAGCGAGGTCTTGGTCAGATCCCCTATGTCGAAAAATGCTTTCAGCAGAAAACATTTTCTTGAAACACATTTTTCGACATTTGATGTGTATGCAAAATCATATTAAACTCTAAATTATGAAAATGTTTCAATCGGTCCTGGGCAAGTCAAGGCGGGGTCCCGATAGGGTTTAGGCGTGGTCTGGACGGATCCTGGGTGAGTCGCAGTGGGATCCCTGCAGGACTTAGTATTCTTTATTTTTATTTATTTTTTTATGAATATTAAGGATCAGTTTCAGTTTTCGCCATTCTTGCCCATGGCAGTGTGCAAAAGATGCAACACCTTATTTACACTCTACATATTCCTTCATATACATTATACTTGTGATGATTAATGATCAATATTGTTACTAAAAATTTAAAAGAAATAAATGAGGAAAACTTCACTTAACTTTTCTGAACTTTTATTGTATTTGTAATTAGGGCTGTTAAGTGAGCGAAGCATCTCGCGAGCAAACTTGGGCTCGGCTCGCAGAAGCTCGGCTCGTGCTCGATTCGAATATTAAATGAAGCATTTCATGAACACAAATCCTAATTCGAATATTAAACGAAGCAAGCTCGGCTCGACTCGACTAAGCTCGTGAGCACGCTCGTATAAGTGTGTAATAAATAATTATTTGTAAAACTGTAAAAGTATGTTGTACTTAAATTAAATAAGAGGTCAAATATTAATTAACAAAAGATAAAAATTAAAGTAAAACTCACTGGCGTTTTTGTAAATTGTAAGAGTACTAGTCCAACTTTTTTAGTTTTTCATTTTTCATTTTCCAAGGCTATTCCAGACATTGCCACGTTTGCCTTGAGATTTAGGCCCCATCCCTATCAAACGTTTGATGATCCTCACTTCTTTGACTCTTCCATTTCTTTCTTTTAACTTTTTTATTCACTTTTCTGTAACTTCTTTATTCTTCTTCGCAGACTCATTTCATTTTCCTTCTTCTTTCATTATCTTCTTCTTTCATACACACATTCCTATACACTAAAACATGGTTTGATTTTTTAATTGATTACAAAAACGCGAGTGTTGAACCGCCACACGCATGTCGAAGAGGGACCGAAATGCAGAGATTGAGAGAGACTAAGACACAGAGAGAGATATGGTCAAAAGAAGAAGACGATGAAGCCAAAGAAGATGGTTTCTAATCATGGGTTGTTGTGAGGTAAAAATTTTAGATTTGCTGTATTTTCTTTACACCCATTGTATATAAAGAACGAAAATCACATTGTTTGGGTGATATTTCACTTAGGTTTGATTTTGGTTGAGATTTCGAGGTATATGCTATTCTGTTTGAGAGGTCGTATGATGTGTTCATATGTGGGTTTTGGCCAAAATACTCAAAAGCTCGAGCAGGGAACCAACCTTGACGAGCCGAGCTCGGACAAGCAAAGCTCGCCCAAGCTCAGCTCATTTACACCCCTATTTGTAATCATTCTCTGAACTTAAAAAACTCTCAATTTACTCATTTACTGTATCAAAGTTTTAAAAGTTTGCAATGTTACTCATATTATTAGGGTTTGAGGTTAAATCAAATCAGTGAAAGTACTCATATACTCTTTGTAAAATTACAAAATTACATTAGTTAAAAAAAAAAAAAAATTGTGTCCACAGGTGGGTCACCGAATCCAATGTGTATTGTGCAATTTTTTTTTGCATTTTTTTTTTTTAAAAAAAAAAAAACAAAAAATCTTGATTATTTTTGGATTTTTTTTTCACGTCTCTGTTTGGATTTAACAGAAAATTCTAATGGAGATATGACATTGCAAACTTTTTAAATTTGGATGCACTAAATTGAATTTTTTTAAAAAAAAAAATTTAGGAGAGTAATTGCAAAAGTGAGAAAAATTTAAGCAAATTTTTTTCCTAAAAATAACTGTTATAATAATTGTAATCAAGGATCTTACCTTGGAACCTCACGGCTTTTTCCATATAAACTCATCTAATAAAATGACATGTATCATATAGTTATTAAAAAAACATGTGAGAAACACATGTTAAAGGATACATATCACTTTATTAGATGAGTTTGTATGAATTTGCTACAAATAACTACTTCATAATATACTAAATCAAGAATTAGGAAAAGAAAAAAAAAAATGTATATTTTAAGAGGACAACAATTTCTTCACCAAATTAATCATTCATTCTTTTATTTTATGTTAAAGTAATGATTAAGTGATTAAATTTATTCCGTCATGGTATTAGAACCAAATGTCATGAGATCGAACTTTGACTACGTCAATTCACCCTCTATTTAAATTAAATATTTCATGTGTTGGGCAAGTAATGGTCAAGTGATTAAATTTTCTTCATTCTATCAACTTAAACTTTTAGGAAAACTGATAATTTATCAATTTAAAACATCTCTAATAACTTAATTGGCAGTGGACCAAATTTAATGAAGCGGAAGTCACTAGTTCGAATTTTCACTCTCTATTCCCTTGTGTGGACATGTGAAAAAAGAAAAAGAAAAAAAAAATTGCACATCAATCCTTCTCCATCGTCCCAAAGTAGGGCTGACTCATCACTATTGACTTTTGAGGTTACATGTGACGCCAATATCCCCCAAAAGATGGGCCGGCCCTTTTTTGTAAGTGTATTTGTCAATTTCAAAGGGTTGGGCTAAGCCCAAATATTTGGGTAAAGATAAATCGTCGCAAAAAGTTGTCCTAGTCAACATATTTCACAAGGCCACAAAGGGATTGTAATCAAAGTCGAAATTTATTTTGTTCCATTCCATTAAGTCCAACACTACTGAAGGACTTGTTGATTTGGAGGTGTCCATCAAATGGTGTTTTTTTAATCAAAAGTGTGTATCAGTATCACATGGAAAATGAGATCCAATCCATGAGACATGGTGGGGGATCCAAGCAATGTGAAGGGAAATATAGTTTGGAAAGTTGTATGGAATTTAAAAATACCAAAAGCGGCTAAAATGTTCATGTGGAGAGCATGTAATAATCTCCTTCCAGTGAAAGAAAACTTACGCTGAAAAGGTGTAGTGAATGAAGCCCAAAGCCCTATTCGGGGTAGGGATGAAGAAACAGTAAAACATATTCAATGGAGTTGTCAATCTGCACAAGATGTTTGGGGGTGTAGTCAAAAAAAGAGCCAAAAATGTAGTGGTGAGGGTCCTTTTTCATGTGTTTGAGGAACTGATAATTCGAGGCTGTGAGTTGGTCGATCTCGAACTGATGGTGGTGGTGGCTAGAAAAATATTGTTTCGAAGGAATATTAATGTTGTACATGGAAGTGAATGTACTCATCCTAACCAAGTTTGTCAAGAAGCGAGACACTATTGAAAAAATTAGGAGGGTTGCTTTAAAAGAGGAGAGTGTAAGGAGTATTACACAAGAAGATGTAACGTCATTATGGAAGAAGCCTCCTACAGGTACGGTTAAGCTTATTTGAGATGTGGCTGTGGTTCAAGAATGCATAGGGATTTGTATTATTGCACGGGATCATGAAGGATTAGTCCTAGCCGCCCGTAGTACCACAATGAATATATTAGATGAATCCAGAGGAGGATACAAAGGGCGGGCGCCCTGGTAATTTTTTTTTTTTTTTTTAATTTCTCAAGCAATTTTAAGTTCAATTTTTTTACCCTTAATGCTTTAGCCCCTACAAAATATACACCAACCTAATTTTTTTTTTTAAATGAAGAAAATAAACTTAATTGCTTCACACTGCACACGAAGAAGCTGCAATTTGAGAATTGAGAGCATTGTGAAAATTAAAAGGAAATTGAAAAGTCATTTTAGACTCGATCTAAAGAAAAGTAAACAAAAAAAATTAAATCTCACCCTAACCCTCTGCAACCCAAACGGCCAAACCCTCTGTAACCCAAACTGCCAGACCTAGGATTAGGAAAAACAAAAGAGAGCTTAGCCTTAGAGGGACTAAGCGTGGCATATCAGAAATACCCACCAGGAGTCCACTCCTAAATTCGATTTTCGCTTGCCCCCGTACATCCGCTGCTGTGCCGCTGCCCAGAGGGATTGAGATTTTGAGCTTTTCGCTGGGCGTGAGCAGAGTGACGCTGTGACGGTGAGTCTTTTTCTTCCCCTCCGTAACTCTGTTTCAGAGCTTCGTTTATCTTCAGTTTTTCTTTTCTTCTTTTTTAATCGTTTCCCTTGCTTCTAGAAGACTAGACTATATATATATAAAATTGTTGCTTTATGAGTTATGAGATATTAAAATTTTGTTTATCTTATTCTGATTAAAATAATATTGGTACCTCCTCTCTTTTTTTTTTTTTTTTATTATTTTTATATATATACTTTTGGGATTTTGTCAAAGCATTAATGAGTTTAAGTAGATTATTGCCAATTTCAGGTATGTTATTTGTTATTGTTTGATACTTGCGAATAATTTAGTTGTCTACATTGAAAGGAAAATTTTCGAAAGCTTCAATTCAGATTTGATATTTGATGATTTTGTTTCTCTAAGATCACGTAGAATGCAATTTTAGACACTTTGTATTTTTTTTTTGTACTAGTACTTACATATTTACTGTTATATCAATTTGGCATATATTTATGAAATCTCATAAATATACTTTTTGTGATATACATATTGTTTTATAATTTATATTTTAAATTATATTTATCATATTATAATAAAAATATAATATATAAAGCGAAAAAAAAAAAATAATAATAATTAATTATTTTATTTCTGCTCTTATTAAAATAAATTTTTGGGTCCTCCACCGGTTGGATGAACATTGCACATGCTGCTCTAGTCGGAGTTTCTCGAGTTGATGATTATTGGCATCACTGGCGAGATGTATTTGCTGGATGTCTTCTAGGTTTGTTTGCAGTCGGCGTGGCGTTGTGTGGGGACGGAGGAGCGGAGGGATGGGGTGGTGTTCTTGAGAGAGTTATCTTGTGTTTTCATTGTTGAGTATAACTTCTATGGGTTCATTGCATAAATGAGGGATTTTCTGCCCACCAATGAGAGAATGACACCTAAGCTTAAACATAAAAATTGTACAAGAATTGGCTACAGCGGAAACACAGGATTATGAGCTGAGAGAGAGAAAGAAGAGAGACCCACGCCCAAATCATCCTCCCCGCCGGCGAGAAGGGGAAAGGAGAGAGGCCAGACCAGACCCACGCCTGGGTCTGCTGACCGTGCGGGTCACGGCCTGAGACCCACCGTGGGTCACCAGACCCACGCGGGTCACAGTCGTGGGTCACGAACTTGGCAGAAAAGGGTAAACTCTCTCTTTCGTCTTCTTCGATCTCCTACAATAATGGAGAAACCTGCAACTGGTATTTCTCATCCACCTTCAGAAAGTGTGAATGCATATTTTTGGGCCTTGGCAAGATTTTAGGAAAACCAATTCCAGTGGGTGGGGAGTGGGGGGTCTGGGTGGCGGTGGCAGCTGGGCAAAGTGCCGGCAGGCTGGGGGTGGCAGCACAATCTGAGATGAGCGGCGTCGGTGTGATCACAAATTGCTGTGAAGAAGCAAGTTACACCTATGTATTTTGAAAAAATACATAGGTGGATCAATAGGTGTATTTTCACAACGAATTTCCCTATAGTGAAAAAAACTGTGGTGTTGGGTTTTTCTCAGAACTTACCTAGGTGGATCAATGGGTTTTTCTCAGTCCCTCAGCAGGAGCAGCAGTCGTTTTTCTGGGCGGTGGCTGGGCAATGAGGAAACTCTTTGACGTGTGTGAAGTTTGGTTGTTAGGGAGAAAAAATCAGGTGTGTCCATCAGTTTTCTTATTTTTGTTCCAAGCTGAGTTATCAAGGTTTTAGTGGTGGCACAAAAGTGGAGTTTTGTGCAACGACCGCATAGAAAACGCCCTCTTTCATTGTTACTTGTTTGAGAGGTGCTGTTGTTCGGTTGTGGCAAAAATGAGGGGAATTTTGCCACCAATAAGAAGTTGTCACCTAACCCAATCCTATCAAACTTAAGTTTACAAAATAAAAACAACTACACCTAATTATTAATCTTTAAAAAACAAAAAAATATTTGAAGTCCTAAAGTAAGGCTAGGGGAAGCAACCACCCCAAAGGGGTGGCCGCGCGGCCACCCCAGGGCCTAGGGGTGGCTCATCGGCCACCCCTAGTAGCCATGGGGTGGTTGCGTGAGCCACCCCCCGTGGTGGTGGGGGTGGTTGCAAGCCACCGCAGACAGATTTGGGGTGGCTTGCGGCCACCCCAGCCACCACTGGGGGTGGCGCGAGCCCACCCCAAAGACGCGGGCCACCCCAGACAGATCTGGGGTGGCTCGCGGCCACCCTAGACAGATCTAGGGTGGCTCGCGGCCACCACATCCACTACTGGGGTGGCTCGCGAGCCACCCCCTAGGCCTTGGGGTGGCTGCGCGCCACCCCAGAGGGAGGAGAGGTGGCTCCGCACGCTGGCCAGAGATGGTGTCGAGCCGCCCCCACCTCCCTCTGGGTGGCTCCTCTTCCATTTTGGTGGCTGTACATTTTTCAAAGTATTTTGTTAATTTAACTAGATATAATCAGGCGTTTTGGTTTTATTTTCTTATCAAGTTCAATACTAAGGTGTCACATTTTCATTGGTGGGCAACAAGTGGGGGTTTTTTGCCCTAACCGAACTGAAGTTATTCTCTACTTGTTTGGGTGTTCCAAACTTATGTGGCTCACCATAATTGGAGGGCACAACAAACATGGTTTATGCCACAACCATATGGAAGTCGTTCTCTTTCAAATTTAGTAGAGAGGCATAAATAGCATGTATTTTTACGTTACATCAATGGGTGCAAAGTGATTGATCATTTTGAATGAATTAATTGTTTTGTGAATGAATAATTGATTCATTTTACTGGACACTTTTGATTCATTCGTTGCCTTTTTTTTTTTTTTTTTGTTAAATTTTTTTTTTTATTATTATTATTATTTCTGTTTACCAAAAATTCATTCATTCATCATACCGAGAGATGCTACAATACCCGGCCCCATTTCGACAGTTTTAAATTACTTTTATGTACTAGTGCCAACATGTTATGTTGCTAATATATTACTTTTAGCACATATTTATGAAATTTTATAGATATACTTTTGTGATATACATATTGTGTGATAAATTACTCTATTTGTATTTTAAATTGTGTTTAGCATACTTTTAGTTCGACCCCTCAGATCATGATTATCTTGGCTCTGTTGTATTTATTCCTTTTGTGTGGATTAATATAGTCATTTGTTTAGTTTTAGGTCAATAATAGGATGGGCCAAATTTTGTGGACACATGAGAAAACCCTCTACTCTCATCCTATATATAAGTGAAGTTGGCCTATTAGACTTTATTAGGTCATTATGTGAAAATTATGGTTGAGAGTAATAGTCTCTCTACACATAAAACACGGTTTTCTTTTATACGTTTGGGCATCTATAAGAGAATTATCACGTAGATATTGAAAGCTTGTCTCGAGAACTAGAACAAAAACAAAAGACTGACCGAAAACCCAATACCATTCTTCTTAAGGATTCGTATAAAACTACTAAACCTTCACCCCATAAATTTCTATTGAAGTCAAATCTAGGAAAACGTCAAACAAACTAAAAAATGAATCACAAAGAAACAGAAAAATACATTATAAAATAAAACAAGAACAGAACACACAAAACAAAAAAATCGGTGGACGGTAGGGTGGAAGGTAGGGGGCACGTGTCATGCTGGGTCTGATGTAGGAAAATAAATCTATCTTCGAAAGATTTTGAGCTGAAAAGATTGACAGATCCAGCGAAAGACACAATAGAGATGGTGGAAAACGAGTGTTGATTGTGGTAAGGGGTTTGATATGTGGGATCTGGCCGAAAAAGATGCGGATAGAATGACCTCTAAAGAGGGGCTCCAAAGAGGCAGATAGAAAGACCTCCAAAGAGGCAAGAAGGGGACAGGGAAGGAAAGTAGAAGGGAGTAAGAGGGGGGGGGGGGAGGGGAGGCTCCCTCCAGTGATGTCTCAGATCTCACTCCTTTCTTTGGCGACTATAGAGAACAAACCCTAGAGCAATTTGTTAACATATTAGAATATATAATATAGTGAGGTATTTACCTTATAGGATAATTATCTTTTAGAATATATTAGAACATATGATATGCTATGATATTTTATCGTTTAGAAGATTGATTGTAATCAGATTATTACCATACTTATCTCCACCTCCAAGGTTATAATATTTTTTAGGGGAAAGTCCACATAACCCCCTCAAACTACCACTCAATTGACAATGTCCCCCTCAAACTTTCAATTGTGACAATGTTCTCCAAACTACCAAAATTGTCAATGTCTCCAATAACGAAATTACCCTTAAAAAAAAAATCCAAAAGATGGCCAATTTTTTTTTTTTTAAATCAATTTTATAAGAAAAAAAAATTAAAAAAATTTCGATTTTTTTTAAAAAAAATTTTTGTTTTATAATTTTATTTAAATAAAAATTTACGTTTTAAAAAAATAAAATTTTCGTTTAATAAAATGAAATTTTTTGTTTTTTTAAAACTAAATAAAAAAAAATAGTTTTTTTTTTAAAATAAAAATTTCCGTTTTAAAAAAAAAAATTAAAAAATTTTGTTTAAATTAAAATTTTTCATTTTTTAAAAAGATCAATTTTTTTTTTTTTTGAATTTATAGGGGTATTTTTGTCTTATTGAGAAATCTATATAGGCATTTTTGTCTTATTGTTAGTCTTGGGAGGGACATTGACAATGTTTTGGTAGTTTGGGGGAGACATTGTCACAATTGAAAGTTTGGGGGGGACATTGTCAATTAGGTGATAGTTTGAGGGGGGTATGTGGATTTTACCCTATTTTCTATTTAAGTATGATGAAATAATGAAACAGTACACATAAAATTATCTTTAAACTTTGTGTTTGTAAAAGGGTTTAGGTTCCTTTTACAAATCTAAAGGTTTAGGTTCCCTTAGAACTTGACAATCTATCCCATTATATATTTAAGAAATTATTCGCGTAACAATATATATATGCACATGAACAAGCTAATGAGTGAAGCAGAGTTTATACGATCTGTGTTTAGGAACATTGACCGAATTGAGTTGAATTTATATAGGCATGTCTCATTTAATAATAGTTTATTTATTAAATGAACTGATACTGAGTTAAACTTATCACAACCAAATTGAAACATATTCGCAAGCGACTTTGTTCATTTAGCAATCTTAAAAACAGGACTTCAAGTCCCTAATATACTCCCTCACATAAAAATTAGACTTATCTCTCACTATTCTAGAGAGAGAGGCTCTGTCTTCTCTGTAAAAATTTTCATTCTTTCTTCCTTCAGGCAACACCAAAGAAGAATAAATTACAGAGGAGGGAAGAACGCTTCGTCATTCTTCCCTCCTCTTCCTTCCTTAGTAGCAGTGCTCAGTGTCTTCTCTGGGGTCTCTTTGAGTCTCTATTTCTGGCGGGTGTGTTATAGATCTAGTTTGTAGATCTAGATCTAGTTCTTCAAACTTAGATTTGATCATTTTCATTAGTCAAGGCGTGTCTTCCTTAGGATGTCTACGATGCAGTACTCATCCACTACTGCTTGTAAGGATTTTTGTTTTTGTTTTTTTTAGTTTTTTTAGTTTTGATTTTTTTATTCTTTTTGTCCTAGCCTTTGGGTCGAGGATGTAAACGTTGTCTTGGCCTTCCTTGCCTTTGGGCTGATGAGGAGTAGATCGGTGTGGGGGTTTAATTATCTCTCACAATCGAATTTTTTAGTTTTTAGTTTTTAGTTTTTAATTTTTTTTTAATTTTTTTTTAATTTATTTTTTTTGTATATGGACTACTCATGTCTTAGATCTAATCTACTCGGAGCATATATGTTCCATAACTGTAGTTGTACATAGCGTAGCGAAAGTTTGAAGTCATAGATATGCACTTCATTGTAAGAATTTTTTTATTGTATGTATTGGGTAATAGATCGGCCACAAACAGCCCAACATACCTCTATGCCCGGTCCAATATGCAAGCCCACTAAAGACAGGCCCAGCTCGAGATATAGTCGGCCTGGACCGAGACATGGCCTGCGCATCGAGGGTATAATAGTCCTTCCATCGAGGGTACAAGGGTCCTTCGGCAAGTGAAGGAAACTCACGTTCACTAATGAATCGTGGAGGAAACTCACGTTCACTAATGAATCGTGGGATACTCCTAGTGTCCAAGCAAAGCCCCACGTTCAACAGAACGTGGTCTAGCCATCAGTGCCAAGCCGAGCCACGTGTGTTCGAGAACAAATCAGAGCCCACGTCTAAGGCAAGCATGGCCAAGCCACCCACTAACGCACTCCACGATCTCAGGATCATGGAGTAACCCACAACCCACGATCCACTTCACCAACATTGCACACAGTGGATCCTCGGGAACGTGGGGCCAAGAATCGAGGAACTACAACTGCTACTTGATGCCTATAAAAGGGAAGCTCCAATTCATTATTTGGTAATCACAAGTCTCTCTCAAGCTCTTACTGCTTACTTGCTCTCCCTCTCTCAAATCAACTATTGACTTAGGCATCAGAGTTATCTCGCACCAGCACACCCCGGCAGCTCCTATCCTAAATTTCTTCTTTTGCAGATCAACTACTCCTCAGATTCTGTCCAAAGTCACTCGGAAAATTGTTTTCAACAGTTTGACGCCATTTGTGGGGATGTTTGATTTTCATCAGTTTTTAACATACAAAATCCGATATGGTGACTACACGTTCGAGGGAACCCGAGCCAAATGTCCAAGCTGGACAACCTGGAACATCAATTGATTAGAACAGCCGAATCATTTCATTGGAAGATTATATGAAGCGTATGTCAGAAACTATGGAGGCCCTTAAGAAGCAGAATGAAGATCTCACTTTCCAACTCAGGATGAGAGGGATCGGGAACATGAAGAAAGGTGTAGAGAGAAGCGACCACAAGATGATCGAGAAAGTTCTGCTCGGGATGACCATGAAACAACCGTTCCAAGTGGTTCTCATCATGAGAGGCAAGAGACCACCAACGTTGATGATGAAGATAGAGATTTGAAGCTGAAGTATGTAGAGATGGCTCGGCAAATGGCTCACAGAGGAGAAGACTAATTGATCATAGAGGATTTGATGCAAAACACGAATTTGCTATTTACTAATCGGGTAATGAGGTTTCCTCTGCCCGAGAAGTTTAAAGTCCCATGTGTCGACAGATATGATGGTAGCGAAGACCCGAACGATCATATGGAGAGCTTCTGAGCTCACCTCATCCTCCATGACACTCCCGACGAGAACGCATGCCGAGCCTTCCCTTTAACCTTGAAGGGAGATGCCAGAGAATGGTTCGGGAAGCTGCTTCCCAAGTCCTTAGAAAACTTTGAATTCTTTGGACACCAATTCTTAACTCAATTTTTGGCAATCCGAAAGAGGAAGAAGTCCCATGCCTACTTGCTATCCCTCATGCAAGGGAAGAATGAGTCCTTGAAGGACTACATGATCTGGTTCAAGCGAGAAAAGCTGAGTGTAGAAAGCCCGAAGGAAGAAATGGTGCTCTCTGCTTTAATGAACAGAATCAGAACCGAATGGAAACTGATGGCCGAGTTAGCTCGAAGACCTACGTTGATGACTCTTCGTCAGTTTATGAACAAAGACAAAGAATTCATAAACCATGAGGAAACCATTAGTGCCCTAATGATGTCAAAGGGGGACGGAGACCAAGGTGAGGTCAGTAGCGGCAAGAAGATAGCTACGGGGTCTGGAAAGAAAATGGAGTTTTGGGAAACTGAAAACAGAAGCCCGAAGATATCCTCGAAGAAGGCAGAGAACCCGTTTTATCAACGGGAACAAAAATTGACTCCACTGAATATGAGTGTAACCGAGGTATTCATGGAGATCAAGAGAGATCCAGACTTCCAATGGCCAGCAAGAATGAGGGGTTGATTTCCCTTCCAGTCACAACAGGAATAGCCCCCAAGTAAGCAACCATAATGATGGACTTTTTGGTGGTCGATCGGCCATCTACATACAACGCCATCATAGGGTGTCCATCATTGAATAAGTTGAAGGTTGCAACTTCGACTTACCACCTGAAGATGAAGTTCCCGATTGACGAAGGGATTAGAGAAGTTAGAGGTGATCAGGTGGCTGCGAGAAAATGCTACAACATATCTTTAAAGAAATCCTCTAGGTCCGCTGATTTGACCATCAGTAAGGTGTGTAGCAAGATAAAAGGCGAAACGAATGGTGAGCCAGCTGAAGAGTTGGAGGAAGTTTTGATGGAGGGCGGCAAAGTTGTGAAGATCAACTCACAACTAACCCCTAAAATCCAGGAAGGCTTGTTCAGTTTTTTTCGGGAAAACATAGAGGTGTTCGCATGGACACATGAAGACATGCCTGAGATCAGCCCAGAAGAAATTGTTCACCAGTTGAACGTTGGATCCAGCTATGAAACTAGTAAAGTAAAAGAGGAGGAAGTTCGCTCCCGAGCGAAATATGACCATCACGGAAGAGGTGGAAAAGTTGCTTAAGGCCGGATTCATCGAAGAAGTGTATTATCCCGATTGGTTGGCCACGTAGTATTGATCAAGATGTCAAATGGGAAAGAGAGAATGTGTGTAGACTTCACCAACCTGAACAAGCCATGCCCGAAGGACAGCTTTCCACTACCATTATAACGTCCCAGCTTTACCAGGCAAGCCGTAAGTGAAATTATCTAAATACTCACGTGACACTACTACTTTTTCCTTACTAAATAACATAGTGGAAAAGCTGTAATAAATTTTTCTTTTCTTTTTATAACCAACACTCGTTAATAAAAACATACCAGAGCTTCTATTATACATCATTATGATATCACAAACTTTATCCTTAATACAATTAGTCACAGACGTCATAAATACAACTAAACTAACCATACTAACTTATGGAAAGATGGCCCTTCAAAAGTAAAAGCCTCTTGCAAGCCTCCAGGGTAAGACTCTAATCAAGAGTATGGATCCTCAGCGCTAGTCTTTGCAGTGATATCTTTAGAATCATTATGGTTTTACAGGTAGAAGTGTGAGTCTACCACTCAGTAAGTTCAAGCAAACTGACCATTTATAATGTGAGCCCATCTTTATTTGAAAATCAATCTTATCCGAGCATTCAAGAATAAGCTTTTAAGTTTTTTCTTAAACATTGCAAAAGGAAAAGAAAAAAGGTAAACAAGACAGATTGGGCAAAATGAGAACTCTTTAATTAAAAATCCAAAATGTTACAAGTTCATTTGTCCTTTGGCTCGGGAACCGCAACACTACCCGAAGTTACATTATGTTTTGAGACTTCTTTGGCAGGTCGATAACCGAACTCAGTGATGCCCCAAGCATCCGGCATCTGCTCTTGACCGATGAGAATGATTTCCTCTATCGCCTTAACTTTGGGAGGAAATGCGTTGGGAGAGACCGTGTCTATGTTGATATGCGAAGAAGGGTTGAAGGCTAGGTCCTAGAAGGTCTCGAAGCCCACGGCATACCCTCCGAGCCAACCTTAGTCTCGGGCCCAATATATGAAGGCGAAGCCCACAGCGTACCCACGGCATACCCATAGTTGCCTAAAGTAGTTTCGAGCCTTTTCCTTGTAATGGCGCACCTACCTATTCACACGCTTGAACTTCGCCTTAACTCTCCCTGTGTTAGTCTCGATAGCCTTCTATTTCTCAGCTGACTTCTCAGCCTTTAAACGCGGAACTGAGGCTTCCTCTTTGGCTTCTTGAAGTTGTTCCGATAAGAAGGTACGCTGGAGATCAACCTCTGTGAATTTCTCTTCTAGCTGTTTCAGATCCTCCTTGATAATCGAGCGATCTTCTTCAAGTTTCTCGGAATTCTCCTTGAAGGCCCTTAGTTGAGACTCCAAATTATGAATCCGAGAATTGGGCTCAGAAGCCTGGGATTCCAGAAGTGACTGCCCCTGACCCGAGAGGAGGAGTTCGTTGTCCTCTTGAGCCATGAGTCCTTTCAACCGAGCATTTTTAGCCTCGGACTCCTCCAATGTTTTCTTCAAATTCTCGATCTTCGAAGTTGAGCTCTAAAGGTGGTTCCTGAAGTCGTAGTAGCGGCAGACTGACTTCATAACGTTCAGCAAAAGAGGAGTATAGTTAGCCAAGTTACGAAAAGATGAAACCGAGGAAAAGAGTAAGAAGCACTTACTATCAATTGGTAGAACAACATCCGCTCCATCACTTCCTCGTTGGTCTTTCTACCTGCACCCGATAGGAGATTCAGGGGAATTAAATTCATCAAGGTGCTAAAGGGATTCCCCAGCAACCTCCTGCCCAAGTCAGAGAGGGACGGGCCAACTGACCAGCTGATAGAGGTGTTTGGGTTCCCTGAGGAACCCGCTGGTTGAGAAGCCTCGGCAGTGTGACTTGCTGCTGGGACATGGGTTCGATCCTTAGTTGAACGAGAAGCCTCTTCGGTTTGGATCAGCGCCCTTTCAGCCTAAAGACTAACCTCGATTTCACGAGGCAACTTCTTAGAGCAAGATCCAGCCTCGGGTTGATGAGGCATCTTCTCGATACCTTCGGGCTCTTTGATCAAATCAGAGGCAGGCTCAGCATCCATGTGTTGAGGTGGTGACGGTGGATTGGGCTCAATGCCATCAAATTCAGGGGCCACCGAGGGACTCCTAGACTTAGTCACCACAACATCATCCTCAATAATGATAGGGTTTGTGGCTATAGCTTATGATTTCCCGAGTTTACCAACAACATCTTCTTCAAGGATGCGCCCTACATCCACTAGAAACTCCTCGTTAGAACTAGATGCAAAAGGAGTCAAGGGCTCCCCGGGAACTGCAGAGTTCGGAATAGCTGCGAGCAGCCGCGCTTGCAGCGGCTTTGCGGGTTTGATCCCGAGGGTAGCCTCATAATTCTCCATGGTGCGTACCTTTGGCACCGAGAAATTCTTTATTGATTCACCTATAACATGGCTGAAGGCGTTGAGAAGGGTGGCAGACCTCGCCGCCTTCGAGCTAGCCTCGGACTTCCTCCTTTTTAAAAGAGGAATATCCAGATCTTCAGGTTCGTCAACCAGCCTCAAATGGGGTGCATAAGAGGCTAAGTATTTGCCTCTGCCTTTGTTGGCAACATTTCTATTCGGAGGCTCCGCTGCTACGCTTTTTCCTTTTTCAACTTTCCTCGGAGGCTTGGCAACTGCCCTCCTTGAAGCCTCGGCATGGACCTCTTCTTCGGCTGGGCAATGTTTCTAGACCGACCAGCTGGGGGGTACACCCAGATATTTCTCCAAATGGAGGTAATCAATAACTGGGCTACCTAGACCAACGAAAGGCTCTGCAGATGGTACAGATTCGACCGAAACTCTAAAAAAAAATACTATTCTTAAGAAGTAGTATTAAGGAAAAGACTGGGAATGGAAGCAAGCCAGCGGAAAAGCCAAAGTTGCACGAAGCTCTTGAGGAGTGAAAATGGGGTTTTTCGTGAGAGAGAAGCTTGCAAAATTTAGTAAAATGAAGAAGGAAAGAACAGATGTGCCTTTTATAAAACTTTTGAAAACGCACTCGAGTGGAAAGATGCAAGAAACCCTAGGGTTGCTTTGGAACTCGCAATTGCCTTAAATGCCCTTAAAAGGTGCGCTTCAACTAGCCAAGCAGAAACTGACACGTGGTCGCCGTACCTTCAACCACAAAGTTGATGACATGTGGTGATACCCCAAAAACAAGGTTTGACACGCAAGCTGTCGACCATCGCTCGGGATGTCAACGGTCCTAAAGATCATTGGCTCGAGAAGTTCAACAGACAAAATTTTCCTCGAAATTGCATTTAAAAATTTTAAAATCTTGGAATACCAATCCAAGAAAAATCCTTATCCCGAGGATAGATCGGGAACCGACCCATTTTGAAAGACAAGAAATTTTCATAGTCACTCAGACAAGGAATTGGGGATAACTGTTGGGTAATGGATTGCCACAAACAGCTCAACAGACCTCTAGGCCCGGTCCATTATGTAAGCCTACTAAAGACAGGCCTAGTCTGAGATATAGTCAGCTCGAACCGAGACATGGCCAGCCCATCGAGGGTATAATAGTCCTTCCACCGAGGGTACAATGGTCCTTTAGCAAGTGAAGGAAACCCATATTCACTAATGAATTGTGGGATACTCCCAGCGTCCAAGCAAAGCCCCACGTTCAATAGAACGTGTTCCAGCTGTCAGCGCCAAGCCGAGCCACGTGTGCCCAAAAAAAAATCAGGAGCCCACGTCTAAGGCAAGCGTGGCCAAGCCATCCACTAACACACTCCACGTTCTCAGGATCATGGAGTAACCCACAACCCACAATCCACCTCACTAACATTATGCATAGTAGATCCTTGGGAATGTGGGGCCGAGAATTGGTGAACAACAACTGTTACTTGATGCCTATAAATGGGAAGCTCAAATTCATTATTTGGTAATTACAAATCTCTCTCAAGCTCTTATTGCTTACTTGCTCCTCATGTCTCAAATCAACTACTAACTTAGGCATCAAAACTATCCCCTGCCGACACACCCCGGCAGCTTTTATCCTAAATTTCCTTCTTTTGCAGATCAACGACTCCTCGGATTCCATCCAAAGTCACTCTTCGGAAAACTGTTATCAACAATATCTATGACTTTGTAACCTCATATTATTTGGCTGTGATTTTTTATAATTTTATGCTCTGTGTGTTATATGCTCTTGATCTTTTATTAATGAAGTTTACTAAATTCGTTAAAAAAAAAAAAAAATTTCAAAGTCAACGAAAGCCTTTCTAGCACGCCAACCACTTTTGACTTTGATCAAAATTCTGACTAAACTCAGCATGATTGAGACTAGTTAGTTGTGGTTGTCTTTTTTTTTTTTTTTTTTTTGTTTTTAATTTTTTTTAATTTTTTTGTCTTTTTACTTTTTTATAAAGTTAACGAAAGCCTTTCTAACAAGCCAACTACTTTTGACTTTTATAAAATCCTGACTAAACTCAGCATTAAAGAGACTAGTTAGTTGTGGTTGTCCTTTTTTTTCTTTTTATTTTTTTATAAATTCAGCGAAAGCCTTTCTAGCACGCCAACGACTTTTGACTCTGATCAAAATCCTGACTCTAAACTCAGCATTAATGAGACTAGTTAGTTGTGGTTGTCCTTTTTTTTCTTTTTATTTTTTTATAAAGTCAGCGAAAGCCTTTCTAGCACGCCAACGACTTTGGACTTTGATCAAAATCCTGACTCTAAACGCAGCATTAATGAGACTAGTTAGTTGTGGTTGTCCTTCTTTTTAATTTTTTAATTATTTTATTTTAGAAACAAAACAAAGCAACAAAGAAAAGAAACAAACAGCAAAACTAAATAGGTTTAGAGGAGGGGGATAAAAGGAAATGCAGCCTGAAAATGATTGGTTGTGACCCATATTGTCACGTAATGAGAGTACAAGTCTATATATTTGTTGATATATCTAGTAGTCCATGCCAAAGAATCTGGAATAACATCAGGAGTATCTGACATGATTGAGGAAATTCTACACTTAAGTTAATAGAAAGAGAAAATTACTGTAGTCCTTTGTTATGCTCCAGATCTTATTTTAAATTTATTACAAAAGATTTACTGTTAAAAAAAAAATTAATTTAATTTGCCATACTTTTATGCCTCGTTCTTACATTATTCTTCGGTTTTCGCTACTTCTGTAAGTAGAAACCAAAAAGGGCAAAGATATGGCCAGAAAGGACAGTCGTGCAACGTAAAATTTTGAAAGGAAGTGTCAATTCCTGATAATTAAATTTTGTGGAAATTTTATTATATGATGTGATGCACCGACTAAGATTTTGAAGATTTTGAGAAGGAACACGCATTCGGTCTTTTTTTGTTTTTGTTTTCAAATTTATATTTTTTGATTTTGTAAACAGATTTGGCACAAATTCACAAACTCAAAATTTTGCCCAATATTCTAAAAATCACACAATACATATGCATCGGTTTCTTAAAAAATCCAAAACAAGAATGAAATTTGACCCATCCAAACAACACATTTGCATCGATTTCTTAAAAAATCCAAAACAAAAATGAAAATTTACCTATCCAAACAAGGCTTTAGGTTCTTTTGACAAGTTTCATTTATATCACATCAATTATTTTAAATTAAATATTATTTTACATATTTTTTACCAAATTGACTCAAAATTTGTTTTTACTTCATAACAAATTAATCACCTTCTTTTACTATTTAAATAAAAAATCTACAACAAGTTTTAGTATGTATTAATTGTTGCATAAGAGTGAGGGATCTGTTTGGGGAATCGTACAATTCCGCTCCAGTTTTTGGCAAATCTTCTTTATATGATATTTATAATATATAGTTTTTAATAAGCAAAAAAGCATAAAACTAATAATATGAAGTAGATGTTTTTTCCTAGCTAAAATGGGAAGTACTTTTTAATATTATAATTTCTTGATGAAATTAAGGTTTTAACCTAGTTCTCCAGGACCATCAGCCGGCCAATTATTGACTAGGTCAAACTTCGCGTTCTAATCTGGACTAGTGCTAAATACTTTATGACCTTTTCAACAAATTCTTTTTTTCTAAAATTTCGGATGCAGCCATTTCCTTATATATCAGCCTCTCTTCTATCTCATAGTGCCTCGACAACCATAAACTACTCATGGACCGAGCTTGTTTCGTCTTCCTCCTCTCTGTGACACTGCTTCTAGCACGATGCTACATGGCTAGCTCAGGTAATGCAATATTTCCCAACATTACCACCGATCAATCCGCTCTTCTAGCCTTAAAAGCTCATATTTCTCATGATCCTCACAATGTTTTGACAAAAAATTGGTCGACCAGCTTTTCCGTTTGCAGCTGGGTTGGTGTCATTTGTGGTACCAAGCATTACCGAGTCACTGCGTTGGACCTTTCTTACTTGGGCCTTGAAGGCACTATTCCTCCGCATGTTGGAAACCTTTCTTTTCTTGTTAGACTAAGCATCACAAACAATAGTTTTCATGGGTCTTTGCCCAACGAGTTGGCTCATCTCTTCCGACTGAAACTCTTAGACTTTCGATTCAATAACTTCAGTGAAGAAATCCCATCGTGGATGGGGTTGTTGTTCAAACTTCAATATTTGTTTCTAAATCATAATACTTTCACAGGCCCCATCCCACCTTCTTTATCTAATGCATCTTCATTGCGAATTGTTGATCTTGGTTATAACCAGCTTTCGGGCTCCATACCTTCTTCTGTCTTCAGCATATCCACCTTGCAAAGAATTTATCTTGGAAATAACATGCTATCAGGTCCAATGCCCTCTGTCATCTTCAACATGTCTTCACTCCAAGTCATTGACCTCCAAGCAAATAAGTTGTCCAGTGAACTCTCATCAGATGTGTTTGATAATCTTCCCAATTTGCAGAGCCTTCAATTGTCCTCTAATCAGTTTTATGGCGAACTCCCATCCACTTTATTTAAGTGCAAACACTTGCAATATTTATTGTTGCGGGAAAATAATTTCACAGGAAGAGTGCCACAAAAAATTGGAAACTTAACCACGCTTATGGAGTTAGACCTTAAAGACAACAGCCTTGAAGGTATGTTTAGTATTTGTTTTAATCAATTATATGGATGTCATAAGGTTGATTCAGCTAGCATACATGCTTTTATGATTGCATCATAGATAATTGGGTGCTTTTCATTTAAAAGTTCAAAAAAATTTGATGAACAACGTAAAAAAGTATTTACAATATATACCACTGTTGCAATGATTTTACAGGAAGATTACCTTCGGAGATTTGGAACTTAACCACACTTAGGGAGCTTAAACTTGGCCATAACCATTTTGAAGGTATGTCTATTCTTTTTAAGTATATTATATGGATGCCATCATTGATTCGGCTTCAAGCTTGCATCGGATTGGATACTTTCCACTTAAAGTAATTTATAAAAACCAAAACATTTAAGAGAGTGTAGAAGAAAAGCAAAGTTGACGACGTAAATATATGTCTCGCTGTTTTTGGCTCAATAAGTTTGCATGCCACATCTAATGGAGTTTACGGCTAGCAAAAGAATTAGAAATGTGCGTTTGCAATTGTGAAATTGTAAGAATAATGTGTTTTTATAAGATATTGCAAAACGTAAGGTGTTTGGCATTACGATTTAAAAAACACTTAATCTGAAAAAAGAAGAAGAAAAATGCGATTTTTATAAATAGGCTAGAAAGCGCTTAACGATAGCACCACCAGTGAAGGGAAAGATGTTCAAGGGACTGTGTTTGTTATACAGTAGTCACGTACGGTGGCTTTCGCTAGTGTAGCCATCTCTGGCTATTGGGCATTTGGTAACAAAGTTGAGGGCCTCATCCTTAACAACTTGTCTCTTTATCTCTTGCAGCTTTTTTTTTTTTTTTTTTTTTTTTTTTTTTTTCACTTTTTGTAAAAATAAATCGATCTAAGACTTCACAGAATATAATACTATCCTTTTACTAGCTAAGTCAGAACTCAGAATAAATCTTAAAAGAGTATAACCTTAATTATCTACAAACATATATAGTTCAGGACGATGGTAAATTAGCAACTCAGTCGTGGTTCAATCAAAAAGGTGGCCAAATGGCCGTGTCAAACCAGGTTATTTATGGTCGACCATATGAATTAACTATTTGAAGTTTGCTTGGCTCATGAGACATCTGCTCACTTGTTTTAAGGTTCATTGAAAGCACCTTCTGGTTTTTTGCAAATAATTGTTCATATTGTGGCAGGTGCAATACCGAGTGAAGTTGGTAATCTACAAAAGCTACAGTTCTTCGGAATCAGTAGCAACAACTTTGTTGGCTTAATTCCATTTGAGATTTTCAATATCTCAACAATACAAGTCATAGAAATGACTTCTAATTACAACCTTCAAGGGCAACTTCCATCAAATATGGGTCTCTTCCTTCCAAATCTTCAGTTGCTTTTGCTTGGAGAAAACAATCTAAGTGGAACAATTCCTAGCTCTATCTCCAATGCTTCACAGCTTCGAGGCCTAGAGCTAGCCTATAACTCATTCTCGGGGTTAATTCCTATGACATTTGGTAACTTAAGGCTACTCGAATATCTCAACATAGGATTCAATAATTTGACTGTGGAATCTTCTGGTTTGAGCTTTTTCTCAACTTTGTCGAATTGCATATATCTCAGTGAATTAGGTTTGGCAGTAAATCCACTGAACAACATCCTAGACAGTTCCATTGGGAATCTCTCTACTCTTATGCATCTTTCATTGGCTAGTTGCAATATCAAAGGTAGCATTCCAAGAGATATTGGCAATTTAAGAAATTTGATAAGGTTGAGCTTATCAAATAATGAATTGGCTGGACCGATTCCAACTACAGTGGAAAGGTTGCACATGCTCCAAGGCCTTTTCCTTCATAGTAATAGCCTAGAAGGTTCCATCCCATCCGATCTGTGTTCTTTGAAGAACCTCGTTCAACTGTATTTAGATGATAATGAGCTTTCCGGATACATTCCTAAGTGCATGGATAATTTAACTTCATTACAAATTCTCTCCTTAGGATTCAACAAATTAACTTCAATTCCTTCGAGCTTGTGGAGCCTTACTTATCTATTGGAGGTCAACTTGTCATCCAACTCTCTAACTGGCTCTCTCCCATTAGAGATTGGAAATATGAAGGTACTGCGGCTATTAGAGTTATCAAGAAATCAATTTTCTGGTGATATCCCAATAACAATTGGCGGCCTCACAGATCTAGTGCAGCTCTCTTTGGCAAATAATCGACTAGACGGCTCAATTCCTGAATCATTTGGCAAACTGATAAGCTTGGAGTCTTTGGATCTTTGCAATAACAACTTATCTGGAGAGATTCCTAAGTCCTTAGAAGCACTCCTATACCTCAAATATCTAAATATGTCTTTTAATAGACTGCGAGGACAAATTCCGACAGGTGGAGCATTTGTAAACTTCTCGGCTACATCTTTTATGTCAAATGATGCACTTTGTGGTGTTCCTCGACTCCAAGTTCCTCCATGCAAAGAAGGTCTTCATCGAAGAAAAAAGACCAAAACACCACGTATGCTAAAGTATTTACTACCATCAATTGGTTTAACAATACTTGTGGTGATCCTTGTATTAGTTTGGACGAGACGCCAAAAAAGGAATGCTAAAGTTTTAATTGAGGCAGACTTGTCACCTCTACCAGCATGGAGAAGAATTTCCAAACATGAACTTTTACAAGCAACTGAAGGTTTTAGTGCAAATAAGTTACTTGGTAAAGGGAGTTTTGGATCAGTATACCAAGGAACACTCTCAGATGGGATGGTTGTTGCAATAAAAGTTTTCAACATGCAAGTAGAAGGGGCATTCAAGAGTTTTGATGCAGAGTGTGAGGTACTCCGTAATATTCGCCATCGAAATCTTATTAAAATCATCAGCACTTGCAGTAACATGGACTTTAGAGCCTTCATATTGGAATACATGCCTAATGGAAGCCTAGAAAAGTGGTTGTATTCTCAAAACCACTCTTTGAATATCTTACAAAGGCTAAATATTATCATTGATGTTGCATCAGCACTTGATTACCTTCATTATGGTTATTCAACATCTATTGTTCACTGTGATTTGAAGCCAAGCAATGTCTTATTAGATGAAGATATGATTGCACATGTCGCTGATTTTGGCATAGCCAAACTCATAGGTGATGAGGATTCCATGATGCGGACAATGACCCTCGCTACTATTGGGTATATGGCACCAGGTGATTTTTTTTTTGTATGGCATTAAAACTTGCATCTCTATTATTCTACTCATACATAGATAGGTGTAATTTTTGTAGAATATAGCTCTGTTTTTTGTTTTTTGTTTTTTTGATTTTTTTTTTTGATTTGGTTTACAAATGTTACTTGTAGAGTATGGATCAGAAGGAATAGTTTCTACAAAAGGCGATGTGTATAGTTATGGCATCTTACTAATGGAAACTTTCACAAGAAAAAAGCCTACGGATGACATGTTTAACGGAGAAATGAGCTTGAAGCGTTGGATAGATGACTCACTAACCCTTTCAGTAGTTGATGTTATTGATGTCAACTTGCTGAGAAACGAAAGAAATTATAGTGCTGTGGAGGACTGTATATCATCCATTATGGAATTGGCTTTGGGTTGCTGTGCAGAGTCACCGGAAGAAAGAGTTAATACAAAAGATATTGCAGCCACACTCAACAAGATCAAATTCAAGTTTCTGCAAGATATTGGAGGAGGCTAATGTTAGATAGTTCATGATTGTACTAATTATATTAATTGGCGGCCAATTGCTATTCAAAATTAGTCTCAAAGTCTTGGAGGCAAGCAACATCATTATTTATGTAGAGATGCTCCTAAAAAATGCCCAAGCTCCAATTTTCTTGCCATGAAGTTGAGTTCAGCTGAGTTGATCAAGTTGGGACCCTATGGAAAACAAATTTAAACCTAAAGGTATCAATGTTTATATTTGAGCTTAAGATAAATTATTATTTGCCTATTCTAGAACTTGCGATTGCATTAATCTAACAAAACTGAGAGCCTAATTGTTTATTTACTTATTAGAATATCATTTTGGTCAAACTTGGTTAGAAGCAATGGTTATTTTTTTCATTTTTCTTTCTGGGAAATTTCACAAAAACATCCCCGGACTTTTACTTGTTTTGAAAATACTTTCTAAAGTTCAAAAACTCTTAATTTAAAGTATCAAACTTCTCAATTTTTTGCAATGTCCCTATTCTATTAGGATTTTCCGTTAAATCTTGTAAAAATTCTCAAGATACCTCTATTTTTTTAATTATAAAATATAAAATAAAAAATTGCAAAGATTTGGATATTGGTTAGGATTTAACGGAATCTGCAAATATATATATATTATTTTATCTTTATAAAATATATATATATTTTGAAAATTTTGACAAAATTTAACGAAAAAATCTAACAAATTGAGGACATTGCAAAAAATTAAAAGTTTCAAATTCTTGCATGGCAAACCATAATCTAGAAGAAATATGGTTTCCTCTAGCTGATGACTTCTAGCATGCTCTAGGACCGATTTTTAATTAACCTGAGACAAAAAGATTTAAGACTAGTTTTAGACATAAAAGAGTTTCCAAACTACCAAAAATTGTCAATGTCTCCCTTAAGTCGATAGTCCATATAAGTCAATCATTAAATTTGTGCGAATCTCACATAAGTAAACGTGAATCCTACAAATTTAATGATTGATCTATTAAATTTGTACCAAAAAAAAAAAAAATGAATAAATTATTAACACCAATAATTTATCAAAATTCTATTCCTGTCAAATAATGCAAAATGTCAGCTTTCTTTTGGTTAAATGTGGTCAATTATGGACAAAGTTTTCCTTCAAACTGGGTTGGAGAAACTTCGTTCAACCAAATTTATAAAAATGAAATGTGCTATTTGAACATGTGAAAAACATATGCTTTTTGAATATCATGGACAAAATTGAAATAAATTTTATTAAAAACTCATATGCATTTCACATATTACTAAAAAAATTGACACATCATTTTTATAGATTAGATTGAAAGAAATTTCTCCAACCTAGTTGGAGGAAAACTCTGTCCATCAATTACGCTAGGCTGCAGGGGGCCATGTGATTTGAAAAGGAAAACTCGAAGAATATCCTTTCGGATTTGATTTGGTTTAGGTGCTATAAAGATTAAAATTACAATATAAATTTTTTGTAATTTTTTTTTTTTTTTTAAGCATTTAAGCCAAATCTTTCTTTAATATTCTGAAGTGTTTTAAGATGAAAATGAAGAAAAAGCCACATAACAAAAAGTCAGTCAAACAAGTAATTGCAAACAGGTGGACAAAAGATCAGACTGCAGGCTTTCTTTTGGTTTTACAACAAAAACTCTGTGAATAGCGATGATGGAGTCTTTTTACTCAAAAGGCTTTGCTAGGCAAACGTATGAAAAAAAAAAAAAAAAAAACTTGACCCCTTTCATCTTCCCATTTCGTACTTTGTTCAACACAGTATAGCCATATAGGTAGTCAAAACAAAACTAAAATTTTTAAGAAATTACCAAATAATTTGTAATGTTTTTCAAACTTTTAATTGAAACAATATCTCTCAAAATTATCAAAAAATTCCTAGGTCGTATTTTGTATTAAAAAAATAATTTACAAGAAAATTTTGTGTCATTTTTAGTGTAGAGGATTTACAATACAACTGTTTTGAGAGGTACATCAGTGAAGATACAAAGACTTCTTGTTTAGTCGTTTACAAGTCTTCACTCTTTGTCCCATAATGCAAGTGTTAGGTGAGCTTTCTATTTTGCTTTTTCTTTGATTCCTTTCATACTAAATCATGGAGTAGAGTCCGCCATTGTTGGCCTCGTACAAGTAAGCCAACGGAATCCAAAGCTCTCTCTCTCTCTGTCTCTTTACCAGGAAAAGGGAAGAAAGACAAAGAAACAAAGGAAAGAAAAAGATTTCCACAATCCAATAAAGTCCATACCAGGAAAAAAGAAGAAACAAACAACTCTGCAGCTTTCATGGTTGCATTGTAATTTTTTGGTAATTTTCATTTTCATGGTAACATTTTCCTTCCTATGCGATTTTAGTAGATGACTCAGTTTATAAAGCTTTAAACTGATTTCCAATACAAAACAAATCCCTTGAATTAAGGGTAATTAATCACAAATCAAATCCATATTAATCGAAAGGATTTCTATCATTTTTACTAACCTATCACTTCAAAAGAATCTAGTCAATTGGACATTCCCTGTAATCACTTTTAAAGCATAGTTTCACCTATTAAGTGAGTAATATGAGACTTCGCACCATGAGCATTTTTTCTATAAATCACCAACTCAATATGGAACCAGAGTATTACAATACATATTAATTAATGCATAAGGTAATCACATACTTTATTAGAAATAGTAAAAATAGAGTATATTGAATTATCATTTTTTATTTTTTAGTTTGAAAACGTATTCTGATAATCAAGTATATCTTGTAGAATTTGCATATAAATGCGTATTGACTCAACTTACAAATAATCAGTCAAGCACGTAAAGTTAAACGTAGGATATGGGATATCCGCCATTTTCCGGCCATTTCCATTTTCCATACATTCTTAAACGAAACTGACAAAAAAAAAAAAAAGATTAATCCATTGTAGAGTTTGATGCATGTGGCCTTAAAAAACACCTGCAATTCATGATAGACTTTATATAATACTAAATTTTGTTGGTGTAGTTCATCATAGTTCGTCCCATTGTATATTGTCAGGAATATATAATGTATGATTTCAAACTTTAATCAAGCAAGTTTGCATTGCATTTAAAAATATCCCATTTGGGCACAATCAGAGCTTGGATTAAAAAAATGTTATATTTTCTTTCTCATTGTGTACTGATATTTTTGCAAAAAGCAATTAACGTAGTAGACAATCTTGCAGGACACAATTTTGGTCTGAAGGGATGAGAATTTTTTTTTTTTTTTTTTTTTTTTTGAAGACTGACATCCCTTTTGTGAAATTTGATGCTATCTTAAGATAATTAGGAGAATAGATTATTTTTTTTTAACCTTTTCTTAACTACTTGTTAAAAATTCTTAAAAACTAGCATCTAAGCCAAATATTGGCCAAGTGTTTCTCCCATGGAAGTACTCTATTAATCTACACACAACACTTTATGGGGATTTC
>NC_081546.1:20628871-20658052 GCF_901000735.1 Corylus avellana
ATTCTTCGGTTTTCGCTACTTCTGTAAGTAGAAACCAAAAAGGGCAAAGATATGGGGACAGTCGTGCAAGGTAAAATTTTGAAAGGAAGTGTCAATTCCTGATAATTAAATTTTGTGGAAATTTTATTATATGATGTGATGCACCGACTAAGATTTTGAAGATTTTGAGAAGGAACTGTCCTGATAATTGAAGTTTTTGGAAATATTTTCTATGATGTGAATCATGTGATGCTCCAACAAAAATTTTAAAAATTGTCATGAAAAATTTATTGTAATTAACGTTTGTGGAAATTTTTTTCTTCTATGATGTGATAGTAGTTCCCACTTTCTGACTTGAACAAGATGGAAGAGGCATTCGGTCTTTTGGAGAAAAGCAGCAACTTCGTGGAAGAGATAGGAGAGACTTATAGGTTCTTTTGACGATGGAATTGACAAAATTTCATTTATATCACATCAATTATTTTAAATTAAATATTATTTTTCATATTTTTTTACCAAATTGACTCAAAATTTGTTTTTACTTTATAACACATTAATCACCTTCTTTTACTATTTAAATAAAAAATCTACAAAAAGTTTTACTACGTATTAATTGTTGCATAAGAGTGAGGGATCTGTTTGGGGAATCGTACAATTCCGCTCCAGTTTTTGGCAAATCTTCTTTATATGATATTTATAATATATAGTTTTTAATAAGCAAAAAAACATAAAACTAATAATATGAAGTAGATGTTTTTTCCTAGCTAAAATGGGAAGTACTTTTTAATATTATAATTTCTTGATGAAATTAAGGTTTTAACCTAGTTCTCCAGGACCATCAACCGGCCAATTATTGACTAGGTCAAACTTCGCGTTCTAATCTGGACTAGTGCTAAATACTTTATGACCTTTTCAACAAATTCTTTTTTTCTAAAATTTCGGATGCAGCCATTTCCTTATATATCAGCCTCTCTTCTATCTCATAGTGCCTCGACAACCATAAACTACTCATGGACCGAGCTTGTTTCGTCTTCCTCCTCTCTGTGACACTGCTTCTAGCACGATGCTACATGGCTAGCTCAGGTAATGCAGTATTTCCCAACATTACCACCGATCAATCCGCTCTTCTAGCCTTAAAAGCTCATATTTCTCATGATCCTCACAATGTTTTGACAAAAAATTGGTCGACCAGCTTTTCCGTTTGCAGCTGGGTTGGTGTCATTTGTGGTACCAAGCATTACCGAGTCACTGCGTTGGACCTTTCTTACTTGGGCCTTGAAGGCACTATTCCTCCGCATGTTGGAAACCTTTCTTTTCTTGTTAGACTAAGCATCACAAACAATAGTTTTCATGGGTCTTTGCCCAACGAGTTGGCTCATCTCTTCCGACTGAAACTCTTAGACTTTCGATTCAATAACTTCAGTGAAGAAATCCCATCGTGGATGGGGTTGTTGTTCAAACTTCAATATTTGTTTCTAAATCATAATACTTTCACAGGCCCCATCCCACCTTCTTTATCTAATGCATCTTCATTGCGAATTGTTGATCTTGGTTATAACCAGCTTTCGGGCTCCATACCTTCTTCTGTCTTCAGCATATCCACCTTGCAAAGAATTTATCTTGGAAATAACATGCTATCAGGTCCAATGCCCTCTGTCATCTTCAACATGTCTTCACTCCAAGTCATTGACCTCCAAGCAAATAAGTTGTCCAGTGAACTCTCATCAGATGTGTTTGATAATCTTCCCAATTTGCAGAGCCTTCAATTGTCCTCTAATCAGTTTTATGGCGAACTCCCATCCACTTTATTTAAGTGCAAACACTTGCAATATTTATTGTTGCGGGAAAATAATTTCACAGGAAGAGTGCCACAAAAAATTGGAAACTTAACCATGCTTATGGAGTTAGACCTTAAAGACAACAGCCTTGAAGGTATGTTTAGTATTTGTTTTAATCAATTATATGGATGTCATAAGGTTGATTCAGCTAGCATACATGCTTTTATGATTGCATCATAGATAATTGGGTGCTTTTCATTTAAAAGTTCAAAAAAATTTGATGAACAACGTAAAAAAGTATTTACAATATATACCACTGTTGCAATGATTTTACAGGAAGATTACCTTCGGAGATTTGGAACTTAACCACACTTAGGGAGCTTAAACTTGGCCATAACCATTTTGAAGGTATGTCTATTCTTTTTAAGTATATTATATGGATGCCATCATTGATTCGGCTTCAAGCTTGCATCGGATTGGATACTTTCCACTTAAAGTAATTTATAAAAACCAAAACATTTAAGAGAGTGTAGAAGAAAAGCAAAATTGACGACGTAAATATATGTCTCGCTGTTTTTGGCTCAATAAGTTTGCATGCCACATCTAATGGAGTTTACGGCTAGCAAAAGAATTAGAAATGTGCGTTTGCAATTGTGAAATTGTAAGAATAATGTGTTTTTATAAGATATTGCAAAACGTAAGGTGTTTGGCATTACGATTTAAAAAACACTTAATCTGAAAAAAGAAGAAGAAAAATGCGATTTTTATAAATAGGCTAGAAAGCGCTTAACGATAGCACCACCAGTGAAGGGAAAGATGTTCAAGGGACTGTGTTTGTTATACAGTAGTCACGTACGGTGGCTTTCGCTAGTGTAGCCATCTCTGGCTATTGGGCATTTGGTAACAAAGTTGAGGGCCTCATCCTTAACAACTTGTCTCTTTATCTCTTGCAGCTTTTTTTTTTTTTTTTTTTTTTTTTTTTTTTTCACTTTTTGTAAAAATAAATCGATCTAAGACTTCACAGAATATAATACTATCCTTTTACTAGCTAAGTCAGAACTCAGAATAAATCTTAAAAGAGTATAACCTTAATTATCTACAAACATATATAGTTCAGGACGATGGTAAATTAGCAACTCAGTCGTGGTTCAATCAAAAAGGTGGCCAAATGGCCGTGTCAAACCAGGTTATTTATGGTCGACCATATGAATTAACTATTTGAAGTTTGCTTGGCTCATGAGACATCTGCTCACTTGTTTTAAGGTTCATTGAAAGCACCTTCTGGTTTTTTGCAAATAATTGTTCATATTGTGGCAGGTGCAATACCGAGTGAAGTTGGTAATCTACAAAAGCTACAGTTCTTCGGAATCAGTAGCAACAACTTTGTTGGCTTAATTCCATTTGAGATTTTCAATATCTCAACAATACAAGTCATAGAAATGACTTCTAATTACAACCTTCAAGGGCAACTTCCATCAAATATGGGTCTCTTCCTTCCAAATCTTCAGTTGCTTTTGCTTGGAGAAAACAATCTAAGTGGAACAATTCCTAGCTCTATCTCCAATGCTTCACAGCTTCGAGGCCTAGAGCTAGCCTATAACTCATTCTCGGGGTTAATTCCTATGACATTTGGTAACTTAAGGCTACTCGAATATCTCAACATAGGATTCAATAATTTGACTGTGGAATCTTCTGGTTTGAGCTTTTTCTCAACTTTGTCGAATTGCATATATCTCAGTGAATTAGGTTTGGCAGTAAATCCACTGAACAACATCCTAGACAGTTCCATTGGGAATCTCTCTACTCTTATGCATCTTTCATTGGCTAGTTGCAATATCAAAGGTAGCATTCCAAGAGATATTGGCAATTTAAGAAATTTGATAAGGTTGAGCTTATCAAATAATGAATTGGCTGGACCGATTCCAACTACAGTGGAAAGGTTGCACATGCTCCAAGGCCTTTTCCTTCATAGTAATTAATAGCCTAGAAGGTTCCATCCCATCCGATCTGTGTTCTTTGAAGAACCTCGTTCAACTGTATTTAGATGATAATGAGCTTTCCGGATACATTCCTAAGTGCATGGATAATTTAACTTCATTACAAATTCTCTCCTTAGGATTCAACAAATTAACTTCAATTCCTTCGAGCTTGTGGAGCCTTACTTATCTATTGGAGGTCAACTTGTCATCCAACTCTTTAACTGGCTCTCTCCCATTAGAGATTGGAAATATGAAGGTCCTGCGGCTATTAGAGTTATCAAGAAATCAATTTTCTGGTGATATCCCAATAACAATTGGCGGCCTCACAGATCTAGTGCAGCTCTCTTTGGCAAATAATCGACTAGACGGCTCAATTCCTGAATCATTTGGTAAACTGATAAGCTTGGAGTCTTTGGATCTTTGCAATAACAACTTATCTGGAGAGATTCCTAAGTCCTTAGAAGCACTCCTATACCTCAAATATCTAAATATGTCTTTTAATAGACTGAGAGGACAAATTCCGACAGGTGGAGCATTTGTAAACTTCTCGGCTACATCATTTATGTCAAATGATGCACTTTGTGGTGTTCCTCGACTCCAAGTTCTTCCATGTAAAGAAGGTCTTCCTCGAAGAAAAAAGACCAAAACACCACGTATGCTAAAGTATTTACTACCATCAATTGGTTTAACAATACTTGTGGTGATCCTTGTATTAGTTTGGACGAGACGCCAAAAAAGGAATGCTAAAGTTTTAATTGAGGCAGACTTGTCACCTCTACCAGCATGGAGAAGAATTTCCAAACATGAACTTTTACAAGCAACTGAAGGTTTTAGTGCAAATAAGTTACTTGGTAAAGGGAGTTTTGGATCAGTATACCAAGGAACACTCTCAGATGGGATGGTTGTTGCAATAAAAGTTTTCAACATGCAAGTAGAAGGGGCATTCAAGAGTTTTGATGCAGAGTGTGAGGTACTCCGTAATATTCGCCATCGAAATCTTATTAAAATCATCAGCACTTGCAGTAACATGGACTTTAGAGCCTTCATATTGGAATACATGCCTAATGGAAGCCTAGAAAAGTGGTTGTATTCTCAAAACCACTCTTTGAATATCTTACAAAGGCTAAATATTATCATTGATGTTGCATCAGCACTTGATTACCTTCATTATGGTTATTCAACATCTATTGTTCACTGTGATTTGAAGCCAAGCAATGTCTTATTAGATGAAGATATGATTGCACATGTCGCTGATTTTGGCATAGCCAAACTCATAGGTGATGAGGATTCCATGATGCGGACAATGACCCTCGCTACTATTGGGTATATGGCACCAGGTGAATTTTTTTTTTTGTATGGCATTAAAACTTGCATCTCTATTATTCTACTCATACATAGATAGGTGTAATTTTTGTAGAATATAGCTCTGTTTTTTGTTTTTCTTTTTTTTGATTTTTTTGATTTGGTTTAGAAATGTTACTTGTAGAGTATGGATCGGAAGGAATAGTTTCTACAAAAGGCGATGTGTATAGTTATGGCATCTTACTGATGGAAACTTTCACAAGAAAAAAGCCTACGGATGACATGTTTAACGGAGAAATGAGCTTGAAGCGTTGGATAGATGAATCACTAACCCTTTCAGTAGTTGATGTTATTGATGTCAACTTGCTGAGAAACGAAAGAAATTATAGTGCTGTGGAGGACTGTATATCATCCATTATGGAATTGGCTTTGGGTTGCTGTGCAGAGTCACCGGAAGAAAGAGTTAATACAAAAGATATTGCAGCCACACTCAACAAGATCAAATTCAAGTTTCTGCAAGATATTGGAGGAGGCTAATGTTAGATAGTTCATGATTGTACTAATTATATTAATTGGCGGCCAATTGCTATTCAAAATTAGTCTCAAAGTCTTGGAGGCAAGCAACATCATTATTTATGTAGAGATGCTCCTAAAAAATGCCCAAGCTCCAATTTTCTTGCCATGAAGTTGAGTTCAGCTGAGTTGATCAAGTTGGGACCCTATGGAAAACAAATTTAAACCTAAAGGTATCAATGTTTATATTTGAGCTTAAGATAAATTATTATTTGCCTATTCTAGAACTTGCGATTGCATTAATCTAACAAAACTGAGAGCCTAATTGTTTATTTACTTATTAGAATATCATTTTGGTCAAACTTGGTTAGAAGCAATGGTTATTTTTTTCATTTTTCTTTCTGGGAAATTTCACAAAAACATCCCCGGACTTTTACTTGTTTTGAAAATACTTTCTAAAGTTCAAAAACTCTTAATTTAAAGTATCAAACTTCTCAATTTTTTGCAATGTCCCTATTCTATTAGGATTTTCCGTTAAATCTTGTAAAAATTCTCAAGATACCTCTATTTTTTTAATTATAAAATATAAAATAAAAAATTGCAAAGATTTGGATATTGGTTAGGATTTAACGGAATCTGCAAATATATATATATTATTTTATCTTTATAAAATATATATATATTTTGAAAATTTTGACAAAATTTAACGAAAAAATCTAACAAATTGAGGACATTGCAAAAAATTAAAAGTTTCAAATTCTTGCATGGCAAACCATAATCTAGAAGAAATATGGTTTCCTCTAGCTGATGACTTCTAGCATGCTCTAGGACCGATTTTTAATTAACCTGAGACAAAAAGATTTAAGACTAGTTTTAGACATAAAAGAGTTTCCAAACTACCAAAAATTGTCAATGTCTCCCTTAAGTCGATAGTCCATATAAGTCAATCATTAAATTTGTGCGAATCTCACATAAGTAAACGTGAATCCTACAAATTTAATGATTGATCTATTAAATTTGTACCAAAAAAAAAAAAAATGAATAAATTATTAACACCAATAATTTATCAAAATTCTATTCCTGTCAAATAATGCAAAATGTCAGCTTTCTTTTGGTTAAATGTGGTCAATTATGGACAAAGTTTTCCTTCAAACTGGGTTGGAGAAACTTCGTTCAACCAAATTTATAAAAATGAAATGTGCTATTTGAACATGTGAAAAACATATGCTTTTTGAATATCATGGACAAAATTGAAATAAATTTTATTAAAAACTCATATGCATTTCACATATTACTAAAAAAATTGACACATCATTTTTATAGATTAGATTGAAAGAAATTTCTCCAACCTAGTTGGAGGAAAACTCTGTCCATCAATTACGCTAGGCTGCAGGGGGCCATGTGATTTGAAAAGGAAAACTCGAAGAATATCCTTTCGGATTTGATTTGGTTTAGGTGCTATAAAGATTAAAATTACAATATAAATTTTTTGTAATTTTTTTTTTTTTTTTAAGCATTTAAGCCAAATCTTTCTTTAATATTCTGAAGTGTTTTAAGATGAAAATGAAGAAAAAGCCACATAACAAAAAGTCAGTCAAACAAGTAATTGCAAACAGGTGGACAAAAGATCAGACTGCAGGCTTTCTTTTGGTTTTACAACAAAAACTCTGTGAATAGCGATGATGGAGTCTTTTTACTCAAAAGGCTTTGCTAGGCAAACGTATGAAAAAAAAAAAAAAAAAAACTTGACCCCTTTCATCTTCCCATTTCGTACTTTGTTCAACACAGTATAGCCATATAGGTAGTCAAAACAAAACTAAAATTTTTAAGAAATTACCAAATAATTTGTAATGTTTTTCAAACTTTTAATTGAAACAATATCTCTCAAAATTATCAAAAAATTCCAAGGTCGTATTTTGTATTAAAAAAATAATTTACAAGAAAATTTTGTGTCATTTTTAGTGTAGAGGATTTACAATACAACTGTTTTGAGAGGTACATCAGTGGAGATACAAAGACTTATTGTTTAGTCGTTTACAAGTCTTCACTCTTTGTCCCATAATGCAAGTGTTAGGTGAGCTTTCTATTTTGCTTTTTCTTTGATTCCTTTCATACTAAATCATGGAGTAGAGTCCGCCATTGTTGGCCTCGTACAAGTAAGCCAACGGAATCCAAAGCTCTCTCTCTCTCTGCCTCTTTACCAGGAAAAGGGAAGAAAGACAAAGAAACAAAGGAAAGAAAAAGATTTCCACAATCCAATAAAGTCCATACTAGGAAAAAAGAAGAAACAAACAACTCTGCAGCTTTCATGGTTGCATTGTAATTTTTTGGTAATTTTCATTTTCATGGTAACATTTTCCTTCCTATGCGATTTTAGTAGATGACTCAATTTATAAAGCTTTAAACTGATTTCCAATACAAAACAAATCCCTTGAATTAAGGGTAATTAATCACAAATCAAATCCATATTAATCGAAAGGATTTCTATCATTTTTACTAACCTATCACTTCAAAAGAATCTAGTCAATTGGACATTCCCTGTAATCACTTTTAAAGCATAGTTTCACCTATTAAGTGAGTAATATGAGACTTCGCACCATGAGCATTTTTTCTATAAATCACCAACTCAATATGGAACCAGAGTATTACAATACATATTAATTAATGCATACGGTAATCACATACTTTATTAGAAATAGTAAAAATAGAGTATATTGAATTATCATTTTTTATTTTTTAGTTTGAAAACGTATTCTGATAATCAAGTATATCTTGTAGAATTTGCATATAAATGCGTATTGACTCAACTTACAAATAATCAGTCAAGCACGTAAAGTTAAACGTAGGATATGGGATATCCGCCATTTTCCGGCCATTTCCATTTTCCATACATTCTTAAACGAAACTGACAAAAAAAAAAAAAAGATTAATCCATTGTAGAGTTTGATGCATGTGGCCTTAAAAAACACCTGCAATTCATGATAGACTTTATATAATACTAAATTTTGTTGGTGTAGTTCATCATAGTTCGTCCCATTGTATATTGTCAGGAATATATAATGTATGATTTCAAACTTTAATCAAGCAAGTTTGCATTGCATTTAAAAATATCCCATTTGGGCACAATCAGAGCTTGGATTAAAAAAATGTTATATTTTCTTTCTCATTGTGTACTGATATTTTTGCAAAAAGCAATTAACGTAGTAGACAATCTTGCAGGACACAATTTTGGTCTGAAGGGATGAGAATTTTTTTTTTTTTTTTTTTTTTTTTGAAGACTGACATCCCTTTTGTGAAATTTGATGCTATCTTAAGATAATTAGGAGAATAGATTATTTTTTTTTAACCTTTTCTTAACTACTTGTTAAAAATTCTTAAAAACTAGCATCTAAGCCAAATATTGGCCAAGTGTTTCTCCCATGGAAGTACTCTATTAATCTACACACAACACTTTATGGGGATTTCTAACTAACCCCATAAGATCTCCTAGATTAGCAAAGTATTTCCATGGGCTGCAACATTTCTTCTGCCTTCTTGTGTGAGAAAGCTTATAGAATTCATGTAAGTTTAAGTCTTCATCCAGCACAGTATTGCCAGGGACTTGGAATTTGTGAGAGATGGATGAAGCAAATCAGTGAGGATGCGTTTCTTTGGATCCCCAGCTTCTCACTTTGGAACATGATAAGATTTTTAATCAAATCTCACTTTGGTAATTCATATTTCAACTCTTGATACGGGTACACCAATGTTGCCTTTATCCAAAACATAGTAATTCTGAAAAATGTACCATATTTTTCATATATTGTTGTTTTAAAGGAATCAATCAATTTATCAATTTATCGTTCATTTTATTTGGAATCCAATACTTACTCAATCCAAAACTTCCTTCCTCAAAGCCTAGAGATAGCTCTTTTTGTAACCAAATACAATGCAGCCAAAGAGAAATATTTCTGCAGCAGTTGACTACCAATGTCTACAACTAACAGCTTGTATCCGATTGAAGTCTATATCTCTCTCTCCTATTTTCTCTCTGATCAATACAACTATAAAGTGTGGTTTGTAAAACAAGAGAACCAATTGAAATTCAGTTTCCTTTAGACAACGCTAACCTATCTATTGACATTAGTAGGCAACAAAGAAAAAGAAGGGAGCATTTTTTTGGAGGGAAGCCCATGGGCATTTCTTTGAAGTTGTCAATTTGGTGAGAAAATTGTGTCAAAAATTAATTATAATGAATGTTATAAGCGCCAAGAATTTCCTTGAATTACTTGCTGAATGGCAATTTCAGTAATGGATAATTGCTGAAGATCTAAGAATAGTAGCAAACAGATTCAACAATGTAAATCGAGTCACATTCAAGTTAGACAATTAGGGTTTGATCCATTCTAATCTGTTCTATGAACTCAGCAGGCAGGGTGCCTTAAATAAAGTTTATATGTTAGATTTAGTGGGGAATTATACTTGTAAGCTCATTGTTTATCTGATTATATACTGAATGGTATACTTATGCAGAGAAACATTGCAAACCCACTAACAAAAAATAATTCACCAGGAAAATGTAAAGCATTCTTGTGTTCATAAGTGCATCATTTGGTTGCAAGGAAAATTTTAAAGAGAAAAAGAACTAAAAAGAAGCAAAAAAAAAAAACAAAAGGCAGCAGAAACTGCAAAGCAGAGTTGCACACCTCTAAATATTGAAAAATAGATTGTCCATTTCATTATCATAGCATTTTCTTAACAAATGACATCTAATATATTAAAAGAAATCTTGATCATACCTTTTTTTTTAAAAAAAATAATGCAATCTCATTAAAAGGGTAGAGGAACGCAACCCTAGTTCACAGTAAGTGCAAAGAAATCCCTAATAAGGAGAAAAGAAATCTTGATAATCCTATATACATGTATAAGTAATCATTTCCTCTGCGCTAGCAATCTTAGCAACAACCAGCAAAGTTAAGAAAACGTCATGACAACTTTAGGAAGGAAACAACATATCAGCAAAATGAAAGCAGTCTTCCACAGACCTTTTTCAGATGACACTTAGAATGTCTGAACAACTTCTATCAGGCATCAGCCTTTTGATATATTTGCAAACAACGAAGATGGTAGAAAGATTCATCAGATATGAACTTATTAGGGCAAGACTTCCTACTCGAACTACTTTGTTGTAATATGAGAATATACATATAATAATAACAACCATACTCTTGATCAATTAAAAAGGAATTTGTCTATTTGGATTCACAACATCCTTAAAAAATTAAAAATTGCAGAATCAATAAGGCATACCTCTTTATATTCATAATCTCAATCAGTTTGTTCCTGGGAATACAGCATTAGGATAATCGCTTCCCTTCTCCATACCTATTTTGCTTGAAAGACACTGATAGAAATGTAACTGGATCAGCATGGTTCCGTTGATGCAACAAAGTTAATTCCCATTTTTTATCAATGAATAAATCAGAAAAAACAAAGGAGCAAAATATTACCATCAATATCCTGTTCAGGACCAACATTTTCTTCATTGAACACTTTGGGTTCTACCTACAAGGGTGTGATGCCAAATCATTGGAAAAAAAAAAATGCATATATGCTATGGGCTAGGTGTTTAGGCTAGGAGTGTTGAACTCACAGGTTTCTTCTCTTTTGTCAAGCCAACAAAGGCACCCATATTTATGAAAAACTTCAATGTTCGGCTTTCACTCTCCGCTTGGTCACTGAGGCAATTCAACAAACACCTGTTGTGCATTTACACGAACCCAACAAGAACATTGGCAAAAATGAGCAACAGGATCTCTCCAACGCCAACATTCAGAAACAAACAAAAGAGCCTCTTATATCAACTCAATGCCAATGAAAAGTACAAAATTCCAAAATAGGAAAATGATCAAATATACAAACCTATGTTCCAAAACATCAGGATTGTTTCTTAGGCAAATATAAACACTACTTGATCATCTGTCTCACTTCGAGAGATCACGGCTCTGTTGAACCCCAATCGTAGGCTGTTCATAATTGTACAAAAGAAATGAGAGAAATAAAAATAAATGCAATGTATTTAAATCTTTCAAAGGAGATGAAAAATGTGAAAGAATATCAAAAACCCGAATTACTTCTAAGTGGAAGAACTGAGCCTTCCTTGGTGGAAGTCGAAGAAAAGCTAGAAGTAAAATAACTAACCTTTGGTTTTATTTCTCAATGCAAGGGATGTGAGCTATCTTGGACCACTCTCGTCCTTTATCTTTCTTACAGCTTTGTTTCAATCGAGGACACTTGTAGATACGAAGTCGTTGGAGTGAGGGAGGCAAGCCATCCTCTGGAAAGGATGTGAGATTTACACAATTTACGATATACAGTTTTTCAAGGGAGGTGAGGTTTTGAAAGGAAGAAAGGTATTTCAGATTGTGGAAGTGTTGGATGGTGAGGCTAGTAAGAGACGCAGGTAGCAACTTCTCTGGAAAGGACTCCAGATTCGGACATCCACCGCTGATTTCAAGATGTCTAAGAAAGGTAAGCCTGTGCAAACCCCATTCCAGCAAGTCCTCAATGATGTTGCAATCCCTGATTTCAAGTGATGTTAGGTTGGCGGGAAAACCCTGTTCCGGAAAGGATGATACCACGCTTGGACGACTCCAAATCTGTAAATTTTGAAGTGAGGTGATGGTGTGTATGCATTTGGGTAGGGCCATATCATCAATCCTCAACTTTCGAAGGTTGGCAGGGAGCAACCCTCCGTCTGGGATGGAAACAAGAGCTGGACAACTTAGAATATGAATAGTGTCTAGATGGCTGAGGGTGTGTATGCCCATGGGTAAGGATTCAAGGTTTTTACAATCCAAAATAACAATTTTTTCGAGAGACGAGTTGTGATGCAATCTATTCGCTATCGATTCCAACTTTGAACAAAAGTTAATCCTGAGGTATTTGAGTGTTGTAGGCAATTTTCCGCTTGGGATTAAGGATTTGAGGGATGGACAATGAAAAATACACAAGTACTTGAGAAGAGATGAGTTGCTACTACAAGTACTGATGGTATCATCCTCGTCCACCAACATCAGCATATTCTCGCAAGACCATATCTCTAGCCGCTTTAGGGTCGGAGGTAGCTTGCCTATTGCAACGTACTTAAGTGACTTACATTCATAAATACCAATATGCACAAGACACGTGTTGTTGTACATCACTGCCTTGGGTAAAGATTCCAAGGAATTGCAATCAGAGATATGAATTTCTCTAAGCGTGGAAGGCAAATTTGACAGTGGCTGCTCGTTTGCTTCTTCTGCTGCCAAATAAACTAGTTTGGGACAGTTATGAAACCTTAGAACACGAAGATAGGGGAGGGGTTGTAGTAATCCCACATCATTTGACCACAAAGGCGTCAGCTCCTCACAATTTTTAAAAGCTAGATCTTCTACATGAGTTAGTCCTTCAAGAAGAAGCCCTTCTACTGGAGACATGAATTCCGAAATTGTTGAAAGAGAACTCAAGTTTAGTGAGATAAAATCAATCTTACTTCTGCGTACCACCCCTGTCAATTCCTCAATTTGTAGTTGGCAAAGCTCCGGAAAGCTTGAAATTGAAACCACCAATTTTTGACATCTTTCTATTACAACTTTTCCTAGTGAAGGAAAATGGTTTGGTAACTTCTCCAATAGCATAGGACAATTTCTAATTGAAAGCTCACGCAGGTGTGGAAACTCTTCTTTGAGGCTCCATTTCTCCCATTCTGCCATATCCTGGAAACATAAAGTCACCAAGGATCTAAAAGGTTGTGACAAACCTTCCCCATAAAACTCAAAACCAATATTCTTCACACTCTCCATGCCGCTAATGAAAAGGTGTTTGAGTGATGGTAGTTGGCCGATTGGTGGCAATGATGTGCACTTTTTACACTTTTCAATCCTTAGCAACACCATATGAGGAAATGAATGACCTCTAAACCAAGTTGGAAATTTTGTTCCGCCATAGCACCTAATAGTGAGCTTGTTCAAAGCCTTGTGAGGTTGTAACATGTTAAGTATGTCTAACTCACTTGTTCGGTCTTGTAAATCATTCACTTTGGCACTCCATTCCAAGCACAATGCAGCAAGATCGGGCTTTTCAATTAACTTAGCGTTGCTTGCATCCTTGGGTTCAGTTGCGCGCATTCTCCAATTGTGAGATGATGAGTGTCCCTCGAAGATGCAACAAGGAACCTAGCTCTCTTAACACGAAGCAATTGCCTTTTCCAACAATTAGATTAGATAATGTTCGGAGATGAGTTAATTTACCTATTTGAGGAGGCATTCCTTCCAGCTTGTTTGCATTTAGAATGTTGAGATGGCGCAAGCTGACCAAGTTCCCCAACTTCGAAGGCAGTTCCTTTAGTAAACGACATTTCTTCAATATCAATGTTTGTAAGTTGTAAAGAGTGGTTGTTGATTCAGGCAAGCCTCTAATTAAAGTGTAAGAAAGGTCAAGGTACTGTAGATGCTTCAAATCACCAATTGAATCCGGTAGCTCAACTATGCGGTACCCACTAAAAGAGAGCACTCTTAAATATAGTAATTTCGGCAACAATTGATGAGGAACATTTTGAGTCAAATAACTTTCCCAGGGACGTGGAAGTGGGAGGAAGGTACGAAGATATGTGAGTTCAAAAAAAGACTCAAACTTTTTAGCGACATCGTATCTCCCACCCAAGTAAGAAGAGTGTCGAGCCTTTTCAGGAAGTCTCCTTCCATTACTACCCTTGATTTGATCCTCCATTCTAAAGCATATATCTCCCGCAACCCATTGGGCCAAATCGTTGATGAGGTCATGCATCAGAAATTGTGATCTATCGTTGCTTGATTGTTGGAAAAAGGACCTTGCCAACAGATCACGAAAATACTTGCTACCCAAATCTTCCATTTCCTTGTCACCCTCTCGTGGCTGAATTAAACCTTCTGCCATCCATAACAGAACCAACTGCTTTTCTTCAAATTCATAGTCCTTGAGGAGTATTGAACAATACATAAAACACCTTTTTAAATGTGAAGGGAGATGGTCGTAGCTTAACATAAGAGCTGGAACAATTCCACTTCTCTCATCTGGTATATTCCATATCTTGCTCGTAAGTACTTCCTCCCACTCATCACGGTCCTGTGTAGTGCGCAAGAGGCCTCCGAGGGTCCTTGCTGCTAAAGGCAAGCCTTTACATCTTTCAACCATTTTTTCACCAATATCTTGAAGGTTTGGATGTTCATCGAAGTTGCTTGCCCCCAATGCATGTTGGGTAAATACAAACAAACAAGCATCATTTGACAACACTTGCAAACGATAGGCTTGAACGGTACCCGTCATTGATGAAACTCCCTCATTGCGAGTTGTGACGACAATTGTACTTCCTGAAGCCCCTGCTAGGAAAGGAGCACGTAGGATAGTCCAATCATGGTATTTCTCATTCCAAAGATCATCGAGAACTATTAGAAACTTCTTGCCTTTCAATTTCTCCTGTAGTTTGACTTGCAACAAATCCAAATCATTTTTGTCCTTCCCTGTTAGTACTTGTAACAAATTCGAATCAGTGTTGTCACGACTTGCAAAGGTGACAGATTTCAGAATTGCTTTAGTCACTCTAACAGCATCAAAGTCTTCAGAAACACAAGTCCATGCTCTAATTTCAAAAGAGCTTTGCACCATTTCATCATTGTATACAAGTTGAGCTAGAGTTGTTTTTCCTATACCTCCCATGCCAAATATAGGAATCACAGATACTCCAGCATCACAACATTTTTCACCAAGCAACAATTCAAGTATAGCCTCTTTATCTTTTTCCCTACCATAAACATGAGCATCAGTCATTACAGAAGTTGGCGCCAGCACTCCTGTTTTCCTATGTGACCTTCCATCGGTAGTTTCTTTCAAAGGCAGTTGATCTTTTCGAGACACAATTTCATTGAATCGATCTCCTTTATCTTTGACCCCAACATACTATTAATCTTAACATAACTTGGAGTAAAAGGAGTAACCCAAGCAGCTGAGGTGAGTTTTGGTACCTTAGTTGGGTGAGCCTGACTTTGAGCAGTGGATGCATAAGTGGTGAGCTCATCCACTATGTCGTCCACATCGTAAGCCAAGTGTCTCAAATCATTCAACCACTCTTTCACAGCCCTCTCAGTATGTTGCTTCTCCTCCACATCATCGAGCATTGACTGAATTGTTGCCAGCTTCATCGTCCACTTTTTCAGATTTTCTTGAAGTCCCGCTCCGCGTACAAAGTCCAGAAACTCGGAAGCCATCAGTTGATCACACAACAACTGAATGAAGGAAGAGACAAGGAGCTCTCCCACTTTCTTCATTGAAGAAACAATCAACTCTTTCATGGTTTTCTTGGTAGGAATTGAAGGAATGAAGCAAGAAACGATGGAAGTTAAGATAGGCAAAGCACTCAAATGCACAAGTGAATGGAATCTTGTGTGAAAACTTAATTGGGCACTCTCAAAACTTGTTATTCGCTGTTAATTTGTGGCGTGCTTTCTGGGATCTTTCTCAATCTGCACATTTTTCTATTTTCTTTTATGTTTATTTATTTAGAAATCTCTATAACTCTATATATCAGCGGCTTTTTAAATAAACCACTACTAAAATATTTCTGTTTTATTTTGTTGCCTTCCACTCGTTATTTCTAATCAATAACAGCGGTTTTTCCAATGTTACATTAAGGAAATGGATTCTCTCCATTTCAAAATCTCAACGTTGTTACTGTTGGTTGTGACTTGTATTTCAAAGTCAAAAGAGGGTGGTTGGAGAAAAATTGGCATGCTATACTTTTCTCTAGGAGATTGTCGACAATTGAGGCTAATTGGTTGTATTAGTCTTCATCCCTCTAGAAGCTTTGATAAAAGGAACAATAAGTGCAAGCCATATTGTCAACAATTGTAGGCTATGTTTAGAAGAGAATTGTGAGCTTTGCTTATATATAGCCATTCGGCTATTGTGGTGAAGGGGGCAGTAGCTCCACACAAGTAATCCCAAGAAGAGAGTTTTTTCTTTTAGCGAGTAACAAAGAAGAGAGCTAGGGATGTGCAAGAGAGTGAGTGTTTTTGTCCTTTAACTTAATTATCACTTATTGCATTGAGAGGAGTGTGTGGGGCTTTTCTATAGGGCAAAGTGTATTTGAGTGGTATAGGCATGTACTGTGAGTTGTAATAATTTGCTCATAGTGGAACTCTCTTGTTGGGGGACGTAGGCCAGGTTTTGGGCTTAACCACGTAAACTCTTTGTGTACATGTGTGATTGATGTGTGTTCTCGTGTATTTTCTTTCCAAACTTGTCTTTCGCATAAAGGGTCATGTGAGCTTTGTAGGTTTCGAGATGGTTCACTGGATCCTGGCTTCCATCGTAACGGTCCATGTGCGGCAACTTGAACTTCTCGGGTAAACCAACCTCTACGATCTTCTAGGTGAATGACAGGTTCGTCGCCAGGAAGTCGTGACTTATGGAGCGGGAGCCATTCAATCGCTAAGTTAGGCTATCCAGCGTAGCTTGGATGGTGTCTATATGCGCATCTGCTGAACCAATGTCTTTGGTTACCGGTGGCACGTTGATCCACTGGACGTTCCCAATTGTAACCCAGCACTCGTCGAGTCCTTCTCCGAATTCGGGTTCTTGTAGGTTCTCTGCAGCAAGGTTTCCATCATGTGCTCGTTCTGGACCTTTTAGGTCCTCAGATGCCTGCTATCTGGCAGGTGTGGACCAAAGATAGGGGACTCGGCAGGAGTCTCTTCAGTTTCGTAGTTGCCAGCATCATGTAGATTGACGTTATTTGACAGGGGAGGAAAGTTGGTCATGTTGTCTGTGTTTTCGGTTTGGCCTTGAGATCTCGTGGATACCATTCATGACTTTTGTCCTGTTTGAATGTTAATTGCCAAAGTATTCATATTTTTGTCCTTAAACTTATATGTGTTAATTTTTTAGTATTATTAATTTGTGCTATTTTACTTCATTTTTGTATTTTCTTTGTTCTATAGGTTTTTGGAAGAAAATAAAGCGTTTCCGAAAAAGTTCCAAGCTTAAAGGACAAGTTGGGAAGACCTAGAAGATATGATTAAGCTTAACCAATCATGGTTAAGTTTAATTAAATAAAGGAAATGATTAAATCGAAATTTCTCAAATTAGAGTCAAAATCGGATTGAATTCAAAAATTGGATTCTGCACACTTCTCGGTATTTTTACGATAACTTTCAGCTCAAATATCCAATTGAGGTGATTTAAGCGGCATTGGAAAGCTAACTTAAAATGATACAAATCATTGTGATATAGAATGTTCCTAATTCGGAGCACCGCTATGAAAAAATCACCCCGTAAGATAGGAACGCAATTCTAGACAAATCCTATTCCGATTTGGACTTAGGTTTTCTTTATCCTAGTTGGACTAGGACTTAAATCTCCGAATTTCCTAGGATTACTAGGGCTTCTAGGACTCTCCTAAGCCCTATAAATAGACCTCTAAGCCTCACAATTCAGAAGAAAATTTAAGGAGACAACTTTGGGGAGAGGAATTGGAGCCTACTTCTTGGAGCGGTTTTCGGTTCTTTCTTTACCTTTTCTTTTTAGTTTTATTTTAATTATGTGTAACTACTCTTAAGGAGGGCTAGATTGAAGCCCTAATTATGTTTATTTAATATTTCAATATTAGCGCCTTTGTGATAATCATATTGTGTTGCTTAACTTGATTAATTCATGTTTTCTTGAATTCCTCATATGTATGTGACTAGGCATAATTATATGCATATGGTATGAATTAGTTAATTAAATTAATTTGGATCACCGAGTCCTGGTTCTAATAAGAGTAACAAAAGAAATCCACACCGGATTCTTGAGTTAATCAACATAAAAAACTGGGAGTATACACTCATGTCCTAGGTTGAGTGTGTTTGTCGATTTTCATAAATTTATGCTTTCTTAAAGAACAACTTAGTATACACATATGCTAAATCCTTTAAGAAAGAAAAGAGTTAGAGTATACACTTATGCCTAACTCGTTGCTTAGGAAAATCAATAGCTTAAGGAGTATACACCCATGCCCTTAGGTTGACAAACATTAGGTATACATAATATGATTGGATCATTGGCATATTGTTATATTATTTGAGTATAATTAGTGGTAGATATCAAAGCTCTACCTTTACTTTATCTTTATATCTTTTTATTTCTTTTTCACAATATCAATTTAGTGACAACTTGATATTTTTAATCAATTCTAAATAAAATCAACAATCTTCGTGGGATCGATCTTGTATTTGCTGCACTGTACTATCGTTTGATCTTGTGCACTTACGAGTAAAATGTACTAAATATTATCTATTAATTTAGGTAGTATTTGGCACAACATTGAACTTTGAATCATTAGATGATCGTCGTTCCCATAAACGGCACCAACTGTTGAGACGGTTGTCAGCCCTAGTAGCAATTTGATTTCAAAGCCTGCTAAGAATGAAAAAATGTATCACTAGTGACAGACCGCGAAGTGGAGGGTGTGGTAGTCGTGCCACCTCTGATGCCTGAGTGAGAATTTGAGTAAGATAGATAATAAGAAATAATAATAATTGAGAATGATAAGAGTAGAATTGAGTATTTATTTGTATCGTAGGTGGCTCCTCTTTTTATAGAGGTTATGAGTGAGTGGAAGAATCCTAGACTCTTATTCGACGTCCATTGATACGTGCGAGTGGTTCCAATAGAAGATCATCTGGGAGATTGAATGGATAAGTCATCGTGTACCTAGACTCCTTTTAGGAGAGATTTGGTTGGTTGCTCTCTGATTTTGGTTGTAACTCCCAGATTTGGTTGTTTGGAGAGTGATTATGCTCCCTTGATTATAGGGTTTATGTAATTTGGCATGCAACCATTTTGATATGGGGGCGTAACTGCATGCTTGAGTGCGGATCTAACACGATCAGGCGATCGTGTCATGATTTGCTGGATCTTGGGCTTAGTGCCTTGGTATCATGGTGAGCCGTGGGCCTCTTTTTCGAAGTGGGCCTTTTGATTTGAGCTTTAGGAGATATTTTGTATCAACAAGCATCACAGCTAAATGCAATGTGGTTGAATTAAATTTATTTGGGGCAGTTTTGTGGAAGTGCTTTTGGAGTTTCTGGTAATTTATGGATGAAACAGTAGAATATTGTCTTTGTGCAAGACGTAAAATATTTACTTTTAGTACCGAAAATAAAAAGAGTGGCTAATGTCACGAACATGATTGGTTACATAGCTTTAGATGTCTTAGAGATCTGTCCACGAGATTTTAAATTTTTTGAAATCCAAAACATTTTAAAAGAAGCCGGTGTTAGAAGATCAACAGATCTAAATTCTTCCCTGCCACTGACACTGACACTAACACCGAGTGGCATTGGTGTTGATGAAGCAAACCACTGTAATCCGGACAGCCAGCTCAATCAAGTTTTAAGAGATGGCGGGGATACATTCGTTCATTATTAGCAAAACATTTGAAGCGGCAGAAAAATTGGATCGAGGAAACACGCGTGGCACATTAATGTTGGTGGCTTCTGTAATTGCAGCCATAACCTTCCAAGTTGGGATCAGCCCACCAGGTGATGTTTGGCACGAAAATACAACCACAGGTAGTGTTTGGCAAGAAAAACACAAAGTCGAAACAGCAGTTTTAGCATATTCCTCTCCAGATGACTACCAATTCTTCTTATTTGTCAATACCAGTTTTTTCATTGCATCTGTGTGCATCGTACTTTTGGTACTTAGTGGAATTCCTCTTACAAGCAAGTTCTTTATATGGCTTATGACGTATGCCATGGCCTTGTCGGTCGGGTGCTTGATACTCAACTTTTTACAGGCACTGAATTTGGTGACCCCGTCTGAAATAACCTATTTACAATTATCTCTCTCAGGCGTTGGACCTAACTCGTTGGCCCAAATATTAACATTTACTTTGATTGTAGTAGCTGTGATTGTTGATTTGATTCACATAATTGCCCCACTCTCTTGGATGGTGAATTGAAGTTGCGCAATTCATATGCAAGTCAATAAGGAGTCCTGCTGAAGACCTGGCTAATGTCTAAGATCTGCAGATCTTGTTGAGGAGATTTCGGTTGGGGATGGGAAAATTGTGCTATTGTGGTATGTGTTCCATTAGCAAGATTGTTATGTTAAACAATTTTGGCATGCTTTTGTTGCTGAATTTCGGCTTGAATTTGGATATTGCTTCATGTTTTGTGGATACGTTTTGGTCTTCAACCAATTAGAGTTGGTAATCTGGTTTTGTTTGATATGGTTTTGGCATGAGACATTGATGTGTTGAGAAGCTCTATCATTGGCGTCAATATTCAATCATGCCACCTAATTGGGTCTTCTCCCTTTTGACTTAGACGTTGATATGTTTGATTCAAGTTTGTTGTCTTGCGTAGAATTCCACTACGCGGCTTCCGCGTCATTCATGCCCATTAGTCTCGACGGAGTTAATGGTTTAGATATGAATCCATTTTTGTAACAAATATTCATCAATTCCTGGAATTAAAAGTCAAAAAGTTTATGTAAGAATCAAATGATCACTTTCACTCACTGCCCCTATTTATTTAAAATGAGGCTATATATTGAAGGCATCAATGAAGGTGTTGGTTTCATCCAAAAGAAGAAGATAAATATCCATGGGTTTCTCTGCCTTATTTCGTCCTCTCATTCTCATCGTATTCATCGTCTCCATCTTTACCATGCAGCTTTATCAGGTTCATGCAGGTTCGTTTCCTCTAATTTTCACAGCAGTAATTGAAAGTTTCACCATTTTTTGCTTTGTCTTGTTGATTTGTGATATGCATGGGATGTAAACAGTGCATTTAAACCCGGTTTTGTTATTATTTTTATTTTTTTTTCCTGCCATATCATGAGATGGTATTGGGTTTTATCACTTTATTCCCTAAAAACGCTTCATATGCTTTACCTTTTCTTTTGGCTCAAATTTAGTGTTGCTGGTGAATAAACTTCTGCCAATAGGTTTGGTCATAATTAAAATCCAATCTCAATTGGATCCAACAATGATTCGAGTAGTACATTGAACTTTAAGCGTAGGTTTGAGACCAAAATTAAACTCATGGAATGATATCATTATTCCATCAATTGGTTAATTTTTTGTCTTGAAGATATTTAGTTGGAATCCACTTCTGGTTGCCGGAGTTAGCTGGAATCTTCCAGCCGATGGTTGCCAAATTTTGCGGTTGAAGTTTCACCTTCTTAAACAAATGGAGTCTCAATTTTATTTATTTATTTTTTTTTAAAATGTGTGTTTTAGTAATTTTTGTTTAATTTCAGTGAAAACGTAATGATTTCGTCAAACGTAATGTTGCCTTTGTCCAAAGCATAGTAATTCTAAAATTGTAATTTTTCATATATTGTTTTATTGAAGGAATCAATCAATTTATCATTCATATTATTTGGAATCCAATACTTATTTCTTTCTGTCCAAAACTTCCTCGAGGTGGCTATTTTTGTCATCGGTAAAGAAGAAAAAAGTAGTATAACTAAATACAATGCAGCTAAAGAGACATATTTTCTCCAGCAGTTGCAAGACATATATCTGCAGCTTGTATCCGGTTGAGGTCTATATCTCTCTCCTATTTTCTGCACAGGAGGCCCATGGGCATTTCTTTGACATTGTAAATCTTGGGTGGAAGTGACCCCTTCCTGTATCGATTTGATTGTAGACTCAGAGATGAATGCTCTGTTGTGATTGTTCCCACAGAGCACTTACTCTGTCTTGATTCTTCTCAATGAAAGTTTCTCAATTTTACTCGGAAAAAAAAAAAAGGCGGCAAAGAAAAAGATGGAAGTAAGAATGACAAAAACGTTCTTCCTTTTTCTCTTCAAATAATTGCTTTGTACTTTTCCTATTCATTCTTTGCCTTTTCTTTTTCTATTCTTTTTTTTGGTTAACTTTTGCTGCATTTTTCTCAACCTTTTTGTCTTTTGACGAGACAAGTTTTTGGCCTTGAATTTATTTAAATAAATCCAAGCTGTGAAGTCCATTTGAGGGACAACAGAAGCATAATAAATGATAAGGCAACATTACTTGTGGGAGGAAAAAACTGATCCATATGAGACTATTTTTTGAATTGAAATTTCCGGCTACCTCAAGCGTCTGACCTCCTTTTTTTTTTTTTTTTTTTTTTTTTTGTTAAAAAAAAAAAATTGAAGAAGAGAAATACTAAAGGGAAATTCAAATTTGAGGTATTAGCACTAAATTTGAGGTATTAACACTAAATTTAGGATGGTAAAATCAATTTTAAGTGATACCATCCCTAAAGGGTTAACCTTCCACCCCTAGGTTTTTGTTTTAAATTTAAAAATAAATTTTGAAGCATTAGAAACTAAATATTAACTCATAAAAATTTAACAAAAAAAAAAAAAATCTAGCAGGACTAGGAAGAGAGAATTTTCTACAAATTATTATTATTATTATTATTTTGATAAAGCCACATCAGACTTTGGCAGACACTTATCTGACTCTTGACAGCGTGATAGCAGGACACCTAGTTTTTGTCTATAGGCCATATGGGTTCACGTTTGTTTGTGGACTAGCTAGGAGCCAAAGGGTCGAACCGGCCCAAACTAAAATTTTTTAGTCCAAAAATGTATACTAAAACATACTTAATTATGTTTACCTATTTAAGACTTGGGGCTAGAGTCATGGCCCTGCATGACTTCGTAGTCTTTTAAAAGAACATAAAGTTGCTTTAAACCAATCTAAAGAAAATATTTTCTAAGCCATTTAAAATAGTGTTAAGTGTTTATAAATATTTAAAGCGTTAGTCTAAATTAGTAAATTGCTATTAATGACTTTAGAAATTATACCAATGTTTTAAATGTTTATAGACACTTGACACTATTTTAAATGAAGTGAAGAATATCTTTTTCAGATTCGTTTGAAAGAAATTTCTATTAAAAAAAAAAAACAAAATAGAAGAAGAAGAAGCAGCAGCGGAGTTAAGAATGAAAGCTCGAGGAAATTGCTTTCCACAAGTCTTACCGTCGGACCCCATAATTTTTTGACTTTTCTAGTCATTTGATTCCAAGAATCTATTATGCAAACAAAGGGAACGCGAGTCTTCAAAGAATAAGACCTTGTCTTTAGTTTCCCAAATTTCATGAATCCACATCTAGTACGGGTCATGAATTCTTCAACGTGGCTTTCACGTCATGCCCAAATCTATAGGTATAAATTAGTTTCATAGGAGTTCATGGGTAAATAGATATGAATTCATTAACAATTATTCATCAATTCATAGAATTAAAAGTCAACAATAATCAAAGTTCAAAAGAGGATAAATCACCCCGGCCATCAAGCATCTCTACGCGTGGGCTGTGTTTGATAAATACTTTTGTGGTGAGTATTTTGAACACATAATTTAGATAAGAGAAGGAGATTTGGCAATCCAGTCGTCTTATCATATGAAGGGGCGGCGTTATTTCAACAACCAATTCACACCCTCCCCTGAGAGAGACATTTACTTAAACACAGGCAGCTGCATCCTCGCAGTTTCCCATGAACCAGCCGTCCAAGGGTCGGCCATATATTTTCAGATGTTCTTCTTCTTTCTTATGTTGAATAAGAATGAAATTGTGTTATCAAGGGAGGAAAGATCGCGGGGCTTTCCCTTTTTTATTGGTCATCAGTTCTAGTAAGTAGTAAGTATATAAATTCTTGTTGAAGTTTCTTTATTCTTCACATTTACAAGTGAAGGATGGATAGAATATTGCATGTTGAAGAAGAGAATATGATTGCACTCTATCAAGCCTCTCTCAATGGGTGTGTAAACACCTTGAACACCTTGATCCAAAGGGATCCACTTATTCTTAATAAAGTTTCACTCACATCCTTTAGTGAGACCCCCTTACACATTACAGCCTTGCTTGGCCACCTTGAATTTAGTAGAGTTCTTGTCAGCAAGAAACCTAAACTTGCGGAAGAAGTAGACTCGCTGGGACGAACCCCTCTTCACTTGGCTTCTGCTGAGGGCCACACCGAGATAGTAAAAGCATTGTTGCAAGCAAATGGAAATGTTTGCTTGGCTATTGATCAAGATGAGAGAATTCCTCTCCACTTAGCCGCAATGAGAGGAAGAACAGAAATCATAAAAGAGTTGATTATTGCTCGGCAAGAGTCCATCCGGGTGAGGCTCAATGGAGATAGTGTTTTGCACTTGTGTGTTCGATATAATCATCTACACGCTCTTAAATTGCTAGTGGAATCGTCTAATTGCGATGAATTCCTCAACTCCAAAGACCATGATGGCAACTCTATATTACATTTAGCTGTGATGCTCAAGCAAACGAAGGTGCGTTAACAATATCTATGGCTAGTCTTTTAGAAGACATATTTCTTTCTCTAGTGATATATATATAAAGTAGCACTCTATCCAGGTGTATAAAATTATTTGAGATCTCCTTCTTGTTTTTCCTTCCCTTTTCGTAAGTTTGCTTGTGTTCATAAAGTATGACCAAATTTTTATATTTGAAGAAGATATATTCGTAGAACAAGTAAAAAAAAAATAAAGGAAGAATCACAATATTTTCATACATGTGCACCTAAAATGGAAAGATCCCTTCTTTTCATACGATTCTCCAAAAGATCATGCAAATACTAGAAACTATTCCAAGCAGGATCATTCAATGTGGTTGAATTACATTTATTTGGGGCTGAATTACATTTATTTGGCGGAAGTGCCCATGGAGTTTCTGGTAGTTTTTGGATGAAACAATAAAATGTTGTCTTTGTACAGGCTATAAAATACTTACTTTCAGTACCGCAAATAAAAAGAGAGGTTAATGCTACGAACAGGATTGGTTACACAGCTTTAGATATCTTAGAGGTTTGTCCAAGAGATTTTAAATGTTTTGAAATCCAAAACATTTTAAAGGAAGCTGGTGTTAGAAGATCAACAGATCTAAATTCTTTCCTACCACCAACACCGAGTGGAATTGGTGTTGATGAAGCACAACCACTGCAATCCGGACACCGATCTCGATCAAGATTTAAGAGATTGTGGGAATACGTTCCTTTGTTTTTAGTTAAACACTTAAAGCGGCAGGGAAATTGGGTCGAGGAAACACGTGGCACATTGATGTTAGTGGCTACTGTGATTGCAACCATGACCTTCCAAGCTGGGATCAGCCCACCAGGTGGTGTTTGGCAAGAAAAACACAAAGTCGGCACATCAGTTTTAGCTTATTTCTATCCAGATGACTACCGAGTCTTCTTATCTTTCAATACCATCTCTTTCATTGCATCCGTGTGCGTCTTATTTTTGGTCATTAGTGGATTTCCTCTTACAAGCAAGTTCTTTATATGGTTTTTGACATATTCCATGTCTTTGTCCATCTTTAGCTTGGTACTTGCCTATATGCAGGCACTGAGTTTGGTGACACCGAATGAAGTTAACTATTTACACCTACTTCATCACTACAACGTTAATCCTAACTCGCTGGCCAAAATATCAATATTTATTTTGATTGGAGTGTATCTGATTGTTGAGTTGATTCACATAATTTCCCCACTCTCTTGGATGGTGAAGAAGTTGGGCAATTTCATATGCAAGTCAATAAGGGGTCCTGCTGAAGACCTAGCTAATGTCTAAGATCTGCAGATCTTGTTGGGGAGATTTCGGTTGGGGATGGGAAAACTGTGCTATTGTGGTATGTGTTCTATTAGCTAGATTGTTAAGTTAAAGAAATTTGACATGCTTTTGTTGCTGAATTTTGGCTTGAATTTAGATATTGCTTCATGTTTTGTGGATACGTTTTGGTCTTCTATCAATTAGAGTTGGTAATCTGGTTTTGTTTGATATGGATTTGGCATGAGACATTGATGTGTTGAGAAGCTCTATCATTGGCGTCAATATTCAATCATGCCACTTAATTGGGTCTTCTCCCTGTTGACTTAGACAATGATATATTTGATTCAAGTTTGTGGTCTTGCGTAGAATTCCACTACGCGGCTTTCGCGTCATTTAGTCTCGACGACGGAGTTAATGGGTTAGATCATATGAATCCATTTTTGTAACAAATATTCATCAATGATTATGTGCGACAAATGACTCACCACTATTTTCTTTTTTAAAAAAAACTATAATTTTTTATGTTATTTTTTTCTGGCCAAGATGATCACTTTCACTCACTGCCCCTATTTGTTGAAAATGAGGCTATATATTGAAGGTATCAATAAAGGTCTTGGTTTAATCATAAAGATCCATGGGTGGTTTCTCTGCCTTATTTCGTCCTCTCATTCTCATCGTATTCATCGCCTCCATGTTTACCTTTCAGCTTTCTCAGGTTCATGCAGGTTCGTTTCCTCTATTTTTTCGCTGCAGTAAATATTGGAAGCCCAACCATTTTTTCCTTTATCTTTTATTCTTTTTTCTCCCATAAACGTAATTAGATCGTATCTTGTTGATTTCTGATATGCATGGGATGTAAGCAATGGATTTAAACCCGGCTTTGTTATTATTATTATTTTTTTTTCCTACCATATGAGATGGTATTTATCACTATTCCCTAAAAACGCTTCATATGCTTTTCCTTTTCTTTTGTCTCAAATTTAGTGTTGATGGGGAATATACGTACGTCTGCCAATAGGTTTGGTCATAATTAAAATCCAATCTCAATTGGACACAATGATTCTGAGTAGTATATTGAACTTAATTTGTTTTTGTTTTTGTTTTTGTTTAGTTTTTTTTTTTTTTTTTTGATATGTCCACATAAGAGGAAAGATAAGGATATGAATTAATGACCTCCGCTTCATTAGGCGTGATCCCAACCGATTGAATTACCTTTGAGACAAGAATTAAACTCATGGAATGATATAATTATTCCATAAATTGGTTAATTTTTAGTCTTGAAGATATTTAATTAGAATCCACCTCTGGTCGCTGGAATCTTTTAGCAGCCAGTTGTCAGAATTTGAGGTTTAAGTTTCACCTTTTTAAACAAATGGAGTCTATTTTTTTTTTATATATATTTTTTTAAAAAAGTGCGTGTGTTTTAGTAATTTTTGTCTAATTCCAGTGAAAACTTAATGTTTTCGTCAAATTGACTGGAGAATAACTTCTTTTAAGGTCAGAATAACTTATTTAAGCTCTTTGTACAAATCAAATCAAGACCTCTGTGCATTTCAACTCGGCTTGGAAAAAAAAAAAAACTAAATGGGAACAAAACACTGGATCATACCAAATTTACACAGTAAAAAAACTCTTCATCTACCTTTTACGTTAATTACCCATTACGTTGCCGCCCAGCTAGAAGGAATGGGAGGGGGAGTAACCATGAGTTTGTCTCTGAGGAAAAGAAATCGAGAGGAGGTAAGGCCCTTTGTAAAGATATCAGCACATTGATCTTGAGTTGGGATGTAGCTAGCACAAAGATCTTTGTGAAGAATTTTCTCACGGATGAAGTGGTAGTCAACTTCTATATGCTTGGTACGAGCATGGTAGATGGGATTAGAAGCTAAAGCAATAGCTCCTATGTTATCACACCAGAGTACAGGAGGATCATGGAGAGAAACTTGCAATTCTTTGAGTAGCATTCGAAGCCATGAGAGTTCAGCAGCTGTAATGGCCATTGCACGATATTCAGCCTCGGTGCTAGATCTCGAGACAACAGGCTGCTTCTTGGCATGCCAAGATACTAAGTTGGAGCCGAAGAAAACACAATACCCTGTAGTGGATCTGCGATCAAGAGGATCCCCTGCCCAGTCAGAGTCACAGTATGCCTGAAGTTGAAGAGGACCTGAAGTGAAGTGAAGACCATGATCTGGTGTGCCTTTGAGATACCTTAGAACTCTTTTAGCAGCCTTCATATGTTCTGTAGTTGGACAATGGAGAAATTGACACAATTGATTGACAGTGTAGGCTATGTCACGTCTTGTGAGTGTGCAGTATTGTAGAGCTCCAATGATATGACGATAGGTTGTGGGATCTGGTAGAGTATCACCATCAAGCTTGGTGAGCTTCTTGCCTGAAGTGCAGGGTGCGGCATAGGGCTTTGCTCCAAGCATTTGCACACGATCAAGTAAATCAATAATGTATTTACCTTGATTTAGATGCAAGCCAGTTTTGTCGTGGGGCTTGATACCATGAAAGAAAGCAAAGAAAATTGCTTTTGGCGGAATGAAGTCTCAGCTTCGTTCTCATTGTATATATAGGCAAAGAGTTACAATTGTAATCAAGTTTGACAAACCCAAACTTGATACAAACTAGGAGACCTAATTCAATACAAATAAGTAAAACAAATACAACTAGAACACTAAAGAGAAGAGATAAGAACAACTATAAGGATAATACTAAAAGATAAGAACAACTATAAAACAGACTCTATTGGTTCCTTAACAGCTAGATGCTGGATGTCACCGACTAGCCAGACGCCACCGCCATGTTGGTAAGTTTTCCCTTATCTCCGTCCCTAGCTCTCTCTTTCTGGGATCATCCATTAGGTTCAGGCCACCGTCTTCATTTCATCAAGCAGAACTCCATGGCAATTTTGGTCTATGTTTGTAGCGATGGGCATGGGTAACACAAAATTGAGGAGATCGCGAAGTTGTGTGTTGATGTATCGGTGGTTGGGTTGGTCAAAGAACATGGTCTTTCTTT
>NC_081546.1:20658095-20658380 GCF_901000735.1 Corylus avellana
AAAAGGTCGATAAAATTTTTTTTAAGGTGTAAATTTGGTGTATATGGTATTTTGTTTCTATTTAGTTTTCTTGTTTTAAGCTGTGGTATCAACCTCTTACGAAAAAACACTAATGTTTTAGTTTGTACCAAGACCTTATAAAAGCTATTATCGATTGGAAATAATATAAATAGATATTGCATTTAACATTCTTCTATTCCTAATATCCTATGAATATAGTATCATACACTTTAACATTCTTCTATTCCTAATATCCTATGAATATTAGCTATTCATTTCCTAATG
>NC_081546.1:20658473-20754010 GCF_901000735.1 Corylus avellana
CACTTTAAATGTTATTAACATTGTAATCATTTTTATGTCATTACGAGGACTGCTTAATTGGTTTGTGCCTCACCAATGTTTGGTTATGGGCTTTTGTAGGTATGGACCTAAGAAAAATACTACTTGACAGATCACAGCAAAGCCCACCGCCTGCCCCATCTTCAAACATTCCATAGCATCATATTCCACCTGAGGCACCACCTCTCGCATAAAATAAGAGTCTTGAGTTGCTGATGTATGTTTAAACTTTCTATCTATTGACTTCTCTGCTTTTTTGAGATTTTTATGATTTCCTAATTTCCAATTATGATTTCCTAATTGGATCGTCTGTTGTAGCTCATTGTGTTGCAATGTGAATTTATATCTGTATGCATAGTTGTGTTTGATTAATATTTTAACGATCATTGATTGTGAGACCTTCACCGCTAAACAAGAAGGTGGTGCGTGTGAGCTTAGGGCCTTGGTCCTCAACACGATCCCTGGTGGTGGCGGGGCTAGGCAATGGCTGACCATCCTTGAAGGTTCAATTAGAGTGTTGACCACCCATAGGAGAGACGACCAATACAAATGTTTTTATTTTTTTGTGCCAAAAAAAAAAGGAGAAAGATCTTTTAGGATATTATGATTAGAACTATTCAATTCTTGTGGAAATACCTATTTCCTAATTTTTTTTAGAGGAATACTATTCTTCATTTTGGGAGAATAGTTATTCCCAAATAATTAATAGTTATTCTCAGAATTTCTTAATGTCTTAATATTTTCGGATAAGACTATATCAATTATCAGAGAGTGAAAGAAACAAATCTTGAGCATCTTTGGTTATAATACGGGTTCTCTCCCACATTTGGAAAAATTTCGTTAAAGTTTTAAACTAAAGTATCAAATTAATAAATTCGTAAAAAATAAGTATCAAATTTTTATCCGTTTTAAAATTCAAATACCTTTCTCATAAAAAAAAAACAAAAAAACAAAAAACCACATGTATCAATTATATATTTAATCCTTAATTGAATGTCAAGACCGTGACATTACCCTATAACATATGGATCGGATTGCTTGGGAATTGCCCTTTATTTTTTATTTTTTAATTTTATTTTTTTAAATCTTGACCGTTGATTCTCATCCAATGGTCTACAATCTGCCAAATGTCCATTCATTAAAAAAATATATATATATTTTACTATTTATTTTTTAAAAAATAAAAATAAAACAAAATGATATATATATATATATGGGGTGGCCGAAAGCCACCCCCAAGGGCAGGTTGGGGGGTGGCTTCGTGGTCCTTGCAGGTGGATTTCGGTCACCCCCATGGTGCCAAACCCAAAAATTTGACCAAACCAAAAAATTCCAAATTTTTGGGTTTGGCCCTAGGAGGTGGCCAACCACCCCATTTCGCCATAGGGGGTGGTTCGGTCACCCCCTAAGGCCATGGGGGTGGCTTTGGCCACCCCCAACCGGCCCTTGGGGTGGCCGAAAGCCACCCCCATGTCTTAGGGTGGGGTGGCCGGCCACCCCATATATTTTTATTTTTATTTTTTTTACTTTTTTATCATTTTGTTTTATATATATACTTTTTAAAATTTAAAAATTTAAATATTAATTTTTTAATTAGTGGACAGGTGGCGGATTTTAGATCATTGAATGTGAATCAATAGTCAAGATTTTTAAAAGAGTTGAAGGGCAATTCCCTAGCTATTACTGGGGATTCCGATCCATAACATATACACTATTATACCTGTAAAATCTAATATAAAAGATGTAATTGTTCCTATCCATCTCACTTGAATTGGGTATGGTTTTGCCTCTCGAAAGAGAGATCCTGACTGTCTTCAGGGGACAAGCATCAATCAGGTAGAGAGAGACAATTTCTTTGGGAGACTCTTTCATTGACACAACATAGTGCTCTAGAGGCCAGCCATCGCCTTCTCACCTTCGTGAAAATGCAAAGTATTATAAGTAAAAATAAATAAATAAATAAATAAAATAAAATGATGATATTTTTTTAACGATCCAACTGAATAAATGCATTATTTGCAATAGTCACATGTCGCTACTGTTATTCTTGATAAATTACAAAATGGAAAATATTGGGAATAATCCCACTCAACGGTCCTATTAGAAGATTCAGGAGCCTCAATATGAACATCGTCCCATGAAGAGCTACCAATCCAAGGCCCATATACCAAGGCCCCATGATTGGAGTATACTAGGAGGACGCGGAGAACGTTCACTCCAGGAATGGAATTGTCTTGGGAGAATATGACAAGTAACAGATAGATTGGGCCTCAGGACTGGATATACTCTAGGGCCGAAACTCACCTGCTACATACAAACCCAGGGCAGGTATCTCCCTGGGAGTTAGGTAACCACTTCATCCCGGAAGGAATAAAGGATGGTATAGTTGGGTCTCATTCCCTGAATATTAATGGGGACTAATCTTAACCCATGAAATCCGGATAAGATATCTATTCTAAGCTAAATTGGAGTAGAAGTGTAACACTCCTGCTCTAAGTAGTATGATATTGTTCACTTTGGGCCAAGCCTGCATGGTTTTATTATTGGGTTTGCCTCCAAAAAGCCTCATACTATTTAGAGAGAGTATATTTCATATAAACACATCATCTTTTCTATGCCCAGGTAATGTGAGACGTCATAATCACTTCCTTTTAGAACACAGTGTCCTCGCTGGCAACCCTCATGGGCTTGTGCATGCTTCCCCCTATCTCAGGCTAGGCTATGGCTCTGATACCATGTGTAACAACCATTTTCCGAGTCGTATAATATTGTCCGCTTTGGACCAAACCCGCATGGTTTTATTATTGGATTTACCACTAAAAGGCCTCATACCATTTAGAAAGAAAATATTCTATATAAACACATTATCTTTTTCATGTCCAAGTAATGTGGGACGTCACAATCACCACGTCTTAGGATCCAGCGTCCTCGTTGGCGACCCTCATAGGCTTGTAACACCCCTGCTCCGCCCATTTCAGGCCAAGCTATGACTTTGATACCATGAGGGTCGCCGGCGAGGATGCTGGATCCTAAGAGGGGGTGATTGTGACGTCCCATATTGCCCAGGCATGAAAAAGATGATGTGTTTATATGAAATATACTATTTCTAAATGGTATGAGGCATTTTGAGAGTAAACCCAATAATAAAACCATGTGGGTTTGGCTTAAAGCAGACAATATCATATCACTTAGAAAGGGCTTTTCCATATTTATAAACAATCGACTTTATGTGGGCTTCTTCTCATCTTCCCAAGATGGGATCAGGGTATTACAAACTCCTCCTCTTAAATTCCTGATATTCTCATCAGGGCCATATCATGCAGTGCTCCAGTACCACATGATTTGGAGTTACTAGGTGGCTATGATACCATTTATAACGACCCAAAAAAAAGCACTAGCCACGTCTGACATGGCTACAAATAGGCATGTACCTTAGGTATAACTTTAGACTGAATTATTGTGCATTGATAATATATTACTCAGAAGTATTGATTTAGGCATTGGAGGGAGACCCCTCTTGCACCTTCGGCCTTATTTAATGATCAAAACATTTGTTTGTAATTTCTAATTCTTCCCCAAGTGTCGGGGTGAAGATTGGATGTTTGATAGAGTTCTCAGCATTTCCTGTTGGATGGGGCGTCAAAACGGGCATGTGACAGGACTCAAGGATAGCTCCCTGTCTTCTTGTCAGATGGCACGTCAAAACGGGCTCATGTCGGGACATAGGAGGAGACTCCATGTTTTCTGGTCAGATGGCACATTAGAACGGGCTCATGATAGCACTAAAGGAAAGCTTTATGTTTTCTCATCAGATGGCACGTCATGACGGGCTCGTAACAGGACTCTAGAAGAAGCTCTCAACTTTCTCGTTGGATGGCACGTCATGACGGGTATTCAAATTTAGTCGTTTTATTCTTTGCGTCTTAACGAGGATTAACTTCAGTTATGACAAGGATGGTTCAAAATATTAAATTTTGGCCTTTCCGTCATGACGGAAGATAATCCCTGTTAAGACAGAAAGAAATAAAACTGCAGATCTATAAATATCTATTTTGTTTTTAGAACTCCTTGAACATCTCCATTTCTATTTATATTCTTATGAGTTTGGAGGTTCTCGGTGAAGAAGGTTCTGATATTTTCCTCATAAAGGTGATATCCTTCACCGATGTTTCTACCAAGTAAGACTGCTTAAAAAGCTTCGTTCTTTCGCTTACTTAGGGTTTGTGCCGAGAATGAAACTACACTATATGCTTCCGCAATCATATGAATCCATTTTTGGAATTCTACCACAATATTTTTCTTTTGTGCTTATTCATTGCTGATGGTTGCTACGATGCCGTAATTTTGTTTGGTGAAGCCTGCTTCATTATATTTTATTATTTTATTTTTGTTCCTATTAAGATAAATTTATGGATCCACCACTGCCCAAAGCCTATGGGGGTAGTTTCGGCCACCCCCAAAAACCATTTTAGGGGTAGCCGAACCACCCCCAATGGCCCTTGGGGGTGGTTCGGTCATACCCTAGCTGGCCCTGGACCAAAGGGGTGGCTCCAGCCACCCTTTGCTTTTTTTTTAGGTGTTTTAGTTTTTTCTTTATTAATTAATTAATTTTTTTTAATTTTTTTAATTTTTTTATTTTAATACTTCTTTTTGCCACGTATCAGCTTTTTATTGGGCTGACGTGGACTTCCGTCAAATTTTGTGACGGAAGTTGGATGGGAGTGCTAACTCCATTTTAATCAATAATTGAGGTATGATTTGCAATATGAATTGAAACTAAGGTGGGTAAAAATAAAGTCGTTAAACCACATAGGGAAAAGGTATTTAACCATATTTTTAATTCCGCATTATTTTTGTTAAACACCTATTCACCTACCTCTATTTGTATTTTGGAGTCTAGTTTATATTTTCACCATCAACTCAATGAGACGTTTCATCAAGTGTTGTTACCCTTACCAGATCCATTAATTGTACATTTTATTCAAGTAGATCCATCTGAGCCTTCATACCTAGGCAATGATACAAATTTGGTATAAACCAGGGAGCACTTTTTGTTTTGGACCCTATATTGACGATCAACTCAAAAGAACTTTTAAGACAAAATTCTAAGTACTTTGAAGAAGCCAGGCATCATTCGACTATAATTTATTGGGAGACTTTCAACATGCTCTATTCATCGTTCAACCACTTATTTATACATAACATCACCAATTATCATAATACAATTCAATGACTAATGAACTTATCACTAAATCCAACGATAAAGATTACAATGAGATTACCCAAACCCTATCCGTAACAACTTCTTTCTTATCAATGAATTGATAAGATTTTTATTCCCAAATATCTAGCCCAGATTCTCATCATGACAATTTTACTCTTACACATTAGTCGAGTTTTCTGCTTGACCCGTTTTTTAGTACTTGCATATGAACTCGAGCAATTTCTTGTCAATCCAAGAAAGCAGACGAATTATGAGAACCAAACTAACAAACGCAATCACACCCTGCCAAATGTCTGCAAATGTAATCCAGACCGTGGCAGATGTACCTGAGATATCCATCGGGGTCACAAAAGTGATTGCCCTATTATAGCTAAGTGTCATGAAACAGACGGAGATAGTCAAGGCTACTGTCAAAAGCCATATAAAGAACTTGTTCCTAAGAGGAAATCCACTAATGACCAAAAGTATGACGGACACAGATGCAAAGAAAGAGGCGGTATTGTAAGATAAGAACAATTGGTAGTCATCATGATCCTGATCATTATAAGAAAGAACAGCTGTGCCGGCTTTACATATATTATCTACCGTACAATTGAAACCTCTCATTGGTGTTGTTCTATTTTCTTGCCAAACACCCCCTGGTGGGCTGATTCCAGCTTGGAAAGCCATGGTTGCAATCACAGTAGCTACTACCATCAACATACCACGTGTTTCCTGGATCCAATTTTCCTCGTGCGTCAAGTGTTTAACTAATGATGAACGAGTGCACTCCCACCATCCCCTAAACCTTGATTGAGATGGTTGTGCTTCATCAACACCATTACTACTCAGTGTTGGTGATAGGGAAGGATTTCGATTCGTTGATCTTCTGACACCAGCTTCCTTGAGAATGTTTTGGATTTCAAACCATTTCACATCTCTTGGATAGACGTAGGCCTCTAAGACATCTAAAGCTGTGAGACCAATCTTCTTCATGGCATTAGCCTCTCCTATTTTTGAAAATGAAAGTACGTATTTTATTGCCTGCATAAAGTCAATAGTCTATTGTTTCATCAAACAACTAGCAGAAATTCTAAAAGCACTTGTACAACAACTCCAGCTAAATTTAATTGAACCACATTGAATGATCTCTCTTGAGTTATTTACTAATGTTTGCATGATCTTTAGAAGAACCGCATCAAACAAAGGGATCGTGATTTTTTTTTTTTTTTTGAACTTATTGTGTATATATATATATAGTCCTACTTTATGAATACAAACAGACTAGTGAAAAAGGGATGGAATACAAAAAGTAGATCTAAAATAATTTCTATGTCATATATAACTTAGAAAAAAATAAAAAATAAAAAATCTCTTTTAAGAGAGTAGCCATTGATATTGTTATCGCACCTGCTTTTGCTTGAGCATCACTGCTAAATGCAATATTGAGTTGCCATCGTGGTCTATGGAGCTGAGGAATGATTCATTACCATTAGCCAATTCCACTAACAACTTCAGAGCATCGAGATGATTATATCGAATACACAAGTGCAATACACTGTCTCCTTCGAGATTCATCAAGATGGACTCTTGTCGAGCTTTAATCAACTTTTCTATGATCTCTATTCTTCCTCTCATTGTAGCTAAGTGGAGAGGAATTCTCCCATCTTGATCACGAGCTAAGCAAGCATTTATATTTGTTTGCAACAATGCTTGTACTATCTCAGTGTGGCCCTCAGCAGACGCCAAGTGAAGAGGGGTTTGTCCCAACGGGTCTACCTCTTCTGCAAATTTAGGCTTCTTGCTGACAAGAATTTTACTAAATTCAAGGTGGCCATGCAAAGTAGATGAGTGTAAGGGGGTCTCACTAAAAGATGTGAGTGAAACTCTATCAAGGATGCGTGCATCCCTTTGGATCAATGTGGTTAAGGTGCTTATACACCCATCCCTTGAGGCTTCATAAAGTGCAGCCATATTGGCTTCCTGATACATTTTTCACTTGTGAATGTGAAGATTGAAGAAACTACAACAAGAACTTACATAGACTTGCTAGCTAGAGGTCACTGGTCTTCATGTGAGCTACTAAAAAAAATATACGGCGGACCCACCAGGCAAGGTATTTAAATAAAGCAATCATTCCCCCATTTTCATTAGCCAATGTTGTGTTTGCCATGCATCCTTAGTTGGTAATGCAACGAGCCTTTAAATTACAGTCTACAACTTGGAACAGTAAACGTGAACTTTTTTTTTTAAAAATTTTATTTTATTTTTAATGCGGTCATTTTTTTTTAAAAAAAAAAAAAATTCTGAAGTACTAACATCCTATGTGGTCATTTTTTTTTGGTCATTTTTATTTTTATTTTTTTTTAAATGGTCATTATTATGAAGAAAAATACCACTAAAAAAAAAACCGAATAAAAAATGACCACATAGGATGTTATTACTCATAATTTTTTTTTTTGTTTAAAAAAAAAGATGACCACATAAGAGAAAAGTTGGGCCAAAATTGTGTCTCTAAGTTGTGTATCTATTATTCCTCTTGAAATAAAGCAATCATTACATGTGCACCATTTTCATTGACCGGTGTTGTGTTTGCCATTCATCCTTAGTTGTTGCCTTCATTTTTCTGTTGAGTTTCCTTTTTTCCTTTTCTTAATTGTTTTTGGTTCATTCGTGTTATTTTTGTATTTGCTCAGAAAAAGGGGAGGGGGACGGGCAGACACGATATTATTTTTTCACATTTTTAGAGCATCTATATAGAGCTCTTCAAATAAAAGTTAAATTTGAAGAGTTACTTTTAAAATGAACCAAATATCAAACTCTCTATATCTTCATCTTTTTTAATTAAATATTATTATTTTCTGATCTTTTTTAATTCTTTTTTAGTTCTTGGTAGATGAGTGAGAGAAGGAAAATAAATATATAAGATTAAAAAACTAAATAACTTTTACTTTTTAGCATTTGGTATTTGGAGAGCCTTATTGATTAAAGTTAAATTTGAAATAGAGTAGAGAGCTTGTTAAATGATTATTTTTGTGAGTTTTTTCAATTTTTTAAAGAAAAGCCAAATTTAAAGATGGGGATGCTCTTAAATGGTTATTGTTTTAGAACACACTCCAAATGAGAAATAAGAAGAATTCAACAAATTAAATACCTAATTTCATTACATTTAAGGTTGCCCACGAATAAAGAGAGTACAACACTCAGTAGTTCGTAACGAAATAGGAGAAGATTTAACAATCAAATTACATTCAAAGATTAACAAACTATGCAATTTGAATGAAATCTTTATCTATGATATATGAGAAATGATATAGTGCACTAAAAAGATTATTTTTGGCCCATAAAAGTTGTGGGTGGTAAGAGGCCCACTACAAGAATTTAGGTCTTTAGGGGCGACTTCAAGTCGTCCCTAAAAGTCCTAAAGTGGACGCTGTTGACAACAGCGTCGACTTTTCAACCCTAAAGGTGTCGACGCTAATAGTCCGATCCTAATGATCAAATGCGTGATTATCAGCGTCCACTTAAAGTCGACCCTAGTGATCACTTTTAGCGTCCACTTTATCGACCCTAAAAGTCGAAATGGTTTGACCCTAAAAACTATGGCTGATAATCAACCATTAGCGTCCACTAAAAGTGAATGCTAATAGTTAACCATTAGGGTCCACAAAGTGGACCCTAATGGTCCTAAAAAAAATTTTAAAAAAATTAACTATCAGCGTCCAAACCAAAGTGGACGCTGATAGTTAATCATTAGCGTCCACAAAGTGGACCCTAATGGTCCAAAAAAAATTTTAAAAAAAATTAACTATCAGTGTTCAAACCAAAGTGGACGCTGATAGTTAACCATTAGTGTCCACAAAGTGGACCCTAATGGTCCTAAAAAATTAAAAAAAAAATATAATCTGCGATCGATCGCACAATCGTGTGCGATCGATTGCAGTACCAGTAGGTTTTTTATATTTTGTGATCAATCGCACTCCAAGTGCGATCGATCGCAAAATATAAAAAACCTACTTAAAAACCCTATGGTACTGCGATCGATCGCACTCCAAGTGCGATCGGTCGCAGAACCAGGGAACACTAGGATTCCCTGGTATTCAGTTTAATGAGCATTTTTCTAGCGCCAGTAGATGGTAGCTAAATAAACTTCAAGCATAAGTTACATTTTATGATTCCACAGCAGTTGAACAACTAGAAGTCATGAGCAATAAGAAATATAGCTCCTAACTTTCAAATACACAAACTGATCATTCCAAAAATTGACCCAAAAAGCATACACCCAACCTCCAAGCCTCCAGGGAGCAAAATGAAAGAAGATCTTTGTATTGAAGAGGCAGCTGCTTTTCTGGAGGGTAAACAAATAAGACCTGAAAATAGAACAACAACCAATCAAATCAAATGTGTAACAAACATCTAAATGCAAATGAACTCAATATTTTCATAAGATACACAAAGTTATTACAAAATCACTAGGTAAATTATAATTCATATTCCGGCAGAAACACAAAGCTTGATACTCAAGACCTCACAATATATCTGACACCCAGAACTAGAAATGACCAGTCAATGGTTAGCTTAGCAGCAAACAACTGTTGTTAACAACTACAAATAAAGCAACTTTTAGATTGTCCTCAAATCCAAGACAACATAGAGCATAAAAAATGAACGATAATACAAAATCCCTACTCCCGAAGGCACTTCAAAACTGTTAAGAAATTGTCCAAAACCCTTTTTAAGCTGATTAAGAATATCTATGAATAGGGTCCCCAAAATAAAATCCCATATCAAGAAACACACAAAATCAAATCAAGAAATTATCCAAAAATCAAAACAACACCCACCATTAGCATTGACCCCATAATCCTCAAATTCCATATAAATGATTAAGAACATTTATGAATAGGGTCCCCAAAATAAAATCCCATATCAAGAAACACACAAAATCAAATCTAACGGTAGGAATTTTTTTACCCATCAAAACTTATATCACCTTAAACTAAACCTGACCTTGGAACTTAATGACAGATCCTGTTTGGGTCGAGTTTTCATATCGACTGTATGTTCTTCTCATAAATAATAAAAAATAAAAAATAAAGAAGAAAAGAGCACTATTATAAATAAAATGTATGGTTAAATACAATGATTTAACCCAAGGCAGATGTAACTTCATTATTCAACAATTGAGCAGAGTTTACTGAATGCCAATAAACTGAATTTATCAAGTACGTACCTACGGCGTAGTATAAATATTCGTCTTGATGGAAAATATAAACTGAGGTTTGACACCAGTTGATCACTATGGAAGTTTTAGGAAGGAGAAGGGCCGCTTGAAAAATATATTAGATATCACATACTATTATAAACAAGAGAAGCTGGTAAGGGCCATAATTAGGGCCAACTAAACACATTAAATTCACTTTTTATAGTGACTTTCTTAAGTGAGGTAACATTTAATCATAACACCAACATTAACTTAGTGATTTGTGAGGATGCACGTTAGTTGCACACCCAGGGACGGTATTTGACATAATATGAGATATGCCTTTTGCACCTACCAAAGTAACCTGATCCACTGTCTTTGTGAGGATGCACGTTAGTTGCACACCCAGGGACGGTATTTGACATAATATGAGATATGCCTTTTGCACCTACCAAAGTAACCTGATCCACTGTCCTGCACATCCCACTACATGCCATGTTATGCCCATCAATCTACGATTTTTCCATTTCCAGTAGGTAAACTATTAGAGCCCTTGAGCTCACAATCTGAAAACTTGGCAGTTGGCCTTTTTCAGACCAAAGCCTGAGGCAACAAACCTATCAACAGATGGAAAAGTTGAAATTTTATTAAGGAAAAAAGCAACATCAACCAAGGCACAGGATTCCTTTGAGGGCATGGCAATTAGCAACCATCTAAACAATGTCTGGGTGTCCCTAAACACCTCAATTATAAGCTCGAAAATGGTTTTAGTTTCTATCAAAAACAGGTAAGTATATAGCTTGTTTGTATATGTATGTGTGTGTGTGTGTTTGTGTCTTCATAATCAATTAACTGCTACCTCCTGAGAATCTGGGCTGTGAGTAACAGGCTTATTATCATTATTTTCAAGTAGAATGTGACGGAATCGAACATTGGGAACATCTTTAATGATGTGCCACCGAACTGGAAACTGCCCGCTCCATCTATCTTGCTGCCAGTAATCTGCGTCCTTCTCAAAATCTACAGGTCCAACCATTTCAGCTACACCACAGAACTGGCCACTACCATTAACCTGCAAAAATTTTAACCAGAAAAATCTGATGGGACTTATTAAATAGGTGCAAAAAAAATCAAATTTAGACACATCGGCAGAAAATTTGAACTGGAATAATGAAGGTAAGTTTCTTATAATACCTATCAGTCATAAAAGAAGAGAAATCAAAGAACATTTATGAATAGGGTCCCCAAAATAAAATCCCATATCAAGAAACACACAAAATCAAATCAAGAAATTATCCAAAAATCAAAACAACACCCACCATTAGCATTGACCCAATAATCCTCAAATTCCATATAAATGATTACGAACATTTATGAATAGGGTCCCCAAAATAAAATCCCATATCAAGAAACACACAAAATCAAATCAAGAAATTATCCAAAAATCAAAACAATACCCACCATTAGCGTTGACCCAATAATCCTCAAATTCCACATACTAGGGGCTTCTACAATTTTTCATCCCCAAATCCAAAATTAGCAAAATACTCTCAAATCATCCATAGGTATGCCAACATGAAGTGTAAATTTCAGAAATATGCACCAAGATTCGAAATTAAACCAAAGCATGAGAAAACAGGGTTCCGACGAGAGAAAATTTCGGACAGTAACGAAAAGAGAGAAGACGAAGAGGAAGAAAATTTACCTGAAGCTCTTCTTTCTTCCTTGCTCGGCAACTAGAGAAAGACAAATGTTCATTAGTGAGAGAGACAAAGAGATATATATCATATCATAGACCAAAAGTCAGATATGAGATTAACGTAAAAAAATTGAATAAAATCTAAGAAAACAAAATATATAGGGAGAGAGAGAGAGAGGAGAGCGAGAAAGAGGACCGAATGAGAGAGAACCTGGCTATGCGTCTGCAACTAGAGGGAGAAAATACATGGTTGTGCGTCTGCAACTTTGAATCGCATCTCTCTCTCTCTCTCTCGCGGTCTCATCTGTCTCTCTCCGTTTGTCCGTCACTCTCTCTCTCTCTCTTGTGTCGATCTCTCTCTCTCTCGCTCTAGCTCTCTCTCCTGGTATTGTGCAGAACTGCAGAAGGCAGGGGATAACATGAGAAGAATGAGTTAGAGAGGTGAAGAAGAAAAAAGGGGGAGATACAAAAAAATTTTTCGAAAATTTCACCCGCTGCGCCAATGGATCCCGCCTTCTAATTTGTACCAAACTGACATAGTTTTATATCAGTCGACGCTAATATAAATCTATCAGCGTCGACCCATATGAGTTGACGCTGATAACCATACTATCAGCGTCAACCTATAATGTTGACGTTGATTGTCCACTTTTTAATTTTTTTTATTTGAACTTATTAAGACAATTATATTAGCTTATTAATTTTTTTTTAAGTCAAAATTGATTGAAAAAACAAAAATTAATTTTTTGGGTCATAATTAGTAAAGTTTTCTATTTTTCTATTTTTCTATTTTTTATTTGTTAATATATATACATCATTTTGTAGTTTTCTCACACACACACACACACACACACACACATATATATATATACAAAGTTTTTCTCTAAATATATATGTACAAAGTTTTTCTCTAAACTGGGTTGGAAGAATTTCTTTTAACCTAATCTATAAAAATTACATGTATTTATTGAACATGTAAGATATATGCACATGTTTGATTGAACCTTCAATTGTATCCACTTGGATCGATCAATTGATCTTATCACGATCAATCAAACTAATTCACTAGGATCGATCAGATGTTCGATCGAACCATCAATTTTTTCAAGTTTGATTGATCATTTGATCCTATCACAATAAATCGAACTAATTCACTAGGATTGATTGGATGTTTGATTAAACATTTGATTCTATCACGATCAATCGAACTAATTCATTAGGATCGATCATTTGATCCTATCACGATCAATCAAATTAATTCATTAGGATCGATCTCAATCGAACTAATTCATTAGGATCGATCAAATATTTGATTGATCATTTGATCCTATCACGATCAATCAAATTAATTCAGCAGGATCGATGTTTGATCGATCATTCAATCCTATCACGATCAATCGAATTAATTCAATTTTAATTGTTTCAATCATTTGATCTTATCACGATCAATTGAACTAATTCATTATGATTGTTCGGATATTCGATCAAACCTTCAATTTCAATTGTTTAAAGTTTGATCGATCATTTGATCCTATCATGATCGATCGAACTAATGCAGTAGGACCTAATGGATGTGTGAACGAACCTTTAATTTGTTTGAAGTTTGATCGATTATTTGATATTATCACGATCGATCGAATATCCGATAATTTATAAAAAATAAATAATGACATATTATCGGAGGTAAATTTTTGGGAAATAACATTTTAACTCCAAATCCTAATGGAAGGAGATATTGCATCAAATTATATGTTCGATGAGTTAAATATTAAATATGTTTTTATTATTAAAATATTCACAACAAATTTAAATTTAATTAATTTTTAGTATAAAAGATCATTAATGTGATATTTATCTTATAATTAATTATTAGCTTAAATTTTATTTATTTATTTTTCTACCTACTCTTTAGCGTCTACAAAGTCGACCCTTATACTATAGTATCAAGGGCGACTTTCAAAGTGGACGCTATTGAGCTTAAATTTTATTTTTTTATTTATTTTTCTACCTACTCTTTAGGGTCGACAAAGTCGATCCTAATAGTTAAGTATTAGGGTTGACTTTGAAAGTCGACCCTAATAATGAGTCTTCAGCGTCCACTTTTAGTGGACGCTATTGGTCATCAATTTTTTTTTTAATTTTTTTTTTCAATTTTTCTACCTAATCTTTAGGGTCGACTTTGTCGACCCTAATAGTTAAGTATTAGGGTCGACTTTGAAAGTTGACCCTAATGATGAGTCTTTAGTGCCCACTTTTAGTGGACGCTATTGGTGATTAATTTTATTTTTTTATTTTTTTTTCTACTTACTCTTTAGAAAGTCGACCCTAATGATGAGTCTTCAGCGTCCACTTTTAGTGGACGCTATTGGTGATTAATTTTCTTTTTTCTTTTTTTTTTTTTTTGAATTTTTGTACCTACTCTTTAGGGTCGACTTTCTAATGATGAGTTTTCAGCGTCCACTTTTAGTGGACGCTATTGGTGATTAATTTAATTTTTTTATTTTATTTTTTAATTTTTCTACCTATTCTTTAAGTCGACCCTAATAGTTAAGTATTAGGGTTGACTTTCAAAGTCGACCCTAATGATGAGTCTTCAGCGTCCACTTTTAGTGGACGCTATTGGTGATTAATTTAATTTTTTTTTTAATTTATTTTTCTACCTACTCATTAGGGTCGACAAATAATAGTTAAGTATTAGGGTCGACTTTGAAAGTCGACCCTATTGATCTTTTTCCCGCCTCTGGAATAATTCCCGCGTGTATATTAGGGTCGAGTTATTAGCGTCCACTGTAGAGTGGACGCTAATATTCATCTTTTGGGTTGGCTATTAGCGTCCACTTGGATGTGGACGCTAATACTTAACTATTAGGGGCGACTTTTAAAAGTCGCCCCTAATAGTTGAGTATTAGGGGCGACTACAAAGTCGTCCCTGATGAGTCAGTTTCTTGTAGTGGCTATAGGCCTCATCTATAGTTGCTATGGCCCCACCCATTGATGCACCTATAGTCTCTTGCCATTTAAGACTTTTATAGGCAAAAAATGATATTTTAATTGCAGTATAACATATCTCATAATATATCCATCATCCAATGGTTGCCATTTCAAGGTAAAATAATGTGTGGATAGGACTTGAGATTTTAGACATTTAGGCTAAAAGCCTGAAACACGTGGTTGAGTCGGATTATGTATTGCGTTGATTCAAGTGCAAATCAAATCTGTCATTCCCTACTTTCATAGGCCCTATTGTATAAGCAATTTTAAGGAGTTTCAATCACAATTTGATTAATTTTTTACAATAAATAATACAGATATAACTACTATTTTTTCTAAGCATTATATAAGAATAATATTTTAATTAAAATTATTAGCAATTCGAACAATTTGAGAACAGGGGTGCCCGTTATGAATGTTTTCAAAACAATTAATGCGGAAATTTTTTCAAAATTGTTTTCTTGTTAAAAAGATTTATCCAGGCGGACATCGTATTAATCTGAGTAATACCACAAGTCCTTCTTGTGTCCATCTTGAGTCCCTCCAAGAATGATATACCTATTAAAATTACCATTGAGCTTATAATTGATTATTATTGGATTTTGATCAAATGAGGATTTTAATAGTAACATCATTCTTGGAGAGACTCAAAAGGGACACAAGAAGAACTTCTAAAATTACTCCATTAATCTACCTTAACATCAACTTTCAGAAGAAAAATTTTCTTTTTTTTTTTTTTTTTTTTGTGTGAGTAATCAACTCTGAGAAAGTTGATCAATTGACTTTTGCCAAAAGCAATGCAATTTTTTTTTTCTTTAAAGCCGACGTTCATGTGCGTCCTAGGCACATTTATAATTTTATATAAATTTAGAAGTATAAAAGTCATTTTATTCATTTGTCGTTTGATTTAAACCCAAACTTAATAACACATATAACATTGCAAAAGATTGAAACTTGAATATACTAAATTAAGAATTTTTAAATTTTAAAAAGTAATTATAAATACAATGAAAATTAATAAGTTAGATGAAGTTTTTTTCCTAATTTATTTTTTGAGAGCTCTACTATTCCTGTGTGCCATTTTCATTGACCATAGTTGTGCTAGGTATGCATCCTTAGTTGTTGTTTTCATTTTCCTGTTGAGTTTCCCTTTTCCTTTTCTTAATTGTTTTTGGTTCATTCATGTTGTTTATGTATTTGCTCACAAAAAGGGGAGGGGGACAGAAACGTACACGATATTACTTTTTTTAAACACACTCGAAATGAGAATTAAGAAGAATCCAACAAATTAAATACCCAATTTTATCACCGGTTAGCCACGAATAATTAAAGAGAGTACAACATTCAGAGTCAGAACCATAAAGAGAGTACAATGTACACTTAGCAGTTCGTAATGAAATAGGGGAATAATTAACAATTAAATTACATTCAAATATTAACAAACTATGTGATTCTCACCTGCATTTTTATAAATGTATACATAATTTACTTATCTTATTAAAAATGCATGTAAAAATCATGCTTTTTTTTTTTTTTTAAAAAAAAAAATATTGGTTTAGTAAACAAAATCGAAAGAAATTCTGAAACTCAATTACTAATTAGGATGCATTTATAAATGTGGAAATTTTTTCGACATAGTTTTCTTATTTTTATGTTTTTAGGAGACTTTTCTTTGCAATTGCTCACCGGCTAGCTGGCATTGTGAGCATCTAAAAAGATTTATCCCGGCTATACATGGGGAATTAAGATTTTCTTCAGTTCAAATGAACTGAAGAACATCCCGTTAGTTATAGTGGAGTGTATTTTTGTCCAGAAAAAAATACTCCTTAAGTATAACTAACGGGATATTATGGAGATGATCATGTTCCATCCATTGGACATCACAGTAATCTAGATAAACATCAACTTTGAGAAAGTTGTTTCTCTTTTTTCTTTTTTATCTTTTTTTTTCTTTTTGTGGGTAATCAACTTTGAGATAGTTGATCAATAGACTTAGCCAAAAGTAATGGCTTTTTTCTTTTTGTGAGTAATCAACTTTGTAAAAAGTTCATTTGCTCCCTGGGGCACACATATGGAATTTTATAAATAAAATTAAGAATATAAAGTTATTTCACTTATTTGTTGTTTGATCAAACCCAAAATTTAATGAAATTGCTAAATTAAAAATTTTTATACATCAAAGAGTAATTACAAATATGATGAAAATTAAGGATTTAGGTGAGGTTTTTTCTAATTTTTTGTCAATTTTTTATTTCGCAGTTTACATGTCTGGATATTTGTGCCTAAACACTGAGAGGTTTAATTAGTTGAAGGGTAGCCTTGGCCACTTGCGAGATTGAATGACTGTGTGTTATATGCATTAAGAAAAATATTAGTTTAGTGAACTCAATGGAAAGAAATTCTCAAAACACAATTTGAATGAAATCTTTGTCTATAATATATGTCATCCAATGGTTGCCATTTCAAGGCAAAATAATGTGTGGATAAGACTTGAGATTTCAGATACTTTAGGTTGAAAGCCTGAAACACGTGGTTGAGTCGGATTATGGATTGCGTTGATTCAACTGCAAATAAAATCTGTCATTCCTTACTTTCATAGGCCCGAAAGAGTCTCAATCACAATGAGTTTCATTCCCTACGTTCATAGGCCCGAAATAGTTTTTTTTTTTTTTACATGTCCACATAAGAGGAGGAGGGGGATTCGAACTAGTGACTTCCGCTTCATTAGGCGTTATCCTAGCCGATTGAACTATTTCTTGGGAACGGCCCGGAAGAGTTTTGAAAAGAGTTTCAATCACAATTTGATTAAAATGTTAAAATAATAATACATAAGTAAGAATAAGATTTTAAAATTATTAACAATTTGAACGATTTGAGAACATGGCTGCCCTTTGCATATGTAAGAATATAAAAAGTTAAATATTCTTACGTCGAAATTTTAATAATAATACATATGTAAGAATATTAAAAGTTATGATTTTTTTTTTCAAAACAATTAATGTGGAAATTTTTTCAACATTTTTTCTTCTTCTCATTTTTATGTTTTTAGGAGACTTCCCTTTGCAATTGCTGACCAGCTAGCATTGCTAGCTGCTAAAAAGATTTCTCCAGGCAATTGGATATCGCATTAATCAACTTTGAGAAAGTTGTTTCTTTTTTTCTTCTTGTGAGTAATCAACTTTGAGAAAGTCGATCAATAGACTTTGCCAAAAGCAATGCTTTTTTCTTGCACCCTGGGGCACATTTAGAATTTGATATAAATTTAAGAGTATAAAAGTCATGTCGTTTGATTTAAACCCAAACTTAATAGCACGGATAACATTGCAAAAGATTGAAACTTGAATATAATAAATTATGAATTTTTTAGATTTTAAAAAGTAATTGTAAATATGATGAAAATTAAGGGGTTAGATTAAGCTTTTCCTAATTTATTTTTGGAAAGCCCTACTATCCTGGGTCATGCTATAAGTCCTTCTTATGTCACTCTTGTTTTCCTTCAAGGATAATGTGGCTCTTAAAATTACTATTAGGCTTGTGATTGATCATTATTGAATTTTGATCAAATAATGATTTTAAAAGCCACATCATTTTTTGAGGGACACAAGAGTGACACAAAATGGACTTCTAGAATTACTCCCAATTTTCATTGACCAATGTATAGAATGGAAATAAGAACATCCGACAACAATAATTGAGTTTTATGCGGAATAATTATTAATAGTAGGATATATTAAAATATATGATACTGTAGAATATTTTATTTTGTTTATTTTAATTTAATATTGTCTTTATTTATTTCCATATAAGAGTCTTGATGACTCAGCCCTGAAAAATATTGTAATAGTTTGCCTATTTAAGGGCTATTATGTTATTAATAAAGCAAGCAGAAAATTAATCTAAACTTTATGTTTGAAAATGTTTTAGGTTCCCTTCAACAAATCTAAAGGGTTTAGGTTCCCTCAAAACCTAACAATCTATCACATTACATGTAAAAGCATTCACGTAACATTGGTATCATAGCCAAGTTGTTCGATGGCGAATCAAAGAATGGATCGTTTGGAGCAACAAATTAATCATCTTGAAAACATGATTAAGCGTGCGATAACAAAATTGGAAGAAGCTAATGCCAAATTGATGGAGCCCTCAAGATGCCACAACAAGTACTATTACCACGTCTACTACCATCACAACCAACAAATATCCAAAAATTAAAGGCATCCAAACGTTTAGAACCACCATTGCCGTTGTCCACCACAGTGCTGCCATCCTCTCCCAGTGTTAAGTACTAAAATATTTATATTTTTATCCCTTAAATTACATGTTTTAATCCTTTAGATTTAGTTAATTTATGCAATTTTAGTTCTTTTATGTGTTTTCCTTGTTTTTGTATGCTTTTTTGGAAGAAAATGAAATAAAATCTAGAAGATTTGGGCTCAAAGAGAGAAAATGGGAAAAGTTGGAGCCCGTAACAGTGCAATCGATTGCATACTCCTTGTGATCGAGCGCATTACTAGAGAAGACAAAGCATGAGGCAGCCATGTGTGATCGAACGCACAACAGAAGAGGCTCGATCGCAGATGTACAATTGAGCGCACACGGGTTGCAATCGAGTGCACCTGTGCACAGGTGACACATCAAGAGTGCGGCCAGATTGCTAGTATTTTCATATTAGGGTTTTTCAACTCTTACTTGAAATAGGAGTAAAACCCTACGAATTCCTAGGTTTACTAGTGTAACAAGGACTTCTAAAGCCCTATAAATAGACCTTTAAACCTTGAAAATAATCAAGTTAGAAAAGAGACACTTTTCCAATGAGAAGAATTGGAGCTCTTCAACTTCAAGTTTCGGGTTTATTCTTTTTCTTTATTTTATTTTATTTTATAAAGATGTTTAACATCGAACTTATGTGTAACTAATTTATTTAGTAGGGCTAGATTGAAGCCCTATTCCAGGGGTGGATCAGCTGTTTCCCATCCAGTGTTTCGAGGTGGTGTGTTCCAAATTGCCGGTTGTCTTTTACCTTATACAGTCCTTCCTAAGATGAACCCAATTTGCCATCGGCTGGATCTTTCATTGGGGGCATCACTTTCCATAGGACCAGATCTCCATTGCAAAAACTGCGATGCCTTACCTTCTAATTGTAATATTTTGCTGTGGTCTGCTGGTAGGCTACTATATGCATGGCGGCCTGAGTTCTTCTTTCATCAAGTTAATCCAAACTTTCTCGCAAAGTTGTGTCGTTTTCTTCTTCGTCAAAATTGGCTTGCTTGTGACTAGGCATGCCGACTTCTACCGGATATAGCTTCACTCCCAAATGTTAGAGCGAACGGGGTATCCTCGGTTGCTGTTTTTTTTGGTCGTCCGGTACGCCCATAATACTTCTGGTAATTCTTCAGCCCATAAACCTTTGGCTTTGTCCAGCTTCCTCTTGATCATTTTGAAAATTGTTTTATTAGTTGCTTCAACCTACCCGTTTGCCCAGGCAGGTGAGGAGTAATAGTTGTTGATGCAAGGTTGCGAACACCAATCCCTAAATGCTGAGTTATCGAATTCCTTACTGTTGTCTGACACAATTGAGTGTGGGATACCGAATCGGTAGACCACCAATCATCACTTGAAGTGTTCAATATTTTTCTCTGTGATGGTGGCTAGTGCTTTGGCTTCTGCCCATTTGGTGAAGTAGTCAACTGCTAACACAGCAAACTTGACTCCTCATTTTCTTGGTAGTAAGTGTCCCACAATATCTACCCCCCATTGTGCGAATGGCCAAGGAATGAATATTGATGTGAGATCTTCCAGCGGACTCCTTGGGACGTTGGCAAATTGCTGGCATTTTTTACAACATTTGACCATGTCGTGTGCATCTTGAGGCATTGTTGGCCAATAGCACCTTACCGTTAGAGCTTTGTGAGCTAGGGATCTTTTTCTCGAGTGATTTCCACATATTCCTTCATGGATTTCTCTCAAGACATAGTCTGCTTCGTCTTCGGACAAACATCTCAAGAGTAGATGTATAAAGCTCCGTTTATACAAAACATGATTCTGGACGAGGTACCTTGCTACCCGACAGCGGATTGCCTTGGCTTCCATTTTAACTTCCAGGAGGCTTCTTTCAACAAGGTATTTAACAATAGGTTTAGCCCAATTTATATCATGAATGGACAGTATATACATGGAGACTTGGTGGCCATCGATTGCTGTTGTCTTTGCTTCGCTCATAGTGGTTTCATCCCCTGGGGGTGATTCAGAACTAGAGGAAGCCAGGTTGGCTAGTTGGTCCGCCTTGATATTTGAGTCCCGCGAGACTTGCTGAATGTAGAATTTGGTGAATGTATCCTTGGCATCTAGTGCCTTCTACATATATAGTTTGATTTTTTCTCATTTCACTTCATATTCCTCGATTAACTGGCCCACCACCAATTGGGAGTCGCTCTGTACACTTACACTGTTGGCCCCCAATTGTTTTGCCAGTTGGAGTTCGGCTATGAGCACTTCTTACTCAACTTCATTATTTGTTGCTTGGAACTTGAACCGGATTGCGTGTTGGATGATGATTGATAAGTGTCAAATATTGCATACTTGGACCCTTTTATTTACATTAGTTAATCATTTAGTTGTGTCGTTATTTAATCTTTTATGTTAATTTTGTGTTTTTAGTATTTTATAGGCCATTAAAGAAAAACTACAGCTTTAAAGGGAAAAATGCAAAGTTTAGAAGAAAGCATACTTTGAGAAGACCTAGATGATGTGGTTAAGTTTAACTAAATCCAAGAAAAGGTTAAATCGGATTAAAGATCAGATTGGATTAAAGTTCAGATTAGATAAAATTTTGGATTGGATTCAAATTCAGATTCTGCACACGTCTCAGTATTTTGACCATAACTTTCCACTTAAATATCGGATTGAAGTGGTTCAAACGGCATTAGAAAGATAACTCAAAATAATACAGTTCATTAGCCTTGAGATATCGTGGCCTATTGAGACAGTTGTCAACCCTAGTAGCAATTTGATTTCAAAGCCTGCTAAGAACAGAAAAAGGTATCAGCAGTGACAGACCGCGAAGTGGAGGGTGTGGCGGTCGTGCCATCTTTGATGCCTGAGTGAGAATTTGAGTAAGATAGATAATAAGAAATAATAATAATTGAGAATGATAAGAGTAGAATTGAGTATGTATCTGTATCGTAGGTGGCTCCTCTTTTTATAGAGGTTATGAGTGAGTGGAAGAATCCTAGACTCTTATTTGACGTCCCTTGATACGTGGGAGTGATTCCAACCGAAGATCATCTTTAAGATCATATGGGAGATTGAATGGATAAGTCATCGTGTACCTAGATTCCTTTTAGGAGAGATTTGGTTGGTTGTTCTCTGATTTTGGCCGTAACTCCTAGATAGGGTTGTTTGGAGAGTGATCATGCTCTCTTGATTATAGGGTTTACGTGATTTGGCATGCAACCATTTTGATATTGGGCGTAACTGCATGCTTGAGTGCGAATCTAACACGATCAGGCGATCGTGTCATGATTTGCTGGATCTTGGGCTTAGTGCCTTGGTATCATGGTGAGCCGTGGGCCTCTTATTCGAAGTGGGCCTTTTGGTTTGGGTTTTAGGAGATATTTTGTATCAACAAGCATCACAGCTAAATGCAATGTGGTTGAATTAAATTTATTTGGGGCAGTTTTGTGGAAGTGCTTTTGGAGTTTCTGGTAATTTATGGATGAAACAGTAGAATATTGTCTCTATGCAGGCCATAAAATATTTACTTTTAGTACCGAAAATAAAAAGAGTGGCTAATGTCACGAACATGATTGGTTACATAGCTTTGGATGTCTTAGAGATCTGTCCACGAGATTTTAAATGTTTTGAAATCCAAAACTTTTTAAAAGAAGCCGGTGTTAGAAGATCAACAGATCTAAGTTCTTCCCAGCCACTGACACTGACACCGAGTGGCATTGGTGTTGATGAAGCACAACCACTGTAATCCGGACAGCCAGCTCAATCAAGTTTTAAGAGATGGCGGGGATACGTTCGTTCATTATTAGCAAAACATTTGAAGCGGCAGAAAAATTGTGCATGGGAAAATTGTGCTATGTGGTATGTGTTCTATTAGCAAGATTGTTATGTTAAACAATTTTGGCATGCTTTTGTTGCTGAATTTTGGCTTGAATTTGGATATTGCTTCATGTTTTGTGGGTACGTTTTGGTCGTCAACCAATTAGAGTTGGTAATCTGGTTTTGTTTGATATGGTTTTGGCATGAGACATTGATGTGTTGAGAAGCTCTATCATTGGCGTCAATATTCAATCATGCCACCTAATTGGGTCTTCTCCCTTTTGACTAATACATTGATATGTTTGATTCAAGTTTGTGGTCTTGCGTAGAATTCCACTACGCGGCTTTCGCGTCATTCATGCCCATTAGTCGCGACGGAGTTAATGGTTTAGATATGAATCCATTTTTGTAACAAATATTCATCAATTCCTGGAATTAAAAGTCAAAAAGTTTATGTAAGAATCAAAGTTGATCACTTTCACTCACTGCCCCTATTTATTTAAAATGAGGCTATATATTGAAGGCATCAATGAAGGTCTTGGTTTCGTCCAAAAGAAGAAGATAAAGATCCATGGGTTTCTCTGCCTTATTTCGTCCTCTCATTCTCATCGTATTCATCGCCTCCATCTTTACCATGCAGCTTTATCAGGTTCATGCAGGTTCGTTTCCTCTAATTTTCACAGCAGTAATTGAAAGTTTCACCATTTTTTGCTTTATCTTGTTGATTTGTGATATGCATGGGATGTAAACAGTGCATTTAAACCCGGTTTTGTTTTTTTTTTTTTTTTTTTCCTACCATATCATGAGATGGTATTGGTTTTTATCACTTTATTCCCTAAAAACGCTTCATATGCTTTACCTTTTCTTTTGGCTCAAATTTAGTGTTGCTGGTCAATATACGTCTGCCAATAGGTTTGGTCATAATTAAAATCCAATCTCAATTGGATCCAACAATGATTCGAGTAGTATATTGAACTTTAAGCGTAGGTTTGAGACAAAAATTAAACTCATGGAATGATATCATTATTCCATCAATAGGTTAATTTTAGTCTTGAAGATATTTAGTCGGAATCCACTTCTGGTTGCCGGAGTTAGCTGGAATCTTCCAGCCAATGGTTGCCAAAATTTGCGGTTGAAGGTTCACCTTCTTAAACAAACGGAGTCTCAATTTTATTTATTTATTTTTTTTAAAAAATGTGTGTTTTTACGTCAACGTGGCTTTCACGTCATGCCCAAATCTATAGATATAAATTAGTTTCATAGGAGTTCATGGGTAAATAGATATGAATTCATTAACAATTATTCATCAATTCATAGAATTAAAAGCCAACAATAATCAAAGTTCAAAAGAGGATAAATCACCCCGGCCATCAAGCATCTCTACAAGTAGGGTGTGTTTGATAAAGACTTTTGTGGTGAGTATTTTGAACACATGATTTAGTTAAGGGAAGGAGATTTGGCAATCCAGTCGTCTTATGATATTCACGGGCGGTGTTATTTCAACAACCAATTCCCACCCTCCTCTGAGAGATACATTTACTTAAAACACAAGCAGCTGCATCCTCGCAGTTTCCCATGAACCAGCCGTCCAAGGGTCGGCCATGTATTTTCAGATGTTCTTCTTCATTCTTATGTTGAATAAGAATGAAATTGTGTTATCAAGGGAGGAAAGATCGCGGGGCTTTCCCTTTTTTATTGGTCATCAGTTCTAGTAAGTAGTAAGTATATAAATTCTTGTTGAAGTTTCTTCTTTCTTCACATTTACAAGTGAAGGATGGATAGAATATTGCATGTTGAAGAAGAGAATATGATTGCACTCTATCAAGCCTCTCTCAATGGGTGTGTAAACACCTTGAACACCTTGATCCAAAGGGATCCACTTATTCTTAATAAAGTTTCACTCACATCCTTTAGTGAGACCCCCTTACACATTACAGCCTTGCTTGGCCACCTTGAATTTAGTAGAGTTCTTGTCAGCAAGAAACCTAAACTTGCGGAAGAAGTAGACTCGCTGAGGCGAACCCCTCTTCACTTGGCTTCTGCTGAGTGCCACACTGAGACAGTAAAAGCATTGTTGCAAGCCAATGGAAATGTTTGCTTGGCTATTGATCAAGATGAGAGAATTCCTCTCCACTTAGCCGCAATGAGAGGAAGAACAGAAATCATAAAAGAGTTAATTATTGCTCGGCAAGAGTCCATCCGGGTGAGGCTCAATGGAGATAGTGTTTTGCACTTGTGTGTTCGATATAATCATCTACATGCTCTTAAATTGCTAGTGGAATCGTCTAATTGCGATGAATTCCTCAACTCCAAAGACCATGATGACAACTCTATATTACATTTAGCTGTGATGCTCAAGCAAACGAAGGTGCGTTAACAATATCTATGGCTAGTCTTTTAGAAGATATATTTCTTTCTCTAGTGATATATATAAAGTAGCACTCTATCCACGTGTATGAAATTATTTGAGATCTACTTCTTGTTTTTCCTTCCTTTTTCGTAAGTTTGCTTGTGTTCATAAAGTATGACTAAATTTTTATATTTGAAGAAGATATATTCGTAGAACAAGTAAAAAAAAAAATAAAGGAAGAATCACAATATTTTCATACATGTGCACCTAAAATAGAAAGATCCCTTCTTTTCATACGATTCTCCTAAAGATCATGCAAAAACTAGAAACTATTCCAAGCAGGATCATTCAATGTGGTTGAATTACATTTATTTGGGGCTGTTTTGCGGAAGTGCTTATAGAGTTTCTGGTAGTTTTTGGATGAAACAATAAAATGTTGTCTTTGTACAGGCCATAAAATACTTACTTTCAGTACCGCAAATAAAAAGAGAGGTTAATGCTACAAACAGGATTGGTTACACAGCTTTAGATGTCTTGGAGGTTTGTCCAAGAGATTTTAAATGTTTTGAAATCCAAAACATTTTAAAGGAAGCTGGTGTTAGAAGATCAACAGATCTAAATTCTTTCCTACCACCAACACCGAGTGGAATTGGTGTTGATGAAGCACAACCACTGCAATCCGGACACCGATCTCGATCAAGATTTAAGAGATGGTGGGAATACGTTCCTTTGTTTTTAGTTAAACACTTAAAGCGGCAGGGAAATTGGGTCGAGGAAACACGTGGCACATTGATGTTAGTGGCTACTGTGATTGCAACCATGACCTTCCAAGCTGGGATCAGCCCACCAGGTGGTGTTTGGCAAGAAAAACACAAAGTCGGCACATCAGTTTTAGCTTATTTCGATCCAGATGACTTCCAAGTCTTCTTATCTTTCAATACCATCTCTTTCATTGCATCCGTGTGCGTCTTATTTTTGGTCATTAGTGGATTTCCTCTTACAAGCAAGTTCGTTATATGGTTTTTGACATATTCCATGTCTGTGTCCATCGCGAGCTTGGTACTTGCCTATAAGCAGGCACTGAGTTTGGTGACACCGAATGAAGTTACCTATTTACACGTACTTCACTATAGATTCAATCCTAACTCGCTGGCCAAAATACTAACATATATTTTGATTGGAGTGGCTTGGATTGTTAATTTGATTCACATAATTGCCCCACTCTCTTGGATGGTGAAGAAGTTGCGCAATTTCATATGCAAGTCAATAAGGGGTCCCCTGCTGAAGACCTAGCTAATGTCTAAGATCTGCAGATCTTGTTGAGGAGATTTCGGTTGGGGATTGGAAAACTGTGCTATTGTGGTATGTGTTCTATTAGCTAGATTGTTATGTTAAAGAAATTTGACATGCTTTTGTTGCTGAAATTTGGCTTGAATTTGGACATTGCTTCATGTTTTGTGGATACGTTTTGGTCTTCTATCAATTAGAATTGGTAATCTGGTTTTGTTTGATTTGGATTTGGCATGAGACATTGATGTGTTGAGAAGCTCTATCATTGGCGTCAATATTCAATCATGCCACTTAATTGGGTCTTCTCCCTGTTGACTTAGACATTGATATATTTGATTCAAGTTTGTGGTCTTGCGTAGAATTCCACTACGCGGCTTACGCGTCATTTAGTCTCGACGACGGAGTTAATGGGTTAGATCATATGAATCCATTTTTGTAACAAATATTCATCAATGATTATGTGCGACAAATGACTCTCTTTCCAGACTCACCACTATTTTCTTTTAAAAAAAAAACTATAATTTTTTATGTTATTTTTTTCTGGCCAAGATGATCACTTTCACTCATTGCCCCTATTTGTTTAAAATGAGGCTATATATTGAAGGTAGCAATAAAGGTCTTGGTTTAATCATAAAGATCCATGGGATGTAAGCGATGGATTTAAACCCGGCTTTGTTATTATTATTATTTTTTTTTTCTACCATATGAGATGGTATTTATCACTCTATTCCCTAAAAACACTTCATACGCTTTTCCTTTTCTTTTGTGACAAATTTATTGTTGCTGGTGAATATACGTACGTCTGCCAATAGGTTGTGTCATAATTAAAATCCAATCTCAATTGGACCCAACAATGATTCGAGTAGTATATTGAACTTTAAGCGTAGTTTTTTTTTCTTATATGTCCGCACAAGAGAGAGGAGGATGATTTGACTGAGTAACCCCCACTTCATTAGGTGTGATCCCAGTCAATTGAGCTACATTTGAAACAAAAATTAAACTCATGGAATGATATAATTATTCCATAAATTGGTTAATTTTTAGTCTTGAAGATATTAATCGGAATCCACCTTTGGTCGTTGGAATCTTTCAGCAGCCGGTTGCTAGAATTTGCGGTTGAAGTTTCACCTTTTTAAACAAACGGAGTCTATTTTTTGTATATATTTTTTTTAAAAAAGTGCGTGTGTTTTAGTAATTTTTGTTTAATTCCAGTGAAAACTTAATGTTTTCCTCAAATTGACCGGAGAATAACTTCTTTTAAGGTCAGAATAACTTATTTAAGCTCTTTGTACAAATCAAATCAAGACCTTTGTGCGTTCCAACTCGGCTTGGAAAGCAAAATTAAATGGGAACAAAGCATTGGATCATACCAAATTTACATAGTAAAAAACTCTTCACCTACCTTTTACGTTAATTACCCATTACGTCGCCACCCAGCTAGTAGCTAGATGCCGGATGTCATTGACTAGCCAGACGCCACCGCCATGTTGATAAGTTTTCCCTTATCTCCGTCCCTAGCTCTCTCTTTCTGGGATCATCCTTTAGGTTTAGGCCACCGTCTTCCTTTCACCAAGCAGCACTCCATGGCAATTTTGGTCTAAGTTTGTAGCGATGGGCATGGGTAGCTCAAAATTGAGGAGATCGCGAAGTTGGGTGTTGATGTATTGGTGGTTGGGTTGGTCCAAGAACATGGTCTTTCTTTGGCATTGTTGCGGAACTACAAAGCTTGGATGAAGGAAACAAATTGGGCTTCACAAGGGTGGGTTCATGCGATTTGGGTTTGGCGGGTTTGGGTGGATGTTTTCTTTTGTGCTTAGACACAAATGTGGCCCTAAAAATCGGGCAAATCCGGTCTGGCCAGTAAATCATACAAAAAGGAAAGCTTATTTGCTCTTCCGGAGAGAGAGAACTTACCGGCACGGCGGCAGCATGATGGGCTTCCAACTGGGCGGTAGCATGATGAGCGGTTAATGTAGAAGGCCGATAAAAATTTTTTTTAAGGTGTAAATTTGGTGTAATATGGTGTTTTGTTTCTATTTAGTTTTCTTGTTTTGAGGTGTCAACCTCTTACGAAAAAATACAAATGTCTTGGTTTGTGCTAAGACCTTATAAAAGTTATTATCTATTGGAAGTAATATAAATAGATATTGCATTCAACATGCTTCTATTCCAAATATCCTATGAATATATAGCCATTCATTTTCTAATGTAATAGTCATTTCATGTATCATACATAACATTCTTCTATTCCTAATATCCTATGAATATTAGCTATTCATTTTCTAATGTAATAGTCATTTCATGTATCATACACTTTCTTAATTTTTAATTTTTTATGGATTCCAATCCAAATTTGAAACATGAGATAAGGCGTTAACCTCTTATGAGATAGCACAAAAGTTTTAGTTTGTGCCACGACTTTATAGAAGTTATTATCGATTGAGAGTAATATAAATACCTATTGCATTCAACATTCTTCGATTCCTAATATCCTATGAATATATAGCTATTTATTTCCTGATGTAATAGTCATTCTGTGTATCATACACTTTCTTAATTTTTATGGATTCCAATCTAAATTTGATAAATAATATTCATAACACTTGAAAATGTTATTAACATTGTAATCATTTTTATGTCATTACGAGGACTGCCTAATTGGTTTGTGCCTCATCAATGTTTGGTTATGGGCTTTTGTAGGTATGGAAGTGAGAAAAATAGTAGTTGACAGATCACAGCAAAGCCCACCGCCTGCCCCATCTTCAAACATTCCATAGCATCATATTCCACCTGAGGCACCACCTCTCGCATAAAATAAGAGTCTTGAGTTGCTGATGTATGTTTAAACTTTTTATCTATTGACTTCTCTGCATTTTTTAGATTTTTATGATTTCCTAATTGGATCGCCTGTTGTAGCTCATTGTGTTGCAATGTGGCTTTATATTTGTTTGCATGGTTGTGCTTGATTAATATTTTAATGATCATTGATTATGAGACCTTCACCGCTAAATAAGAAGGCGGTGCGTGTGAGCTTAGGGCTATGGTTCTCAAGACGATCCCCGGTGGTGGCGGAGCTAGGCAATGGCTGACCACCCTTGAAGGTGCAGTTAGAGTGTTGACCACCCATAGGGGAGACGACTAATACAAATGTTTTTATTTTTTTGTGCCAAAACAAAGAAATATCTTTTTGGATATTATGATTAGAGCTATTCAATTCTTGTGGAAATACCTATTTTCTACTTATTTTTTTAGAGGAATACTATTCTTTATTTTGGGAGAATAGTTATTGCCAAATAATTAATAGTTATTCTCACGGATTAATGACGGGGCAACCAACTAAAGGTGAAACTAACTGAATTTCTCAAGTTGCTCAATGTCTTAATATGTTTATATCTTTCATGCCTTTCTCTTAATTTGGATAAGACTATATCAGAGAGTGAAAGAAACAAATCATGAGCATCTTTGGTACTTATGATACCGGTTCTCTCCCACATTTGGAAAAAATTTCGTTAAATTTTTAGACCGAAGTATCAAATTAATAAATTCGTAAAAAATAAGTATCAATTTTTTATCCGTTTTAAAATTCAAATACCTTTCTCATAAGAAAAAAAAAAAACAAAACAAAAAGACAAAAACAAAAAAACAAAAAAGCACATGTATCAATTATATATTTAATCCTAAATTGAATGTCAAGACCGTGACATTACCCTATAACATATACACTATTATATCTGTAAAATCTAATATAAAAGATGTAATTGTTCCTATCCTTTCACTTGAATTTGGTATGCTTTTACCTCTCAAAAGAGAGATCTTGACTTTGTCTTTGGGAGACACATGTTAATCAAGAATGGAATTGTCATGGTAGAAGATGACAAGTAACAGATAGATTGGGCCTCAGGATTGGATATACATATATACTCGAGGATCGAAGCTCACCCGCTAGCGCTACTACATACAAACCCAAGACTGGTATCTCTCGGAGAGTTAGGTAACCACTTCGTCCCGGAAGGAATAAAGGATGGTATAGTTGGGTCTCATTCCCTGAATATTGGGAACTGATCTTAACCCACGAAATCTGGATTAGATATCCATTGCAAGCTAAATTGGAGTAGAAGTCTCAACCCAATTCCAATTAGGACTTATTGAAGAATTCGACCAACGGTCTAACTCTAAGCTGAATTAGAGGTAGACCTCAGGTTCAAATCAAACTCTCAATAAGTCTCAACCCATTCGAAGTAGAAGACCTAGTTCAGGTCTAATTATGCTTTTTAGGCCTATAAATAGGCCTGGATCTTAGGCATAACTTTAGACTGAATTATTGTGCATTGAGAATATATTACTCAGAAGTATTGATTTAGACATCGGAGGGAGACCCCTCTTGCACCTGCGGCTTAATTAATGATAAAAATATTTGCTTGTAATTTCTCATTCTTCTCCAAGTGTCGGGGTGAAGATTAGATGTTTGATAGAGTTTTCTGCATTTCCTGTTGGATGGGGCGTCAGAACGGGCATGTGACGGGACTCAAAGATAGCTCCCTACCTTCTCATTAGATGGCACGCCAGAACGGGCTCATGTCGGGACATAAGAGGAGGCTTCATGTTTTCTCGTCAGATAGCACGTCAGGACAGGCTCATATTATATTTTCTCATTAGATGGCACGTCATGATGGGCTCGTGATGAGACTCTAGAAGAAGCTCTCGGCTTTCTCATTGGATGGCACGTCATCACGGGTTCGTGACGGGTATTCAGATCTAGTTGTTTTACTCTTTGAGTCTTAATGATGATTAACTCCCATCATGACGAGGATGGTTCAAAATATCAAATTTTAGCCTTCCCGTCATGATAGAAGATAATCCCCCTTAAGACAGAAAGAAATAAAACTACAGATCTATAAATATCTGTCTTGTTTTCAGAACTCCTTGAACCTCTCCATTTCCATTTATGCTCTTCTGAGTTTGGAGGTTCTCGGTGAAGAAGGTTGTGATATTTTCCTCATAGAGGTGATATCCTTCACCGTTGTTTGTACCAAATAAGACTACCTAAAAAGCTTCATACTTTTACTTACTTAGGGTTTGTGCTGAGAATGAAACAACACCATACGCTTCTGCAACCATATGAATCCATTTTTGGAATTCTACCACAATATTTTTCTTTTGTGCTTGTTGATTGTTGCTGGCTGTTACGACGCCATGATTCTGTTTTGTGAAGCCCGTGATGAAATTTCTCTTGTCTGAGTAGTGAGCCGTCTTCCACAAGCCACAACTTCATTATATTTTATTATTTTATTTATACCCCTATTAAGATAAATTTTTGGATCAGCCACTGCCCAAAGCCTATGGGGGTGGTTTCGACCTCCCCCAAAAACCAATTTAGGGCTGGCCATGGGGCAAAGGGGTGGCTCCCTTGCTTTTTTCTTTTTTTTTTTTCCCTTTTTTTTTAATTGTTTTAGTTTTTTATTTATTAATTTAATTGTTTTTTTTTAATTATTATTTTTTTAAAAAAATTTAATACTACTTTTTGCCACGTGTCAGCTTTTTATTGGGCTGGCGTGGACTTCCATCAATTTTTGTGATGGAAGTTGGATGGGAGTGCTAACTCCGTTTTAATCAATAATTGAGGTATGATTTGCAATACGAATTGAAACTGAGGTGGGTAACAATAAAGTCGTTAAACCACAGAGGGAAAAGGTATTTAACCATATTTTTAATTCCGCGTTATTTTTGTTAAACACCTATTCACCTACCTTTTTGTGTATTTTGGAGTCTAGTTTATATTTTGACCATCAACTCAATGAGATGTTTCATTAAGTGTTGTTACCCTTACCGGATCCATTAATTCTACATTTTATTCAAGTAGATCCATTTGAGCCTTCATACCTAGGCAATGATAAAAATTTGGTATAAACCAGGGAGCACCTTTTGCTTTGGACCCTATATTGATGATCAACTCAAAAGAACTTTTAAGACAAAATTCTAAGTACTTTGAAGAAGCTAGGCATCATTCAACTATAATTTATTGGGAGAATTTCAACATGCTCTATTCATCGTTCAACCACTTATTTATACATAACACATCACCAATTATCCTAATACAATTCAATGACTAATGAACTTATCACTAAACCCAACGATAAAGATTACAATGAGATTACCCAAACCCTATCCGTAACAACTTCTTTCTTATCAATGAATTGATAAGAGTTTTATTCTCAAATATCTAGCCCAGATTCTCATCATGACAATTTTACTCTTAGACATTTGTCGAGTTTTCTGCTTGACCCGTTGTTGAGTATGAAAATTCTAAAACGACTCCAAATAACACCTATCCAAATGTCTAGGTGTTTCACAGAAATTATCCAAAAAAAGATCTAACCTAGCAGTTAAAAGATCAACCAAATATTGATATGAAATAAGCAATCAAGAGCACAGAAATTTGGTTACGAAGAGGAAACCATTTAGAGAACTCTCTAAATGTAAAACTTCTCCGGGGCAGCCAAACCCAGGAAATCAATCCACTAAAAGAAGAATAAGGAATACAAGAAGAATTACAAAACCTTTGACTCTTCCTTGCACACGACAAGTGACCCACTTGACTTCTACCTCAGTAGCCCTTTCCAGAACATCTGGCACAATTCTTCTAAATGATTTCCTTTCACCGGAACTCCGATTGGCTTCACGTATTTTCTTTTCCCAAACAAACTTGAACAATATCTCTCGATCTAAGTTCTCTAATTTTTCTCTCCAAAAATACGTACAATGAATGGCAAAATTAGTTTGCTTAAATAGAAAATAAAACAAATTAAAATAGCCATGTCCGGACATGAACAATCTGGTGTTCGGACATGGTTAGGGTTGCATGATCGTAACCACATCAGGTTCGGACACCAAAGGCATGTGTCCGGACATGCTACTTAAAAGCTAGCTTTCTGGAAATGGGGTCCGGACCCCTCCTTCAAAACATTGTTTCTGGTTTTTGTGTCTGGACCCGGCTTCTGGCGGTCCGGACATGCTCTAGAAACTTCTTCCTAAAATACTCATTTTCAACTCCGTACATGTAAACCGAATGAGCCAAAAGCTAAACTAACAAACTCTCCCTTTGGCCATTCGGGAACAAAAATAATTGTAGTACATGAAAATGACACATCAAATTAACTCCCCCTTTTTGTCTCGGAAGGACAAAGGAAGCAAAAATAAAAGAGTGTTTTAAATAAGAAAACCAACAACCAATGAGTTCTTAAGTATAACCAGACAACACAAAAAATTATTCTTGCCAGAAACAAACCAAAATAGGATGGAAAAATTATTCTTGCCAAAAGCTTTCCTTGATGGACTTCACATCTTTCTCCAAATTCGTTAGGCGAGTGTTGATGGCTTCAATGCTTTGGCCTTGAGTTCGAAGTAAGTCAATTATTTTAATTAATTGACTTGAAATATCTGATGATCCCGAGGAGGACGTAGCTGGAGAATCTTGTGCAAGTGGAGGCGCCTCCATAGCTGGAGCGTGAAGCCGAAGTTGGGCATTCGACTTCATCACAGTTGCTTTTCCAAAGTAACCTTCAGGAGCTTCCATATGTTCATTTGCAGCAATTTTTGGTAAAGTGGCGTGCACAATCTTCGTAATGAGACCGCCATAAGGTAATGCAATAGAGTGATCTTCATGGAGCTCGATCATTGTCAATACTAGAGGAGTGCATAAACAAAACTCAGCACGAGTAATGATGCCATAAATCATCATTGCTCGTTCGATAGTCACATGACTATGTCGAGAGATTGGCCAAATATTCTGCAGTACAATCCGAGTTAACAGCCTCTCTGGAGCCTGTACATGGCCAATCGGAATTTTGTTCAGGTCTTCATCCAATACAAGCTGCCGACTTGGATTAAGAACCGCCATGATTTCAGCTTTTGTTGGTTGTGGATCATCTTCCAGAAATGGAAGCGGCTTCTCATTCGTCAGTGGGATCCCAGTAACTTCACTGATCAGCTCAGTAGTGATATTAAGAGTTTTCCCAGAGACCTTGGTCTTGAATGACGGGGGACCAACCAAGTCAATATCGTCAATGTTGTAGTAGAATTCCCGAACTAACCGAGTGTAGGCATTCACAGGAACAAACAATGAGGTCCATTGATTTGCCTGGAATATGTCATGAATGAATCGAAACGGTTCCACTTTAAGATCATTTTGCTCCACTCCACGCTCGATCACAATTTTGCGTGTCAAAATCTTATCTTGTAAGACTGATTTTTCTTCTCGAGTGCGTTTTCTCCTTGGTGTAGATTCAGAAATTGGATACACCATTTTCTACATTGACACCCCAAAAAAAAATTATATGGCAAATTGATATCACACAGTACTAGAAGATTGATCCCACAAATGAGACAAATGCACAATAACCAGATGACGAAAGTTGAACACAACAAAAAAAATAACTGAGTGCATGAGGAAAAATGAAGATAAATGCAGCACTACTTCATTTAGACATTCTAGCGAACAGTTTATAGGCATTGAAGTATTGAATATAGCATGATGAAAAAAATTCATGAATTTGAAAAAAAAAACGTGCCTAGTGCCATGCCAATCAATATTGAAAGACCAATAACAGTGGAGTAGATCAATGTGATTGAAAGAAATGGAGCAAACATGCAAATTTGATTCTTTGAGGCATTTTATCAAACACATGATAGGCATAGAGATGTGAGCATGAAAAAAATATGTCAAGATGAGGAACCGATTCCTAAAAACATCATGGGTAATGTCTTTTGGTACAATTATGTGAGAGAGAAAGACAGATCAAATCGAATCAACCAAACAAACAATTCGGAGTTTCAAATTCAAACCCCACTATGTTCATCCTAAAATCTGATTTGAGAACCAAACAACTGAAAGACATAAAGAAAAAAAGAAAAAAAAAAGAAAAGAAAACATACCGTGGAGTATTGAATTTGTGATCCTTTAGTTTGATGGAGATGAAATCACAACAAAATGAACACAAGAAAAAAATTTAGAAGAAACTGGTTCGGCCGAGAGAGAGAAGTATGAAAATGAAATGAATGCAGGGGTTTTAAAACAAAATTTTCGATACAACCAAGGCAATGGGGGTGTCCGGACAGGTAAGCACAATGTCCGGACCGCAACAATTAAAAACCAAATTTTTTTTTTTAATATATATATTTATATATATTTTTAAAAAAAAAAAATAGAAAACAAGCAGACTTTGTTTAGATATCCAATAACCCATGTGTGTTCTTATGAAATCTTAACAATTTTGGAGTGGTCAAAAAAAATTACACTTACACCATAAATGTACCATATGCACGACACAACCTTATTCTGTGAATTCAGTCAAGTAAGCAATTATCAGAAATTTCATGTGATGGTGTAGTGTGTGAAAACTCCCATTAAATAAGATTTCATCAATGAAAGGTAAATCTAGGCAGACATTTTGTAAAGGAAGACAAACAGTCTGATTCAAGCCACAGTAAAACCTTATAATGTTAGGACCTAGATTCCCTCATCCAATACACTCCCCCTGAGACTAATCATTCGCTTTTACCATGTCCTTTAGTAATCATCTATTTTCGCAATGATTTGATCACTGATTCTTTCTTTAGGGATAGACAGAAGCAAAACTAAGTCATTTGAGCTTATTTTATGCCCCTTTTTTTTTGTGGAAAATGTTGGAATTTTTAGGAGCTAGGTTCAACTAACGAGTTGGTCAAGTGGATAGAACTGACACTACCTATCTTCCAAGCAAAATGTGTGCTCCAAATTCCCAAACACATAACAAAAATCTAAACCTAATGGGGGCAAAAAGTGCACAATTTCGAACATGAGAAAACTGACTCTTACTCCTTTAACAGTCTTCAGAAAAAACAAGGTATATCAGAAACATATGGAGCAATAGATGTAAATTGCAGAAATATTGACCCCACTCATATGTAAAATATTTATTTGAGCACAAGACATGAGAAACTGACTATCCAACAATTAAAACAAAAAAAAGAAAAAAATGATCAAAGAAAATAAAGACAAAGCAAACAAAAATTCAAAAAGAAACAAAAAAATGCCCTAGAACAGCTATAGACAAATATCAATATGTTCAATTTCTAGGCATGTTCTATGTATACAATCATGAGAGATCGCATACACCAATAGCATTCCTGAGATACTCAAACCTACATCAATCGAGAGGTTTTGTAAACAGGTCAGCTAATTGGTGTTCAGTAGGCATAAATTCAAGAGATACCACCTGGGTCTCTACCAAGTCACGGATGAAATGATGACGAATGTCAATGTGTTTCGTGCGTGAATGTTGAACCGGATTCTTTGAGATGTTGATGGCACTCGTATTGTCACAGTAGACAATCATTTTTCCTTGATCAAATCCATAGTCCGCAAGAAGTTGCTTCATCCAGATGAGCTGTGTGCAGCAGCTCCCAGTAGCTATATATTTGGCCTTAGCAGTAGAAAGGGAGATGGAGTTTTGTTTCTTACTCATCCAGGTGACCAAATTTGTTCCCACATAAAAACATCCGCCTGATGTACTCTTCCAATCATCAACATTACCAACCCAGTCAGCATCAGAATATCCTCCAAGTTCAAGATTTGTATTAGTAGAGAAATAAATTCCAAAGTTGATTGTGCCATTGACATACCTGAGGATCTGTTTAACTGCTGTCAGATGAGATTCCTTTGGATTAGCTTGGAATTGAGCACATACACCCACACTGAAAGATATATCTGGTCGACTTGCTGTAAGATAAAGGAGACAACCTATCATGCTTCTGTATAAGGTTTGGTCAACGGATTTCCCAGCCACATCTGCACTCAGCGTAATACTCGTACTCATGGGTGTGCGAGCATGACTTTTTCCATCCAACCCAAATCTCTTCACAAGATCTTTGGCATACTTTGGTTGAGACACAAAGATACCTTTGTTGGATTGTTGAACTTGAAAACCTAGAAAATAGGTCAATTCACCAATCATACTCATTTCAAACTCTTGTTTCATTTCTGTAGAAAATTGATGAGCCTGTGAGTCGACCGTAGAGCCAAAGATAATGTCATCTACATAAATTTGGACAATGAGAAGTTGACTGCCTTTCCTACGGATGAACAATGTACGGTCAGCCTGTCCTCGGATGAACCCATGTGCAAGAAGGTATGTTGTCAGACGTTCATACCAAGCTCTCGGAGCTTGTTTCAATCCATAAAGCGCCTTTTTCAACTTGTAAACATGATCCGGATAAGTTGGATCCTAAAACCCTTTTGGCTGAGCTACATATACTTCTTCTTGAAGAATGCCATTAAGAAAAGCACTCTTGACGTCCATCTGATACAATTTGATCTGGAGATGACATGAGATGCTCAACAAAATTCTGATAGATTCCAATCTGGCTACTGGGGCGAACGTCTCACCGAAATCCACTCCTTCAACTTGAGTGTATCCTTGAGCAACCAATCAAGCTTTGTTTCTTACAACTGTACCATGCTCGTCAGATTTATTCTTGAAGATCCATTTAGTGCCAATGGTATTCTAATCTTTTGGTTTTGGAACCAATTTCCAAACAACATTCCTAACAAACTGTTTAAGTTCATCATGCATAGTTGCAACCCAACTCTCATCTTCTAATGCCTCATTAACCTTTTTTGGCTCAAACTGGGAGAGATAACAAGAATAAGTGACTTGATTGACCACCCTGTTTCGCAGTCGTAACCCTTCATTAACATTTCCCAACAAATTTTCTCTAGGATGATTAAATTTGACTATGGAGGATGGTGCATGAGAGATCAAGTGTGGAACTGGTGAAGGAGTCATGTCTTCAGTATCTGAAGGTATTGAAGTACGGACTGTTGAGCTATTCGGACTAAGTGGTTCATGAGTTTTATCAGACATATCAACTTGCTCCCCCTCAACCTATGGCTCTTCTTCTGCAAAATACTCATTGGTAGTTTCATCATCGATGACAACATTTACAGATTCCATTACTGACTTGGTTCTTTTTATACACACGACTGGCTCGACTTGTAATGGAATATCCAAGAAAAATTCCTTCGTCACTCTTTGCATCAAACTTCCCCAAGTTTTCTCTTTCATGAAGAATGTAACAGGTACTTCCAAACACCCTAAAATATTTGACAGTGGGTTTCTTTCCTCGCCATAGCTCATAAGGTGTCTTGGTAGTTGTTGGTCTGAGAAAAACTCGATTAACAATATGACATGCTGTATGGACTGCTTCTCCCCAAAAGTGTTGTGCCAAACCCTTAGCATGTATCATAACTCTAGCCATTTCTTGTATGACTCGATTTTTCCGTTCAACTACTCCATTTTGTTGAGGAGTTATGGGGGATGAGAATTTTTGTTTGATACCTTACTGAGCACAATAATCTTCAAAACTTGAATTTTCGAATTCTCTGCCATGATCGCTTTGGATTCGCTTGATGAGACAGTCTTGTTCATTTTGGATTTTCTGAAACAAGATCTGAGCTTGTGCAAAGGCTTCAGATTTTTCTCTTAATAGAATTACCCATGTGTATCGAGAGATGTCATCTACGATCACCATAATGTATTTTTTGCCTCCCAAACTGGCTGTCCGTGTAGGGCCCATGAGATCCATGTGAAGAAGCTCTAAGTTTCGAGAGGTAACAATACCTGAGATCTTTTTGTGAGGAGTTCTAGTTTGTTTCCCCAATTGGCATGGGCCACACTTTCCTTTATCAGCCTGATGAATCTTTGGTAGATCAGCTATGGCTTCTGTCTTTGAAATTTTGACCAGATCATGAAAATTTAGATGCCCCAACCGTTGATGCCACAATTCTCCAGTGTCCAAGGTTGCCTTATTGCATTTTATTTGGGAAGTTGAGGAGAGACAATAGCAATTGTCAACAGTGCGCTTTCCTCCCATCAACCATTTTCCTTGAGAATCAAATATGCTGCATTCTTTCTTGGAAAACTGGACCACTAAATCATAATCACAAAATTGACTGATGCTCAATAAATTTGCTCGGAGACCTTCAACATACAGTACTTCTTGTGGAGTAGGGGCATCGGAAATTTTCACAATTCCTTGACCAATCACCTTTGATTTGCTGCCATCTCCATAAGTGATGATTCCACCTCCTTTGCCTTCTTTAAGCTCTTTGAATAGAGACTTATCACATGTCTTATGTTTTGAACAACCACTATCCAGAAACCACAAACACGAGTTAAGCACACTTAAGGCAGTATGAGCAACAAGACATAGATGATCTTTCTTTTTAACCCAGACCTGTTCCTTTTGAGGAGGAACTTGCACATTTTTGTCAATTAAATTAGACATATCTTTTATATCAACAGAATTTGACAAAACAACTAACTTTTCACTAATAAGTTTCACTTGAGCAGTTAAAACTTTTAGTTGATTTCCAATTCCAGGTTCATCTATTCTAGGGATATTCTTATGAGACCATGGTTGTTTAGCCTTAATTTCAAAACAGTTTGGTCGAGTATGACCTTTGACACCACAGTGAAAACAAGTAGGGATGAAGTTAGTCCTTACCGGAACTTTGAATTTCAACTTATTTTTCTTGGTCGCATCTTCTGAACTTTCTTGAGGTAAGCAAGTATTCTCAATTTCCACATCTTTCATTTTGGGTTTCACAAACATGATTTTTGAAGTGGTTGCAACATTTGAAGAAGATGAATTAACATGTTTATTAAAACCCAATCCAATCCTATCATGTGAATGTTTCTGATTTCCTAACATTTGATTCAATTTATCACTAGAAAATTTCTTTAAATGATCATTCGAATCATTCAAGTCCTTTTCTAGAGATTTCACTTTAGCAATTAGCGTGAGATTTTCAGAAGTCAAAGTGTTTCGAATAGCTAAACATTCATCCATAGATTTCATTAATCTTTCTTTCTCAAGTTCAACTTCTTTTAGATTTTTCAGGTTTTTCCTATTCAGCTTGTTCAATTTATCACATTCCACAAACAAGTTATTATAAGCAGTTTGTAAATCCGCCTCATCATCAGATTCAATTTCAGATTCATTTATCATGTGAGGTGAGTTAACAGTCTTATAATAATTATCATAAGAAGCAGTAAAAGCTAAATAATTCACTGCTCCTTCAACTTCTTCTTCGGATTTTTCATCATCCGAATCATCACTCTGAGTGACATTGAAAGCTTTACCTTTGGATTTTTTCAGATTAGCACATTCAATTCGAATATGACCCCTACCCCCACATTCATGACATTTTCGTCCACTAGTGAACTTATCTTTCCGATCAGTCTCTAAGTTTTCACGTGGATTATTTCTAAATTCACCTCTAGGTTTCACAGGAATTTTTGAGTGACGATTTTTAAACCTTCCATTCACGGGTCTAAAAAATTTTCTAAATTTTTTAGCAAACAGGGCAAATTCTTCATCATCCCCAAAATCCTCCTCAGACGACCCACAAGAATTGACTTTAACATTTTTTGCTTTGAGAGCAATGTTTTTAGTTTTCTTGAGTTTGGGTAGAATTAGTTCAAACGTTTGAAGGGAACCTACAAGTTCTTCTACTCTCACAGTATCTAAGTCTTTGCTCTGTTGTATAGCAGCAATTTGGGGAATAAACCTCTCAGGCAAAGATCTTAAGATTTTTTCACCACTTTAGCATCATCCATTTTCTTTCCCAAATTAATGGTAGAGTTTCTAATGGCACTAAGCTTTGAATAGAATTCATCAAAAGTTTCATCTTCCTGCATTCTAATCTCCTCAAGCTGAGAAACCAACATTTGAATTTTTGAAGTTCTAACAACCTTAGTTCCTTCATGTGTGATTTCTAAAGTTTCCCAAGCTTCCTTAGCTAGTTCACATCTAGAAATTCTAGAAAATTCCTCATTTGAAACAGAGATGTAAATAGCATTTATAGCTTTGTTATTCGCAGTAGCATTATTCTTTTCCTCCGTTGTCCATTCAGCTATTGCTTTGTCTGGACGTGTCCATCCAGATTTAACAATATGCCAAACATTAATAGATTTAAAATAAGCTCTCATACGAATTTTCCAAAGCATATAATTTGTTCCGTCAAAGACAGGAAGAGAATTAGGAGCAACCGTAAGAGACATTTGATATGGAGTCTTGGATCACACTCAGGAAAAAATTCCTTCACTGAGTGAACCCGCTCTGATACCAATTGAAAATTCTAAAACGACTCCAAATAACACCTATCCAAATGTCTAGGTGTTTCATAGAAATTATCCAGAAAAAGATCTAACCTAATAGTTAAAAGATCAACCAAATATTGATATGAAATAAGCAATCAAGAGCACAGAAATTTGGTTACGAAGAGAAAACCATTTAGAGAACTCTCTAAATGTAAAACCTCTCCAGGGTAGCCAAACCCAGGAAATCAATCCACTAAAAGAAGAATAAGGAATACAAGAAGAATTACAAAACTTTTGACTCTTCCTTGCACACGACAAGTGACCCACTTGACTTCTACCTCAGTAGCCCTTTCCAGAACATCTGGTATAATTCTTCAAAATGATTTCCTTTCACCGGAACTCCGATTGGCTTCACGTATTTTCTTTTCCCAAACAAACTTGAACAATATCTCTCACTCTAAGCTCTCTAATTTTTCTCCAAAAATACGTACAATGAATGGCAAAATTAGTTTGCTTAAATAGAAAATAAAACAAATTAAAATAGCCATGTCCGGACATGAACAATCTGGTGTCCCGACATGGTTAGGGTTGCATGATCGTAACCACATGAGGTCTGGACACCAAAGGCATGTGTCCGGACATACTACTTAAAAGCTAGCTTTCTGGAAATGGGGTCAGGACCCTGTTTCTGGCGGTCCAGACCTCTCCTTCACAAGATAGTTTCTGAAAATGGGGTCCGGACCTTGCTTCTGGCGGTCCGGACCTCCCCTTCACAAGATAGTTTTTGGAAATGGGGTCTGGACCCTGCTTCTGGTGGTCCGGACCCCTCCTTCAAAACATTGTTTCTGGTTTTTGTGTCCGGACCCGGCTTCTGGCGGTCCGGACATGCTCTAGAAACTGCTTCCTAAAATACTCATTTTCAACTCCGTACATGTAAACCGAATGAGCCAAAACCTAAACTACCAGAGTACTTGCGTATGAACTAGAGCAATTTCTTCACAATCCAAGAGAGCGGAGGAATTATGTGAACCAAACCAACAAACGCAAACACTCCCTGCCAATTGTCCAAAAATATAGTCAAGACCGTCTTAGATGTACCTGAGATATCCATCGGGGTCACTAAATTGATTGCCTCAATATAGCTAAGTGTCATGAAACAGACGGAGATAGTCAAGGCTAATGTCAAAAGCCATATAAAGAACTTGTTCCTAAGAGGAAATCCACTAATGACCAAAAGTATGACGGACACAGATGCCAAGAAAGAGGCGGATTGCAAGTTAAGAAGAATTGGTAGTCATCATGATCCTGATAAGAAAGAACAGTTGTGCCGGCTTTACATATATTATCTTCCGTACAATGGAAACCTTGCATTGGTGTTGTTCTAGTTTCTTGCCAAACACCCCCTGGTGGGCTGATCCCAACTTGGAAAGCCATGGTTGCAATAACAGTAGCTACTACCATCAATGTACCACGTGTTTCCTGGATCTAATTTTCCTCGTGCCTCAAGTGTTTAACTAATGATGAACGAATGCGCTCCCACCATCCCCTAAACCTTGATTGAGATGGTTTTGCTTCATCAACACCATTACTACTCAGTGTTGGTGATAGGGAAGGATTTCGCTTCATTGATTTTCTAACACCAGCTTCCTTGAGAATGTTTTGGATTTCAAACCATTTCACATCTCTTGGATAGACGTAGGCCTCTAAGACATCTAATGCTGTGAGACCAATCTTCTTCATGGCTGTTGGAATATTTTATATTTTCTAAATTAGGTTTATTAATATTTTGCTTAATGAATTATTTATCTTTATGTTAGAATATTATTCTCCGTTATTATATTTCCTTGTAAGGTTTATTTTCTTCCTTAATTAGTTTAGGTCTACTTTAGGGTTTTTGATCACTACTCATTGTCTCTATATAAATAGAGAGTTATGTAATATTATTTGATATAGTGAATATACAAGATGTAACCCATACGTTTCTCTCCGCTTCCGCTCTCTTTTCCTTCTCTTTCATATTTTAGCATTTTATATATATTTCAACATGGTATTTGAGTTATTTCAACATGGTTTTCTGTTTTTGATGACTCTGTGTTTTAGCATTCTCTTATGACGAACTTCCAATTTTGTTGTGATCCACGGCTTTATTCATTGGCGAATCTTGGCACAATGCGGTTTGGCCCTTCATAGGTGTTTTTTTTTAACGACTAGTTTCCGTTGTCCGGCCTCATTGTCAGTTGCGGCTTGACCTTTCACCGGATTCTTTTAGCGGCTTGTTTCCGTTCTTCGGTATTTCTTCGGCCATCACTTTCAGCTTTCTTGTCTTTCTTGTTAGTGAATCCTAACACAATGTGGTTTGGCCCTTCACAGGATTAACGGCTAGTTTTCGTTCTCCGACCGTCATTGTCAGTTGCGGCTTGGCCCTTAACCGGATTCTTTTACCGGCTTGTCTCTGCTCTCCGGTATTTCTCCGACCGTCACTTTCAGCCTTTCTTATCGGCATTGCCTTGATCCAACCATCAACTTTTGATGACTTTAATTTATTATCTTTTCCAAACTCAAGCATACACCTTGAGTTTGAGGGGGGATGTTGGAATATTTTATATTTTCTAAATTAGGTTTATTAATATTTTCCTTAATGAATTATTTATCTTTATGTTAGAATATTATTCTCTGTTATTATATTTCTTTGTAAGGTTTATTTTCTTCCTTAATTAGTTTAGGTCTACTTTAGGGTTTTTGATCACTACTCATTGTCTCTCTATAAATAGAGAGTTATGCAATATTATTTGATATAGTAAATATACAAGATGTAACCCATACGTTTCTCTCCGCTTCCGCTCTCTTTTCTTTCTCTTTCATATTTTAGTATTTTATATATATTTCAACAATGGCATTAGCCTCGCCTTTTATTTTTTAAAACGAAAGTACGTATTTTATTGCCAGCATAAAGTCGCCTGCGTAAAGTCAATTGTCTATTGTTTCATTAAACAACTAGCATAAATTCTAAAAGCACTTCCACAAAACAACTCCAACTAAATTTAATTGAACCACATTGAATGATCTCTCTCTCTTGAGTTATTTACTGATGTTTGCATGATCTTTAGAAGAACCGCATCAGCAGTGGCGGATCTAGGAATTGGAGTTACTAGGGGCGTAAAAAAATATTTTATTTATTTTTTCTCTTTATGTATTATATATAATTTTTATAATACGGGAAATACAATCAAAAAATAAATTATACCATAACATATGTATTACAAATCAAATCAAACTCATCAAATTACCCAACAAAAAAAAAAAAAAAATCAAAGTAACTATTAAAAATCATCATCCAACGATGTCACAAACACATAATAATTTAAACTACTTACGAAATAAACTAAGCACAATTAAATGACTACTAGTGTCTAAGAAAATGAGCATTTTTAGTGGACTATTAGCATATGGCTATTTCTTTTAGAAAAGCCTCAAATCTCAAAGCATAAATTACATTAGAGTCTAAGCCTACATAAAAGAGACTAGAGTCTAAATTTAGCCAAAAAAAACCACATTTATCTATAAACTATGACTAGAAACACTAAAAAAATTCACCCACTATCTTTTTTTAATAATAAACTATTATCTACTCTCTCTCTATTAATAAAATATAACTTTATTCTCTCTCCTTAATAAAAATAGCCTCATTTCTCCACATAATGACTATTTGAACAATAAAAAGAAGGCCAAGGGCGCCCTGGTAATTTTTTTTACTAGGGGCACCCTTAAAATTTTGATTGAAACTACTTAATGAATTTTCAAAAAAAAAATTTTACCAAGGGCGCTTGCCCCATGTAAGCCCGCCACTGCACATCAAACAAAGGGATCGTGATTTTTATTTTTTTTTTTAAACTTATTGTACGAATATATATATATATATATAGCTCTTTTCAATTTAAAATTTTAATTAGTCCTACTTTATGAATACAAACAGACTAGTGAAAAAGGGATGGAAAAACAAAAAGGTCTAAAATAATTTCTATGTCATATATAACTTTAAAAAAAAAAAAAAAAAAAAATCTCTTTTAAGAGAGTAGCCATTGATATTGTTATCGCACCTGCTTTTGCTTGAGCATCACTGCTAAATGCAATATTGAGTTGCCATCGAGGTCTTTGGAGCTGAGGAATGATTCATTGCCATTAGCCAATTCCACTAACAACTTTTGAGCATTGAGATGATTATATCGAATACACAAGTGCAATACACTGTCTCCTTCGAGATTCATCAAGATGGACTCTTGTCGAGCTTTAATCAACTTTTCTATGATCCCTATTCTTCCTCTCATTGCAGCTAAGTGGAGAGGAATTCTCCCATCTTGATCACGAGCTAAGCAAGCATTTATATTTGTTTGCAACAATGCTTGTACTATCTCAGTGTGGCCCTCAGCAGACGCCAAGTGAAGAGGGGTTTGTCCCAACGAGTCTACCGCTTTTGCAAGTTTAGGCTTCTTGCTGACAAGAATTTTACTAAATTCAAGGTGGCCATGCGAAATAGATAAGTGTAAGGGGGTCTCACTAAAAGATGTGAGTGAAACTCTATCAAGGATGCGTGCATCGCTTTGGATCAATGTGGTTAAGGTGCTTATACACCCATTCCTTGAGGCTTCATAAAGTGCAGCCATATTGGCTTCCTGATACATTTTTCACTTGTGAATGTGAAGATTGAAGAAACTACAACAAGAACTTATATAGACTTGCTAGAGGTCACTGGCCTTCATGTGAGCTACTAAAAAAACATATACGGCGGACCCACCAGGCAAGGTATTTAAATAAAGCAATCATTCCCCCATTTTCATAAACCAATGTTGTGTTTGCCTTGCATCCTTAGTTGTTGCCTTCATTTTGCTGTTGAGTTTCCTTTTTCCTTTTCTTAATTGTTTTTGGTTCATTTGTGTTGTTTATTGTTGAGGTTCAATAATGCCATTTTGCTCACTTGGACAGCTCTTAAAACATGTCTTGCGGGATGTGATTTCGAATGCCATAAAAAGCTTTGGTTTCTCTTACTGGACACCAATTGGTTTTTAAATGAGATGGTCAAAGGCCCGATCCAACAATTGGTATTAGAGCAAGGGTCATAGATTTGAGTTGCAAGAGCCTCATATTGAGGTTCAATAATGCCACTCTGCCCACTTGGACGGTTCTTAGAACATGCCTTGCGGGATACGATTTCGAATGTCATAAAAGGCTTTGGCTTCCTTTACTAGACACCAATTGATTTTTAAATGAGATGGTTAAAGGACAGATCCAACATTTATGTATTTGCTCAGAAAAAGGGGAGGGGACAAGAAAAAGACACGATATTATTTTTTCACATTCTTAAATCATTACTTCTTTTTTGTTTTTTTTTTAAAGAAAAAAAAAAAAAACACACTCCAAATGAGAAATAAGAAGAATTCAGCAAAGTAAATACCTAATTTCACTACATTTAAGGTTGTCCACGAATAAAGAGAGTACGGCACTCAGTAGTTTGTAATGAAATAGGAGATGTGTTAGATATTTATATCTAAGTATTTGATTGGCTTAATTCACTGACTAAAATTTTGTAAGTTGTTTTCTTCAATTCTGGACATTTTCATAACACTTACAGGAAGCTACTGCCCACAAGCTCAAACACTGAGTTTGGATGCTTAGAATCCAATCTCCACGATGAAAACTCATGTGTCTTGAACATCCCTACAAAGTTTCAACTCCATTGGGCCACAAACGATCATCGATCAAAGTTATTGTTCAAGGACCGACAGAATTTTCAAATCCAGGGGATTTTATGGAGGAACAGTTTTGAGGAGGTCAGTGACTACCGTACGCCGGCCGTATAGGGGTGACGATGCAGACGGTTTTCTAATCGCCTGCTAACCGCTGACCGCTTAACCGTCTTAACCGCTTAATCGCTATAACCGCCTAACGGTTAGCGGTTAGCAGTTATTGGGTTTACTAACCGTAACCGCTAACCGCCTTTTTATATAATATATTTTTATAATTACAATTATAATAATACTTATACATATAACATAATCAATTGAGGATTAAATCACAATTTTTTCTTTTTAGATAATTAAATCACAATTTGAGTATTAATATATTATCACTATAATTTATATGATTATATCACATGATCAATTGATCATTAAATCATTTCATTATATAATAGCAAATTACACATATATAATATTACATAACTCATAAGTCATAAGTATTCAAGGTCATACTAATACAACAATTAAGTATCTAGAGACTTAATTCCAATGTACGTTATAAACTTATAAGTTCATATATGTTATAAATTATAATTATACTTTATACATATATGCAATTATGCATATTAAATAATATAAATATATAATATTAATACTTAATCATATGATTCAATAACAATTCAAATACTTATTAAAGTGAATCATATTATTAATGTATGATGATAATGTGATTCATATAATATCAAATTAAGTAATTGATATTGGATTAAGCAATGTGTGACTTATAACCACAATTGAAGCATTAATGTATTATCATTCTAATTTACATGATTATAAAATAACAAATTATACATATATAATATGTCATAAATCAAAAGTATACGAATTCATACTAATATCACAATTAAGTACTTAGAGGCTTAGTTCCAATGTATGTTATAAACTTATAATAATAAATATGTTATAAATTATAATCATACATATATGCATATAAATAATATAAATGTATAAGATCAATACTTAATCATATGATTCAATGACAATTGAAATATTTTATTCAAGTTAATCATATTAAATTTTAATAGGTTATGATTTATATTTAAGGAATTTTTTTTAAAGTACAAGTAAATGTAAATTTGGGGTCAAATATTTTTGATTTTTTAATATGTGCTCTTTTCATAGCAATTTAGCCCAAGAAGACACTAAAAATGCAAAAAACAAATGAGGTAAAAATGCTACATTGATCCGAAGAAAAAAAAGGCCAAAACTGAAAATTGGTTATATGTTTATCTTGAGAAAGCCCAAAAAAAGCCAAAAAGGCCCAATTTTCAAAAAGCGTTTATAGCGGGCGGTTACATGTTTTACTAACCGCTAACCAGCAGTTAGTAGTTTACCGCTAACTGTTAGGTGTTTACGGTTGCGGTTAGCGAAATCTAAAAACCATTAAGGCGGTTACAGTTAGTGGTTTTTGCTAATAACCACTAACCGTAACCGCATTGACACCTCTGCCAATAACAACTAACCATAATCGCATTAACACCCTTACAGCCGTACGCCCTTCCAGTCGACCGTTCATGGTTTGAAAAGAGGTTAGTATCTTTCGTACGCCAACCGGTCGACAGCTGTTCTTCATTGCTAAGTTACTTTTCACTCAGTATGTTTCATACGACCAGTGTACGCCTACCGGTCGACCGCTCACCTCTAAGGCTAAAGTTACGGTTCAATCTGTCTCTCGTACACCTACCATGCGACTACCGGTCAACTGCCAGTAAAGAATTGTTTATATTTTCTTCCATGCTTGGTTCTCTGATTGTCTCCTTGCATTATGGGATTCCCATCCTTTTAGTGGAAACATTGAGACTTGTTGTGCATGTCAAGTGGCTAGTGGAAGGTGGTAGAGATTCCCACTCGCTAGTGGAGGGATGCATGATGTGCTTGTGACTTGGCTGAAGTGGTTGAAAGGCTGTCAGCACTTGGAGTTGCTCTGGCGCCCATTTTCTACGCGTGATGCACTGACCGGTCGACCGCCCATTCTTACCAGTCGACCGCCCGTCGGCAATTGTCTTTATTTTAGTGCTGACATGTCCTGTTCTCTGAAGACTATTTATATGGGTCCTTTGTATTCGTTTTTCTCAAGCAAAATACAGATTATATCAGCTCACCTAGAGAGAAAAGCCTTAGTGCTTAAGCAAAATACAGAGTATACACGTGGTACTACCATCAATGTACCACGTGTTTCCTGGATCCAATTTTCCTCGTGCCTCAAGTGTTTAACTAATGATGAACGAATGCACTCCCACCATCCCCTAAACCTTGATTGAGATGGTTTTGCTTCATCAACACCATTACCACTCAGTGTTGGTGATAAGGACGAATTTCGATTCGTTGATCTTCTAACACCAGCTTCCTTGAGAATGTTTTGGATTTCAAACCATTTCACATCTCTTGGATAGACGTTGTAGGCCTCTAAGACATCTAAAGCTGTGTGGCCAATCTTGTTCATGACATTAGCCTCTCCTTTTATTTTTGGAAATGAAAGTAAGTATTTTATTGCCTGCATAAAGACAATAGTCTATTGTTTCATCAAACAACTAGCAGAAATTCTAAAAGCACTTCAACAAAACAACTCCAAATAAATTTAATTCAACCACATTGAATGATCTTTCTTGGGTTATTTACTATATACCTTTTTGCATGAAACAGGGGTCTTTCTATTTTGGGTGGCATGTATGATAACATGGTGAACCTTCCTTCCCTTTTTTATTTTTTTTATTTTATTTTTGTAACTTGTTTTACGAATATACCTTCTTCCCATTTAAAATTTTAGTCCTACTTTATGAATACAAACAAACTTACGACTAATGGAAGGAAAAGCAAGAAGTAAATTTCAAATCATTTTAGAGAAGTAGATAGCATGTGCCACTTCATATATCTCTAGGAAGAAATATCTCTTCTAAGATATTAGCCATTGATAGTGTTAACGCACCTTCATTTGCGTGAGCATCGCAGATAAATGTAATATAGAGTTGCCATCATGGTCTTTGGAGTGGAGGTGTTTGTCGCAATAAGCTGATTCCACCAACCAATTAAGAGCATCCAATTGATTATATATATATATATCGAACGTACACACAAGTGCAATACACTATCTCCATTGAGAGTCATCAGAATGGACACTCGTCGAGCAATAATCAACTCTTCTATGATGTTTACTCGTCCTCTCATTGTGGCTAAGTGAAGAGGTATTCTCTCATCTTGATCACGAGCTAAGCATACATCTGCATTTGCTTGCAGTGCCAAAATTGTGTCTCTAAGTTGTGTATATATCATTCCTCTTAAAATAAAGCAATCATTACATGTGCGTCATTTTCATTGACCAGTGTTGTGTTTGCCACTCATACTTAGTTGTTGCCTTCATTTTCCTGTTGAGTTTCCTTCTTCCTTTTCTTCGTTGTTTTTGGTTCATTCGTGTTATTTTTGTATTTGCTCAGAAAAAGGGGAGGGGAATGGGTAGACATGATATTATTTTTTCACATTTTTAGAGCATCCATATTGAGCTATTCAAATAAAAATTAAATTTGAAAATAAAAACTCACTTTTTTAAATTTGAAGAGTCACTTTTAAAATGAACCAAATATCAAACTCTCTATATCTTCATTTATTTTAATTAAATATTATTATTTTCTGATTTTTTTAATTCTTTTTTTGTTCTTGATAGATGAGAGAGAAGGAAAATGAATATATAAGATTAAAAAACTAAATATCCATCCATCATCCAATGGTTGCCATTTCAAGGTCAAATAATGTGTGGATAAGACTTGAGATTTCATATACTTAGGCTGAAAGCCTGAAACACGTGACTGAGTTGGATTATGGATTGTGTTGATTCAACTGCAAATCAAATCTGTCATTCCCTACTTTCATAGGCCCTATTGTATAAGCAATTTTAAGGAGTTTCAATCACAATTTGATTAATTTTTTACAATAATAATACAGATATGATTACTATTTTTTTCTAAGCATTATATAAGAATAATATTTTAATTAAAAATATTAGCAATTCGAACAATTTGAGAACAGGACTGCCCGTTATGAATGTTTTCAAAACAATTAATGTGGAAATTTTTTCAACATTGTTTTCTCGTTAAAAAGATTTATCCAGGCGGACATCGCATTAATCTGAGTAATGCTACAAGTCCTTCTTGTATCCCTCCAAGAATGATGTGGCTATTAAAATTACTATTGAGCTTGTGAGTGATTATTATTGGATTTTGATCAAATGCTGATTTTAATAGCAACATCATTCTTGGAGAGACTCAAAAGAGACACAAGAGGGACTTCTAGAATTACTCCATTAATCTACCTTAACATCAACTTTGAGAATTTTTTTTTTTGTGAGTAATCAACTTTGAGGAAGTTGATCAATAGACTTTTGCCAAAAGCAATGCCATTTTTTCTTTTTCTTTAAAACCCACGTTCATTTGTGTCCTGGGCACATTTATAATTTTATATAAATTTAGGAGTATAAAAGTCATTTTATTCATTTGTCGTTTGATTTAAACCCAAACTTAATAACACAAATAACATTGCAAAAGATTGAAACTTGAATATACTAAATTAAGAATTTTAAAATTTTAAAAAGTAATTATAAATACAATGAAAATTAAGAAGTTAGATGAAGTTTTTCCTAATTTATTTTTTGAGAGCTCTACTATTCTTGTGTGCCATTTTCGTTGACCAAAGTTGTGCTTGGTATGCATCCTTAGTTGTTGTTTTCATTTTCCTGTTGAGTTTCCTTTTTCCTTTTCTTAATTGTTTTTGGTTCGTTCGTGTTTGAAAAACTAATAAGACTCCGAATCACACCCGATTTGATGATCACCGAGTGTTCAAACAATCATGTGCGGAAATAAACAATCAATCACAAACACAGAGATTTGTTTACGAAGAGGAAACCATTCAGAGAACTCTCTGAATGTAAAACCTCTTCAGGGCAACCAAACCCAGGAAATCAACTAAATCAGTAGAATAACAAGAAATATCTTAATGTCGAAGACTTACATAACCTATGCACTTGACATTCAAGTATATCAGACAAGGGAGCCACTTATCCGCTACCGCAGTAGTTCTTCCAGAACATCTGGATTGTTCCTTTTATGTGATCTCCCTTCACCGGAACTCTGGTTGACTTGAATTTCTTCAGCTACTTTCTTTGCCCAAAATATAAAAACCCTAATCAGAAATCGTAACTATACCTCTATGTATAGCTTCATATATATAGACCATGGACTACTAGTCCAACTACAAGTTTCTACATAGAATTTACATGCAATACACTAGACGTTCGGACAACACGAATGATCATTCGGACGGAGCTAGGTTAAAATTGCTAACTCTAATTCTCTGGAGCGGCACGTTCGGACGGTAATGCAGACGAGAATTCAGACGAAGCTCTCAGTTTTCTTTCATATCTATTGCGTCCGAACGGTAATGCAGACGAGACTTCAGACGAAGCTCTTGGGTTTTTTTGCATAGCAATCTCGTCCAGACAGTAGTGTAGACGAGGCTTCAGACGAAGCTCTCTGGAAAAGTTTCATTCTTCTCGTCCGGACGTAGTGCAACCGAGCTTTCAGACGAAGCACTGTGTTATTCATCTATTTAACTTATTTTTGCTATCTCGCACACTACACATTCAAACAAGCAAATTAAGCACAAGAATTTTGTTCACACGAATCCAGCCAATTCAAAACTATGAACTAAGAAACTCCCCCTTTGGCTATTCGTTGACAAAATATTAATTCAATTTACGAAACAAACTTTAATTAAAGATTTTAACATAGTTTATCATGTTTGTAAAAATTGAAACCATAAGAGCTACAAAATAAGTTGAAGTTCTAAAACACAAAAAAAACTTCACTTCACTCCCCCTTTTTGTCACGAAAAACAAAGGGACTAAGCTTGAGCAGGTGGATCACTCGGAAATTGCTCCTCAACATGATCGTCTCCAACTATGCTGTTTGCTTTAAATGCAACCATGAACTTGTTCTTCAATTGGTGGACATCTTTCTGCAATTGAGAGAGGATTGATGAAAATCCTATCATTTGAGATGCCATGGCATTCAGCTTTGTCATTACATCATCTATAGACACAAGTGAAGATGTAGTAGAAACTCCCGAGGGTCTAGCGGTGGCTGCAGGAACATCATGGTCGTCGTCAAAATCTATAGTACCTCGCAATCGCATTTGACCTTTGGATCGACTTACCATGGCTTTGCAATAGGGACCAAGATGCTTGATTGTTGGTTCAAAGACAAGAATTTGAATAAATTTGGCAATGATGCACGATATCAAACATCCAAAAAGTAGTGAAACTAAACTCTCAATGAACATAGCCTTCATAAGTCTAATAGCATGGGATGCGAAATCAATCTTGACATCCGTGAGAAGCGCATAGATGAAACGACCTCGTGCCACACCAAGATCCGAACGATGATCTATTGGAAACACATTGTTCATGACAATTCTAGCTAATAATTTCACATGATGAGAGAGATGTCCAAGAGGAATCACATTCATATTGTCTCGCCAAAAATTGTATGAGTCTGGTGGAATAAATAATTTTGACATGGTAGCTTTGGAGGGAAAATCATCTTGCGAAAATGGAAACCCAGAATCCTCAATGAGTGGAACTCCTGTGACTTCAGCTATTACTTCACGGGTGACGACAATGTGTACACCCCGAAGAAATGTGACAATCTGTAGAGATTCTTCGGCGTCTTCATTAGTGTCTGGCTATATATCCATGTTGGCATAGAATTCCCGAACCAGATTTATAAATTGACGAACATGGGGTGATATAAAGTAGTTCCATTGCCTTTGAGTGAAAATTTGAGAGATGATAGTGAATGGATCCTCCTAAAGATCAGACAAATTTACCGGTCTTTCTGAAATAATAGTGCAGTCATGAAACCTATCCTAAAAGCTTTCTTGGCAGACTTGTTCTGAAACTGAAACCCAATATCAGGTGTTGGAGTGGGGACTCGATCAGCATCCTCCATTGTCTTTCTCTTTTGGGCCTTAGTCTTTGAGCAGATGGGTCATTTTCTTGAAGAAGGAGACCCACTAGCCATAGCCTGCACACATGAACACATATCACATAATACCAACACAAAAACAACCAAAAAATGAGTGCAAGAGATTTCAAAACACATAAACACATCAAATCTTAGAATATGAATAAGCAAAACATGTTGTGAAACAAAAACAATGTCATTCAAACATTTCGTCAAACACTTGGTGGTCAAGCAAAAGTTTAGATGTAAAAAAAAATTGGTTCCCCAAGTGAATAACCATCCTAAATACATGTGAATTCAAACCATTTTCCAGTTCTTCCAATCACATTACCCCACTTAAACTAGAGATATGCAGAGATCAACCAACACAAGCACACAATTCAAACCCTAATTTTGGAAAGTTGGATAAAAAGAAAAGAAAAATATATAATGAAATAAATTACCTGTGCAGAGGAATGCAAAAGAGAAGTTCAAAACAGATGTTGGAGTTGTGGGATGGAGATATATCCACACGAGTGCAATGGGGAAGAGTAGAGAAAAAAATGAACAAGCCAAAAGTTCAAAATGAGAAAAGAGACCTGTTTGCGGCTTAAAAATTGTGTCTGTCACAATCTCGTTCGGACGAGCTCATTTAGCGTTTGGACGAGGCTTATGAACTGGCAGTTTCATCACTTACCAAACCACACTCTTTCTCCCCCTGAATGCAAAACTTGATACACACTGCACAGATCATTTATGACAAAAGAACATGTAATGTGCATGATTTCATTCAAAAATGGAACCACTCGTGCAGGTAGAAACCATCTGAGCTAACACACACATGATCCAAGCCTTTATGAACATTAGCTAGCCAATGGGACAAAAATTCTCATGCAAACAAGTGAAGTGTGTGAGAGTCTAGTCAAATTTCAAAACATATGAAAAAGTTTTTTAAAAAAACTTTGCACATAACGACGAAAAAAAAAACTCGGTTAAAGGCAAACCTTATAATGCTGGGGCCTAGAATCCCTCATCCAATACATCATTTTATAGAACACACATTATTTTACCATAAATCCTTTAGCAACTGTATTTTTCCATAATGATTTGGTCACTGACTGTTTGATGTAGATTGGAATTCAAAACTTATCTTATCTTATCTTTTAGTCTTCTATTAGGTTTCTTTGTTAGTTGTTTATTCTATCTTATCTTTCAGTCTTTATTTGAATTAGGTTTCTTTGTTAGTCTTTTATTTGATTTAGTTGTCTTTCGTAGACTTCTAAATTAACTTTATTTCATTGTTATCTTAGGATTAGGAGTCTTGGGCTATAAATATATGATTATAGCCTTTAACAATTTAGTTTATGATTATTATTGATTTTGTTTAATAAGAATTACTCAGAGTTGAGTTTCTTTGTGTTTTTCCTTAAATCATAGATAAAATCTATAGTTTTTAAGAAGATTTCTTAGATTCTTGTGATAGTCTCACAGTCTTAGAAATATTTACCCCTTCAACTTGATGTTTTCTTGTTCACTACAATCCTACGCTGCATCAGTTGGTATCAGAGCTCAGTTACTGTCCATGAATGGGGAGGAGCAACCGCTTTGCAGACATAAACGAGGTGTACGTGCTTACGGAGACAGCACGTAAGGAGCAACCGGCGATTCGTTTGAGGCACATGAGTGGTGGGCCGAACAATTGTCGTCGCCAACCAAGACCGCGATTCGCGGAGGCGGAAGGTAAATCTATCGCTGAACCTTGGCAACCCACGGAGGATCAATTCAGGGCTATGAGGGATCAAATTGAAGACCTCACTACCCAATTATCCAACTTGTGTGGTCAACATGGGAACGGATCTAGAAGCCCGTTTGCGAAGCGCCGAACGCATGGACATCAATACCTTGCGCAAGCTCATGCCAATCGGCGGGTAAGTAGATTCGAACTCAAAATTCCAAAATTCGACGAGGATCTAGAACCCGACGAATTTCTGGATTGGGTGTTGGCTGTTGAAGAGGTTTTTGAATTCAACGGGGTGCCCGATGAACAACAAGTCTCTTTGGTGGTACATACATTCCAGGGAAGAGTTGATGCGTGGTGGCAACAACTGAAGAAAACTAGGAAGCGGGAAGGCAAATTGAAGATCAATAGTTGGGAGAAACTATTGAAATATATGCGGATCGCTTTCTTGCCCCATAGTTATACCATGGGTCAAAAGTCACAAAATTGGAGACACGGGTCTATGGCTGTGACAAAGAAAATAGAAAATTCCTACAAAAAAGAGGTATTTAGGGAAACATGGAGTGAGGTGAAGAGTCAACGACATGCCAATTGGACCCCTACTTGCCAACCACAAATCCATAAACCGAATCCATATTCTGTGGAGGAGGAAAGGGAATCTGTGGATGAAGAGTTTCAGGAATCCGAGTTCATTGATGAAGAATTTAGACATGAAGATGTTGAAGATCCTTCTCAAGGATTTGAGGATTGGGACTCACCACCAACCTATGATGAGGAGCCCAAAGAAGATGACTCATGGGAAGAAGAAAGACCCATGGAAGAGCACAAAAAAGATGGGGTTTTTCCCATGTTTGGCGGTCTCTATCCAAAAAAAGATGGCCAATTGGAAGAGGAAGGGCCCACGGATGTCATCACCAATTATGTAGAGGATGGCATTGCCGATTATAAAGAGGTTGAAGAAGACTTTCCAAGTGAATTACCTAATTTTAGTGATGAAGAATTAGGTTATGTTGATTTTCTTGGTGTCGACGATATCTTATCCGATTCTCATAACAATGATTGTGATGAGTTTTATACGGATGAGGACAATTATATGTTCATAAGGGAAACAATAGCTAACCCATTCTTGAGTACTTTTGTGGCACGTGGAAGGGAGAAGGAACGAAAGAAGTACGGCAAATCCAGAGAATTGCCAAGTGGTGTGTGGGGCCTTCACAACAACCATCAAGATATTTTGGTAATGAAGAGCATCACGCTTATTGTGGGGTGTTGCCTTGTTTTGATCTTGAGAAAAGGCGAGTGGAATGAGTTGACTGGACTTCCGAAGGATCGTGGAAAAGACAATATGAATTCGAGGGCGAATTCTCTCCAACCTCGGGAGGATGATGTAGATTGGAATTCAAAACTTATCTTATCTTATCTTTTAGTCTTCTATTAGGTTTCTTTGTTAGTTGTTTATTCTATCTTATCTTTCAGTCTTTATTTGAATTAGGTTTATTTGTTAGTCTTTTATTTGATTTAGTTGTCTTTCGTAGACTTCTAAATTAACTTTATTTCATTGTTATCTTAGGATTAGGAGTCTTGGGCTATAAATATATGATTATAGCCTTTAACAATTTAGTTTATGATTATTATTGATTTTGTTTAATAAGAATTACTCAGAGTTGAGTTTCTTTGTGTTTTTCCTTAAACCATAGATAGAATCTATAGTTTTTAAGAAGATTTCTTAGATTCTTGTGATAGTCTCACAGTCTTAGAAATATTTACCCCTTCAACTTGATGTTTTCTTGTTCACTACAATCCTACGCTGCATCACTGTTTCTATAGGGATTCCTTCAACAGGAATGACATAGAACCTTGAAGTTCAGAAAGGCTCTTTTAGAGCCATGCCAATTTTAGGATCTAGGTTCAACTAGTGAATTGGTCAATTTTAACCGAGCCTTTGAACCATACATTGCCTACATTGTGACCTTTAACCCTTTTTCACATTATTCAAAATTTAGACAGACTCTAAATCGTGCATGATCAGCCAAAAAAAAATCCCACATGAAAAGCTATACAACACTCATCATGGTCATGAAATAAATAGAAGCTCAAAAAGTGCCTTATGCAAAAATAGAACCGTTTGCAAATGACATGACTTCACATGAGATTTTGAAAGGTTATGATCATGAGCACAAAGAACCAATACAGAGCATTCAAGAAAGAAAAAAAATGAGGTAAAGGTAAAAAAAAACTCAAAGTTTTTATTTTATTTTATTTTATATATATATATATATATATATATATATATATATATATATAATTAAAACAAAAACAAAAAAAAAATAACATAAGTAACTTTGGCACTAGGACAAAAATTTTCAACATAAAAACTATCCCAAGCATGCAAAGTTAGAGTTATGCCATACTACACACACCAATTGCGTTCCTGAGATACTCAAACCTAGATGCATCTAGAGGTTTGGTAGATAGATCAGCCAATTGGTTTTCAGTAGACACATGAGCAAGAGATACCACCTGATTTTCTACCAAGTCACAGATAAAGTGATGATGAATATCTATGTGCTTGGTCCGAGAATGTTGAACCGGATTCTTCAATATGTTAATGGTGCTTGTGTTCTCACAGTAGACACTCATCATTCCATGAGTAAATCAGTAATTAGCTAGGAGTTGTTTCATCCAGATCAACTGTGTGCAGCAGCTCCCGACAGCTATGTATTTAGCCTCGGTAATGGATAAAGATATGGAGTTTTGTTTCTTACTCACCCATGCCACCATATTCGTGCCTACATAAAAGCATCCTCCAGAGGTGCTTTTGCGATCATCCGCATTTCCAGCCCAGTCAGCGTCGGAGTACCCTGCAAGTTCTAGATTTGTATCTCTAGAAAAACACACACCAAAGTTAGCAGTTGCATTTTGATGTGTGCCAAATATTGCATATTTGGACCCCTTAATTTACTTGTGTTAATCCTTTAGCTGTGTTATTATCTGATGTTCTGTGTTAGTTTTGTGTTTTTAATATTTTGTAGGTGTTGAAGAAAAAAACTACTTTTTGGAAGAAAACATACTTTGAGAAGACCTAGATGATATGGTTAAGTTTAACCAAATCCAACAAATGGGTAAATCGGATTAAGGATAAGATTGGATAAAATTTCGAATTGGATTCAAATTCAGATTCTACACGTCTCAGTATTTTGACCATAACTTTTCGTTCACATATCCAATTGAGGTGATTCAAGTGGCGTTGGAAAGCTAACTCAAAATACTACAATTCATTGTGAAATAGGATTTTTCTAATTCGGACGTTTACTATTCCAAAATCGTCCCGTAATTAAATGGTACAAACCTGGACGAATTGTATCCGATTTCAACTTGTAAAACCCTAAGTTTTAGGTCTATAAATAGGGAATTATCAGATTAGTTGAGGGGGCTACGAATTTGAAGATTGCAGAGGAGAAAGAAGAGAGTTTAAGGTTTTCCTAACTTTTGAATCTCTACTTTGTGATTCTTATTTGAAAGTACTCGATTTTACATTATGAATTCAATCAATTTTGTTTTGTCTTTCAATAACATGAGAGGCTAAACCTTCAACTAAGGTTGAAGATGAAGCCTCACTTATGATTAACAACTTTGTTTCATGTATGTAATATTTCCCAATTTAATGGTTTAATTGCTCTATTGTTTTACTTCTAATCAATTGGATTGAATAACACTTGGATATCTTTTGTGATTCAAGGATACACTTGATGATTTAAGATTATTCAATATAATTGATTGCTTGGTTTTCTTTGTTAAAAATTGGATTTCCCCTGTGATTTATTCTCTGGATACAATTGATGTTTTGATAAAGATTGGATATTTTCTTGTGATTTCTGGATACAGTTAATGATTTGATCGAATATTGGATTTCTTTTGTGATTTGGGTTATGAATGGATACATGGGATCTTTTGATTAATTCTTTGAAGCAATAGTAAAACAAACTTAAGATTTATATGTGAGAACTTTGGGGAATATTATAGATCATGAAATTATGTTGTTATGAATTTGTGAGTGTGGATTCTAAAACTTTAGTGTTTCGTCATAAGATTTCAATCACTTTAAATTGCTCATGCTTTTGTTTTTTTTTCATTCAAACAGAAAAATCTCTCAAAAATTTGGAACTAGATTAGGATTTAATTAATTTAGATTTAAAATTGCTTTCAAGAATACAATTCCCTGTGGGTTCGACCTTGCACTTGCAATCCATTAAACTACAATCGATTCGTGCACTTGCGAGTTAAATAAATTTGCACAACACATTTACATACCTGAGTATACGTTTGACTGCTGTCATGTGAGATTCCTTTGGATTTGCTTGAAATCTTGCACACACCCCTACACTGAAAGATATATTTGGTCTGTTGGCTGTGAGATAGAGGAGGCTACTGATCATGCTTCGATACATTGTTTGATCAATGGAGTTTCTAGCCATGTTGGTTCTTAGCTTGACACTTGTACTCACAGGAGTGCAAGCATGACTTTTGCCGTCCATGCCAAATCTTTTGACCAGATCTTTAGCATACTTGGTTTGTGAGACTTATATACCTTTGTTAGATTGCTTGATCTGAAACCCCAGAAAGTAAGCCAACTCCCCAATCAAACTCATTAACTCTTTCTTCATTTCCTCAGAGAATGTGTGTGCCTGAGAGTCAATCGTGGCACCGAAAATGATGTCATCTACATAGATCTGCGCGATTAGCTTTTGCTCACCTTTTCACGGATGAATAGAGTCCAATCAGCCTGTCCTCGGATGAAACCTTGATTGAGAAGATATGTAGTGAGCCGTTCATACCATGCTCGTGGGGCTTGCTTGAGGCCATAAAGAGCCTTCTTGAGTTTATAGACATGATGAGGAAGTTGATGATCTTGAAAACCTTTAGGTTGCTCTACATATACTTCTTCTTGGAGAATTCCATTCAAAAATGCACTTTTGACATCCATCTGATACAATTTAATCTTGAGATGGCATGATATACTCAACAGAATTCTAATGGATTCCAACGATGCTACAGGAGCAAAGGCTTCATCAAAATCAACTCCTTCAACTTGAGTATATCCTTGAGCTTCTAATCGAGCCTTGTTGCACACCACAGTACCGTGCTCATCGGATTTGTTCTTGAAAATCCATTTTGTACCTATGACATTGTGATCTTTTGGCCTTGGCACCAGGATCCATACATCATATCGGGTGAATTGGTTTAGCTCGTCATGCATGGCAGTTACCCAGCTTTCATCCTCTAGTGCTTTAGTAACTTTTTTTTGGTTCCAATTGAGATAAATAGCAGGAATATGATACTTGATTAACTACCCTGTTTCTTAGTCTTTTACCTTCATCAACAGTGCCCAACAAATTTTCTGAAGGATGATTTAGCTTAACCAGAGAGGAGGGTTCTCTGGCTATGATATCCGGATTTGGTGACTGAGGTGTGTCTTTGACTTCTTCAACTTGAGGTGAGTGCCTAATGTCTTCAGAGGTGTATGATCCAGTGGTGTCATTAATATCAGGAATGGCTTCAGAGATGCCATTTTGTTGATTATTAATTTCAGCTTGCTCCCCTTCATTTTGATCAGTGAGAGATTCATCATCAATGACGACATTAATTGATTCCATAACCACTTTTGTCCTTGTATTGTATACTCGACTAGCACGACTAGTGGTTGAATATCCAAGAAAAATCCCCACATCACTCTTTGCTTCAAACTTCCCCAGGCTTTCTCTATCATGGAGAATGTAGCACTTGCTTCCAAACACTCGGAAGTACTTCACAACACTTTCCTCTCCAAATTTCATATGGAGTTTGTTTGTTGTGGGTTGGAGAAACAAACGATTTATAATATGGCATGCTGTGTGAGCTGCTTCTCCCCAAAAATGTTGAGCTAATTGTTTAGAATGTATCATGACACGAGCCATTTCTTGAATCACTCAATTTTTCGCTCAACAACCCCATTCTGTTGAGGAGTAATAGGAGAATAAAACTCCTATTTGATTCCAAATTTGTTGCAGAATTCCTCAAAGCTAGAATTTTCAAATTCTCTACCATGATTGTTTCGAATTCTCTATATAAAGTAGTCTTGTTCAACTTGTATCCTTTTAAACAACATAGTGGCTTGATCAAATGCTTCCGATTTCTCGTTAAATAAACTGATCCAGGTGTACCGTGAGTAGTCATCCACAACCACTAGAATGTATCTCTTTCCTTCCAAGCTTGCTGTCTATGTAGGACCCATAAGATCCATGTGAAGAAGCTCCAAATTTCTGGATGTACAAATACCCGAGGTCTTCTTAAGTGGATTTCTTGTTTGCATACCAAACTAACATGGTCCACACTTTCCTTTCTCCAGATAGTTGATTTTGGGTAAATCATTAATAGCTTCTTTCTTATCTATCTTAATTAGATCATGATAATTCAAATGCCCTAATCGCTGATGCCACAGTTCTCAAATGTCCAGAGATACTTTGTGACATTTAGTCTGCATGGTTGGAGAGATGCCATAGCAATTATCAGATGTCCGATCTCCTCCCATTAACCATTTTCCTTGAGCAATCGAATATGCTACATTCTTTCTTTGAGAACTGTACCACAAGATCCAAGAGAAAGGTTAAATCGAATTAAAGATCAGATTGGATTAAATTTCAGATTGGATAAGATTTCGGATTGGATTCAAATTTAGATTCTGCATATGTCTCAGTATTTTGACCATAACTTTCCATTCAAAAATTGGATTGAAGTGATTCATGATGCATTTGAAAGCTAACTCAAAATACCACAATTCGTTGTGAAATAGGATTTTCCTAATTCGGATGGTTACTATGCCAAAATATCCCCGTAATAAAAGGACACAAATCTAGACGAATCCTATTTCGATTTTAGACTTCTATTTTGACTGGAAGATAGACCTCCGAATTATCTATGTTCAATAAGGCTTCTAGGACTTCCCTAAGCCTATAAATAGACTTCTTTGCATTCAAGAAAAGAGATAGAATTCCAGAGAGCAAAATTCTACAGTTTTTCTCTTTTTAGTTTAGGTTTTCTTTAGATTTAGGTTTTATTTTTATGTGGAGCTAAATTCCCAACTAAGGTTGGGGATGAAGTGTTGCCAATAAAGAACATCAATACTTTCATGTAAGTCTTTATTTATCTGATTTTATTGGGTTTAATATTTTAATTGTTTTACTTATTTTCAATATGTGGCATGATTCTTGGATATCTTGTTGTGATTCAAGGATACACTTGATAATTTAAGATAATTTCACATAATTGATTGTTTGATTTTATTTGCCTAAATAATTGGATATCCCTTGTGATTTGTTCTACGGATACATTTAGTGTTTCAACTAAGATTGGATATCTTTTGTGATTTACGGATACATCTGATGATTTAATTGATATTGGATTCCTTCTGTGATTTGTGCAATGAATGGATACATAGGATGATTTTGGTTAACTATTGAAGCATAGTAAAACATATCTAAGATTTTAATTGTGAGAACTTCGGATTAATATTGATAAACATGGAAGTATGTTGTTATGATTCGATGAGTGCGAATTCCCAAACTTTAGTCTTTTATCTCTTAGTTTATTTTAATTAGTTTATGTTTGTCTTTTAAATTCAAAAAATCAAAATTCAAAACCTTTTTAGAACTAGGTTAGGATTTAATTAGTTTAGATTTAAATTACTCTTTCAAGAATACAATTCTCTGTGGAATCGACCTCGTACTTGCAATCCATTAAACTACAATGATTCATGCACTTGCGAGTTAAATAAATTTGCACAACAAGAGGCTGGGCAAGTTGCTCTTCTTGATGGTCCGTCCTTGGGTTTGGGGGTTGGTTCACCACGGGACATTCATTTTGTTCTCTTCTATGCTGGAACAATCTATCAATCAGCCTTTTCAACTAGTAGCACTCTTGTTTGAACCAACGTCTTTGGTTACCGGTGGCACGTACGTTCCTAGTTGTAACCCGGCACTTGTCGAGTCCTTCTCCGAATTCTGGTTCTCGTAGCTTCTCTGTAGTAGGATCTCCAAGGTTTCCATCATGTGCTCATTCTAGACCTCTAAGGTCTCGAGGCGCCTGTTGTCTGGCAGGTGTGGACCAAAGACAAGAGACTCGGCGGGAGTCTCTTCAGTTTTGTGGTTGCTAGCATCATGTAGATTGACGTTCTCGGACTAGGGAGGAATGTTGGTCATGTTGGTCATGTTGGTGTGTTTTTGGTTTGGCCTTGAGATCTCGTGGCTACCATTCATGACTTTTGTCCTGTTTGAACTTTGGATCGTTAGATGATCCTCGTTCTCACAAACGACGCCAACTGTTAAGACCGTTGTCAACCCTGGTAGCAATTTGATTTCGAAGCTTGCTAAGACCGAAAAAAGGTATCAGCAGTGACAGACTGCGCAATGGGGGTTGTGGCGGTCATGCCACCTTCGATGCCTGAGTGAGAATTTGAGTATGATAGATAATAAGAAATAATAATAATTGAGAATGATAAGAGTAGAATTGAGTACGTATCTGTATCCTATGTGGCTCCTCTTTTTATAGAGGTTATGAGTGAGTGGAAGAATCCTAGACTCTTATTCGACGTCCCTTGATACGTGGGAGTGGTTCCAAACGAAGATCGTCTTTAAGATCATCTAGGAGATTGAATGGATAAGTCATCGTGTACCTAGACTCCTTTTAGGAGAGATTAGGTTGATTGCTCTCTGATTTTGGTCGTAACTCCCAGATTGGGTTGTTTGGAGAGTGATCATGCTCCCTTGATTATAGGGTTTACGTGATTTGTCATGCAACCATTTTGATATGAGGTGTAACTGCATGCTTGAGTGTGGATCTAACACGATCAAGCGATCGTGTCATGATTTGCTGGATCTTGGGCTTAGTGCTTTGGTATCATGGTAAGCCGTGGGCTTCTTATTCGAAGTGGACCTTTTGGTTTGGGCTTTAGGAGATATTTTGTATCAACAAGCATCATAGCTAAATGCAATGTGGTTGAATTAAATTTATTTGGGGCAGTTTTATGGAAGTGCTTTTGGAGTTTCTAGTAATTTATGGATGAAACAGCAGGCCATAAAATATTTACTTTTAGTTCCGAAAATAGAAAGAGTGGCTAATGTCATGAACATGATTGGTTACATAGCTTTAGATGTCTTAGAGATCTGTCCACGAGATTTTAAATGTTTTGAAATCCAAAACATTTTAAAAGAAGCTAGTGTTAGAAGAGCAACAGATCTAAATTCTTCCTTACCACTGACATTAACACCGACACCAAGTGGCATTGGTGTTGATGAAGCACAACCACTGTAATCCGACCAGCCAGCTCAATCCAAATTTAAGGGATGGCAGGGATAAGTTCGTTCATTATTAGCAAAACATTTGAAGCGGCATAAAAATTGGGTCGAGGAAACACGTGGCACATTAATGTCAGTGGCTACTGTAATTGCAACAATGACCTTCCAAGTTGGGATCAGCCCACCAAGTGATGTTTGGCAAGAAAATACAACCACGGGTAGTGTTTGGCAAGAAAAACACAAAGCCAGCACATCACTTTTTGCTTATTCCTATCCAGATGACTACCAATTCTTCTTATTTGCCAATACCAGTTCTTTCATTGCATCTGTGTGCATCGTACTTTTGGTACTTAATAGATTTTCTCTTACAAGCAACTTCTTTATATGGCTTTCGACGTATGCCATGGCCTTGTGGGTTGGGTGCTTAATACTTACCTATTTACAGGCTCTGAGTTTGGTGACCTCGTCTGATGTAACCTATTTACAATTATCTCTCTCAAGCGTTGCACCTAACTCATTGGCCCAAATATAAACATTTACTTTGATTGGAGTAGTTGTGATTGTTGATTTGATTCACATAATTGCCCCACTCTCTTGGATGGTGAAGAAGTTGCGCAATTTCATATGCAAGTCAATAAGGGGTCCTGCTGAATATAGAAGGTAGATATTTTATGAATATTTCACCTCGCTGTTTCATTGTTATCGATGGGTATATATACAAAGTATTGCAGTTACAAAATAGGCAGTAGAATACATAATGAATGAGAGTTTTCTTTTCTAGAATAATCTGCCCGTTGCTTGTCTTGATTTAATTTTGGTTTCCTTGTGTGTTGTAGCCATTGCTTGACTTGCGGTTGTCCTGTGGGTTGCCTTGTGTGCTGTAGCCGTTGCATGATGTGTGGCTGGTGTGTGGGAATTATTTCTGTATAGGTCTGGTTCTCTATTACGCCCCCTCAAGTGAGACAAGTGGCATACTATGTTGAGCTTGGTGCGCATGAGGGAAAAATGAGAGGATGCAGTGGGTTTAGTAAAGATGTCGGCTAAGTTATCTTAGCTTGAGATGAAGCGTACTGCCAGTGTTTTAGCTGCAACTTTATCACGAACAAAATGAAAGTTGATTTCAATATGCTTGGTACGGGCATGAAAGGCAGGATTGGCGGAGAGGTATGTTCAACCAATGTTGTCACACCAAATGGGTTGGGGGTGAAGGGAGAAAAATACCAAGATTGCAAAGCAGAGATTGAAGCCAAAGGAGTTCAACCGTAGTGGTAGCAAGAGTATGATATTCAGATTCAGTGCTGGAGTGAGCGACTGTGCGTTGTTTGCCAGAGGACTAAGAAATGAGATTAGGGCCTAGAAAGATACAAAAATTGTCGGTGGATTTGCAATCATCAGGGCAGCCAGCCCAGTCGGCGTCTGAATAGGCTTGGAGGGTGCGAGATGGAGAGCGACAAAGGAGCAAGCCAAAGGAGATGGTGGATTTAAGATATTGTAGGATGAAGGTGATGGTAGGTTGTCCGATGCGTGAATTGAGAAACATTGTTGATGGCAAATGATATGTCGGGTCGAGTTAGTGACAAATATTGGAGGGGACCGACAAGGCTGCGGTAGGGAGATGGATCGATCAATAAGCGTATCTCTAGATAGTAGGGTGAGGGTGTGGGCCATGGACATAGGAGCCTTGATAGGCTTGGCCTCGGACATGTTGCTCTTGTGGAGAAGGTCAAGAATGTAGTGTTGTTGAGATAAAATAATTCCATCGGAGGTGGAGATGGCTTCCATGCCGAGAAAGTAGTTGAGAGGTCCAAGGTCCTTGATAGCAAAATCATCTCGAAGGGACTGCAAGAGTGAGTCTATCCTTTGAGGAAGGGAGCTGGTGATGAGGACATCATCCATATAGATGAGGACATAAGTGATCTCCAGAGGGGTGTGACGGAAGAATAAGGAAGAGTCGGAGTGGGAGCCAACGAATCCAAGCTCCAAAAGGCGATTGCTGAGACGAGATTACCAAGCACGAGGGGCTTGTTTTAAGCCATAGAGTGCTTTATGGAGCTTGCAGACATGATGAGGAAACTGAGGATGGATGAAGCTAGGGGGTTAGGCCATGTACACATCCTTGGAGAGCCAGCCATGTAAGAAGGCATTGTGAACATCAATTTGACGGATGGGCCAGCCAGTAGAGATGGCAAGGGAGAGGACCAAGCGAATGGTGGTGGGTTTGACAACTGGACTGTAGGTCTCACCAAAGTCAATGCCGGGTTGTTGGTGAAAACCCTTGGCAACGAGGCGTGCTTTGTGACGATCAATAGAGCCATCAACTTTATGTTTGAGACGGAACACCCACTTGCTGCCAACAATGTTCATGTCGAAAGTTTGAGGAACGAGAGTCCAAGTGCCATTGCTGAGGAGGGCATCAAACTCAATTTCATGGCGTCACACTAGGCTAGGTGCTTGGAGGTCGTAGTGTAGGAGGTAGGTTTAATGTCATCTGAGCCAGCGGTGGCAATGAGAGCTTTAGGGAGCGGGCAGCGGATGAGGCCATTGGGAAGAGTCTTCGGTTTGAAGATGTGGTTCTTTGAGCGAGTTTGCATGCTATGTTGAGGAGGAGGCAACACAGGTGGGGCATTCAAATGATCGGGTAAAACCTGCAAGGGAGAAGAAGTGGTGTTAGTAGGATTCGATGTTTGAGGAGTGGGAGGGTAGGCGGGATGACAACCAATGAGGTTGGATCTTCACGATTTGGAGAGCATGGGTGACATGTGGCGATGGGGGTGTGTGGAAGGAGGGGAGGATAGATAGTGGTTTGTGAGGGAGGAGGAAATGTGTGTGAGGGAGGGGAGATGGAAGTGAAGGGAAAGGATGATTCATCAAAGATAACGTTGCGAGAAATATAAATGCGTCCAGTTGGTGGGTGGAGGCATTGGTAGCCATGATGAGAGGGACTATAGCCGATAAAGATGCATGTGTCGGAGCGAAAATCAAGTTTATGCTTGTTATAGGGAAGATGAGGCCAACAAGCACAACTGAACACTCGCATAAAGTTGTAATTAGGCTGAAGGTGGAACAATTTTTGAAAAGGAGATGTATTGTTAAGGACAAGTGTAGGGAGTCGATTAATACGGAAACATGTTGTTTGAAAAGCCTCGGCCCAATAATTAAGTGGAGCTGAGCAATGGGCCAGAAGTGTGAGGCCCATTTTTACAATATGTCGGTGTTTACGTTCCACAGACCCATTTTGTTGGTGCATATATGGGCATGTAATCCGATGATGAATGCCATGAGAGGCATAGAGGTGACGTAATTTTTGAAATTCACCACCACCATCCATTTGGATGGATTTGATTTTACGATCAAAAAGGCATTCGACATAAGCTTGAAATTTGAGAAAAATAGAGAAAACATTAGATTTGCATGTAATTGGGTAAAACTAAGTAAATTTACTAAAGTGATCGACAAAAATCACATAATAGCGTGCACCATTATTGGATAAAAGAGGGGAAGGTCCCCAAACATCAGAAAACACTAATTCAAGTGGGACACTTGATTTATTTTTAGATAAAGAAAATGGAAGCTGATGACTTTTGCCGCGCTGACATGCAGGGCAAAAATGGGCTTCTTATTGGATGTAGCGGAAAGATTAAAATTAGAGACGACATGGCGGACTATACGATCAGCAAGATGTCCATGGCGGGTGTGCCAGTTCACAAAGGTGGCATGTTCACTGAGGAAGACGCGTGGTGGTGTAGCTGAAGGAGGGAACCAATCATATAAGCCATTTCTACTAGGACTATGATGTAGTACTTTCCCGAACATGCGATCCTTAACAAAAAGTTAAGAATGGTGAAATTCCATAGAAACATTACTATCAACAGTAAATCTTTTAACAGAAAGTAAATTCTTAGTAATTTTAGGAACATGCAAAACATGATGTAAAATAAATTGAGGAGAGAGTTTAGAAATGCTAGCATTTTTTATGGCCAATTAGGTACCATTGCCCACTTGGATCTCATCGGTCCATCATATGTTTATGAGTGAAGGCTTAGGTTGTTAAGATCGGAGGTGACATGGTGGGTGGCACCAGTGTCTGGATACCAATTTAGGTCCCCAGAGGAAGATGATGCAGCTGTGTATGCCATCAAATTTGGGCCAGTAGCCCGGTAGGCTTGATCAAAACGGTGGTAGCAATTTAAGGTTGAATGGCTCATTTTTCCACAAACTTGGCATGTGGGTCTAGAGCCCACATGTGGGCTGGATCTAGGAGGGCCTATGGAGGGATGTGGATGATAATTAGAGGAGTGACCCATTCCTCCTTGACTTCTAGAAGTCGAAGCTTGGAGCTGATGTGTACAACCCCTTGAACGGAACCCTTAGCTGGAGGAGCATGGGAAGCTTTTGTGATTGTCACGGCCACGGTGAGGATTGGAGCTCTGAGTGGCGATGTTGGCTGCTGGGAACCGGGAGTCAGTTTGATGGTGTTGAGCAAGTCAAGCTTCATGGGCAAGAAGATGCCCAAACAGAGTATTTATGGAGAGGGTCTCTACACATGTGGTGATTGAGGTCACAAATGGGTCATATTCAGGACCCAGACCGCCGAGCAGAGAGGCTATGAATTCAGAGTCACTGACTAGATGGCTGGCGGCGGCAAGAGTTGGGACAATTTGTTTGATTTTGTGGAAATGTTCGGAAACACTCAGGTTTCCCTTTTTGGTCGTGGTGAGTTAAAGACAAAGGTTCAACGTGCAAGCTTGTGACTCGAATGTAAAAGTTTGATCAAGCGTCTTCACAATTCTTGTGTAGTTTTGCAACCAAGGACTTGAGGCAGCATGTCATCAGATATGGAGGACATGAGCATACTAAGGATCAATTGATCCTAGCGAAGTGTTGTGCCAAATACTACCTAAATTAATAGATAATATTTAATACGTTTTAACTCGTAAGTGCACAACATAAAAATAATAGTATAGTGCAGCAAGTATGAGATTGATCCCATGAGGATTGTTGATTTTGTTGTAGAATTAATTAAAATATCAAAATTGTCACGAGATTGATATTAAGAAAAAGACATAAAAAGATCTAAAGAATAAAGCAAAAGGTAGGGCTTTGATATCCACCACTAATCATGCTCAAATAATATAATAATATGACAATGATCCAATCATATTATGAATACCTAATGTTTGCCAACCTAAGGGCATGGGTGTATACTCCTTAAGCTACTAATTTCCTTTAGCAATGAGTTAAGCATGAGTGTATACTCTAACTCTTTTCTTTCTCAAAAGATTTAGCATGAGTATACTAAGTTATTCTTTAAAAAAAGCATAAATCTAAGGAAATCGATAAACACACGGAACCTAGGGCATGGGTGTATACTCCCGGTTTTCCATGTTGATTAACCCAAGAATCTGGTGTGGATTTCTTTTGTTACTTTTATTAAACCCAAGACTCAGTCATCCAAATTGATTTAATTAACTAATACATACCACATGCATATAATGGCCAATCACATACATATGAGGAATTCAAGAAAACATGAATTAATCAAGTTAAGCAACACAATATGATTATCACAAAGGTGTCAATATTGAAATATTAAATAAAATATAATTAGGGTTTCTATCTAGCCCTCCTTAAGAGTTAGTTATATATAATTAAAATAAAAGTAAAAAGAAAAGGAAAAGGTAAACAAAGAACCGAAAACCGCTCCTAGAAGTAGCCTCCAATTCCTCTCCCCAAAGTTGTCTCCTTGAAATTGTCTATTCAAGGATCATTATTCTCAGGGTTTAGAGGTCTATATATAGGCTTTAGAAGTCCTTGTTACACTAGTAAACCTAGAAAATTCGTAGGGTTTAGTCTTATTGCAAATGGGACTTGAAAAACCCTAATATGGACGGAAAGGGCATTCTGGCCGCAGCTCTTTGTTCTCCAGCGCACGGGTGCGATTGATTGCAGCCCTTGTGAGCTCGATCACAGGTACGATCGATCACAGGTCTCTTGCGCTCAATCGCAAGTGCAATCGATCACAGGTCTCCTGCAATCGATCACAGTTTCAGAGACTTTAGCTTTTTCCAAATTTGCTCTTTAAGCTCAATACTTCCAGGTTTTCTTCTTTTTCTTCCAAAGGCCAACAAAGACATAGAAAACACAGAAAAGGAATAAAATGGCATAAACTAACAACACTAAAGAATTAACACAGTTTAAGGGTTAAAATATGAATATTTTGGCACTTAACACGAAGCCACTATAGAGTGTCTAGATCGGTGGAGACAATGAGTGCCGTTTGGAGAGGTGGAGGTTTGTGGGCTTGGTGGGGTTTTGGTACCATCAAGGAAGCCATAGAGGTCGTGACCTTTGAGGAAGGGCTCCACAAGGCCACGCCAAGTCATATAGTTTCCTTTGTTGAGTTTGGTAATGGATTGGGCAAAGCTTGAGAGTTGGGTGATGGGAATGGGTTGCTGTGTTTGGGTGATATTGGGCGTGGTTGGGTTTTGGGTGAGATCAGGCGTGGTTGGGTTAGCTATGGTGGATGAGGAGCCATTGAAAAATTGCTGGAAGGTGTTTGAGAAAAGGTTTCAATGAAAAAAAAAAAAAAATGATCAGCAGCAAGGAACGACATGGGTCACTTGTTTAAGGCTCTGATACCATATAGAAGGTAGATATTTTGAGAATATTTCACCATGTTGATTCATTGTTATCGATGGGTATATATACAAAGTATTGAGGTTACAAAATAGGCAGGAGAATACACAGTGAATGAGAATTTTCTTTTTTAGAATAATCTGCCTGTTGCTTGTCTTAATTTGATTTTGGTTTCCTTGTGTGTTGTAGCCGTTGCTTGACTTGCATCAGTCCTGTGGGTTGCCTTGTGTGCTGTAGCCGTTGCTTGATGTGCGCATATGGGTCTGGTTCTCTATTACTGAAGACCTGGCTAATGTCTAAGATCTGCAGATCTTGTTGAGGAGATTTCCGTTGGGGATGGGAAAATTGTGCTATTGTGGTATGTGATCTATTAGCAAGATTGTTATGTTAAACAATTTTGGCATGCTTTTGTTGCTGAATTTTGGCTTGAATTTGGATATTGCTTCATGTTTTGTGGTTACGTTTTGGTCTTCAACCAATTAGAGTTGGTAATCTGGTTTTGGCATGAGACATTGATGTGTTGAGAAGCTCTATCATTGGCGTCAATATTCAATCACGCCACCTAATTGGGTCTTCTTCCTTTTGACTTAGACATTGATATATTTCATTCAAGTTTGTGGTCTTGCGTAGAATTCCACTACGCGGCTTTCGCGTCATTCATGCCCATTAGTCTCGACGGAGTTAATGGGTTAGATATCAATCCATTTTTGTAACAAATATTCATCAATTCCTGGAATTAAAAGTCAAAAAGTTTATGTAAGAATCAAAGTTGATTATTTCCAGACTCACCACTATTTGATTTTTTTCTGGTCAAGATGATCGCCCCTTCACTCACTGCCCCTATTTGTTTAAACTGAGGCTATATATTGAAGGTATCAATAAAGGTGTTGGTTTCATCCAAAAGAAGAAGATAAAGATCCATGGGTTTCTCTGCCTTATTTCGTCCTCTCATTCTCATCGTATTCATCTCCTCCATCTTTACCATGCAGCTTTATCAGGTTCATGCAGGTTCGTTTCCTCTAATTTTCACAGCAGTAATTGAAAGTTTCACCATTTTTTGCTTTATCTTTTATTCTTTTTTCTCCCATAAACATAATTTACATCGTATCTTGTTGATTTGTAATATGCATGGGATGTAAACAGTGCATTTAAACCCGGTTATGTTAATTTTTTTTTTTTCCTACCATATCATGAGATGGTATTGGTATTTATCACTTTATTCCCTAAAAACGCTTCATATGCTTTACCTTTTCTTTTGGCTCAAATTTAGTGTTGCTGGTGAATATACGTCTGCCAATAGGTTTGGTCATAATTAAAATCCAATCTCAATTGGACCCAACAATGATTCGAGTAGTATATTGAACTTCAAGTGTAGGTTTGAGACAAGAATTAAACTCATGGAATGATATCATTATTCCATCAATTGTTTAATTTTCAGTCTTGAAGATATTTAGTCGTCATCCACCTATGGGTGCCAGAGTTAGCTGGAATCTTCGAGCTGCTGGTTGCCAGAATTTGCGGTTGAAGTTTCACCTACTTAAACAAATGGAGTCTTAATTTTATTTATTTATTTTTAAAAAAAATGTGTGTTTTAGTAATTTTTGTTTAATTCCAATGAAAGCGTAATTATTTCGTCAAACTTATTAGAAAATAACTTTTTTAAGGTCTTAGTACAAATCAAGATTTTTGTGCCTTCCAATAAGAGGTTAACATCTCAGCTTGGAACAAGAAAGCTAAATGGGAACAAAACACCCGATCATACCAAATTTACACCTTAAAAAACACTTCATCTACTTTTTATGTTAACCACCCATTATGCCACCGCCCAGCCAGAAGCTAGACGCCGAATGTCGCCGACTAGCCGCCGCCACCTTGTTTGTAAGGTTTCCCTGATCTCCGTCCCTCTCTCTTTCTGGGATCATCCGTTAGGTCCATCCGCTTCAGGCCACCATCTTGATTCCATCAAGCAGTTTTGGTCTAAGTTTGTTGCGATGGGCATGGGTAGCGCGAAATTGAGGAGATCGCCAAGCTGGGTGTTGATATATTAGTTGTTGGGTTGGTCGAATAACATGGTCTTTCTTTGGCATTGTATTCATTTTTATGTCATTACGAGGACGCTTAATTGCTTTGTGCCTCATCAATGTTTGGTTATGGGCTTTTGTAGGTATGGAGCTAAGAAAATTAGAAGTTGACCGGGCACAGCAAAGCCCCCGCCTGCCCCATCTTCAAACATTCCATAGCATCATATTCCACCTGATCAGGCACCACCTCTAGCATAAAATAAGAGTCTTGAGTTGCTAATGTATATTTAAACCTTTTATATATTGATTTATCTGCTTTTTTGAGATTTTTATGATTTCCTAATTTCCAATTATGATTTCCAAATTGGGTCGTCTGTTGCAGCTCATTTTGTTGCAATGTAACTTTATATCTGTTTGCATAGTTGTGCTTGATTAATATTTTAACCATCATTGAGTGTGAGAACTTCACCGCTAACAAGAAGGTGGTACGTGTTAGCTTAGGGCTATGGTCCTCAACACGATCCCCGGTGACGGCAGGGCTAAGTAATGGCTGACCACCCATAGGAGGGACGGCCAATGCAAATGTTTTTATGTTTTTTGTGCCAAAAAAGAGAATGATTGTTTAGGATATTATTATTAGAGATTCAATTCTTGTGGAAATGCCTATTCCCTACTTAATTTTTTTAGAGGAATACTTTCCTCATTTCGGGATAATAGTTATTCCCAAATAATTAATAGTTATTCTCAGTAATGTTGAGGCAACCACCTAAAGGTCAAACTAACTCAATTTCTCAAGTTGCTTAATGTTTTAGGCCTATTTAGGTGTGCGTTTGAATGACCTAAAGTGAAAGTGCATGTTTGGTAAAAAAAATTGAAAGCCATTTTAATGGTCCAAAAAACCTAAAAATTGTCAAAACACACTTTTGACAAAAGCTTCATTTTGTTCAAAAACGTATTTTAACTTAAAAACTCTATTTCTTAAACACAATCCTAAACATGCCCTTAATATGTTTAGATCTTTCATGTCTTTCTCTTAATTTGGATAAGACTAGCAAAGAGTGAAAGAAACAAATCTTGAGCATCTTTGGTTATAATACAAGTTCTCTCCTACATTTGGGAAAAATTCGTTAAACTTTTAGACCGAAGTATAAAATAAAATTAATAAATTCATAAAAAATAACAAGTATCAATTGTCTATTTAATTGTGACATTATTCAATAACATATACATTATTATATCTGCAAAATCTAATATAAAAGATGTTCTTATTCATTTCACTTGAATTGGGCATGGTTTTGCCTCTTGAAAGAGATCTTGACTCTGTTTTTGGGGACACGTGTCAATCATGTAGAAAGAGAAAATTTATTGGATAATACAGTGTGATGACATGCTCTTTCATTGACACTCCATATTTTAAGTGAATGATCATATTAACGACCCAAGTGAATAAATAAATACATTATTTGCAATATTCATCTGTGGCTACATTTATTATTGATAAATATCGTAATGGAAAATATGTTATATATTTTTAACCGTGGCGGAATCAGAGTTTTGATTGAGGGGGTCAAGATTTAAAAAATAATAATAATAATTTAAAATTTTTTAAAATATAAGTAACAAAATAAATAAACAACCAATTAACATATTCTTTGAACTATGCTAAATTAGAGCAAAACCATTTTTTTCAAATTGTGTTTTTCAAAAATTATGTTTAACTTTAGTAGATATACTCATGTGCGAAACTACATGGTGGCTTGGGGTCATCCTTAAAAATAAAAATTTTTCCCAACTTTTTTAATTTTCTTTTGTTTGTTTTACCCTCTAAACTTCAAATGCTAGTTTCACCCATGGATATGTTTTTTTAGATTTGGTCTCCAACATTAGGATGGTAATTATAAAATTTTGTTCTTAAGCAAGAATTTACTAATAAGTTTTCTAAATTTATCTCGACATCAGCTCGTTTAAAACGTTATTCGAATTCAATAGAATCATTATTGTTCTCTAAAAGTAAATCAATATAAAATTTTGATTATATACTTAAAAAACTTTTCAGGAAAGAGAAATTGTTTTAAAAAAGAAAAGCTTGACTTTTTTTTTAAGTAGTCTTTTAGGAATAATTCTAGAAGCCCCGCTCGTGTCCCTTAAAAAATGAGGTTGTTGAGGAAGGAAATATTGGCAATGGTCATAAAATGATTGAAAAAGGAAAAGATCAAATTCACAACATTAACATTCCACCTGCATGAGCGATTTCCTTGTATAGAAGATCACAACATTAATTCTTAACGACTATGTAAACCAAACCATTTTGTATAAATACACTCTCATGTAAATTGATTATAATCAAACAATATACAAGTATTATTCTTTTCATTCACTTGGGTTTTATCACGGTATCAGAGCATAGTGTTGATTCTACAATTGAAAAACAGAGTCTCGTTTTTCATGGTACCTGCTGCACTTCATTATTTTTTTTGTTGCAGTGTCTCGGCAATATCTTTCCTGATTACTTTGGGTGCTAGTCTCACACGTTTTCGCCGGTCAGAAAACGTTCGGGCTGTCCTCCACTCGTCAGTGGTCCTCGTTGGTCAGAGGCCACCATTTTCAACGTCACGCTAGCGACCCAGTGGTGGTTGTTTGGTCAGAGGTCACCAATTCACACCCCAAGGATTTGCCTATTCCAATCCTTGCTCAAAGGCCCTCCCCGCTCCAACCCGCACTCAACCCGTGCTTATTGGTGTTGCGGCAGCCGGTCCTCTCACTCCTGTTGCACACCCACGTTGTAGCCACCGACCGACAATCAGAGCTTCTCTTTCCTATTTTTTGGCTTGTTCTGGTCTGCTAGTTCAGAATCACCTAGATTCACCTCCACTTGAGCACGTTGTGTTGACTTCTTTGTGCATCCTATAATCGCACCAAAGAGGAAGGAGATCCCCTTTTTCAGCTTTTATGTAAATTCTTACCTTTATCTCTTTTCTTTCTTTTCTTTTTTTTAAGCTTTCTTTTGGTTGGATCATACCTAGCTCGTGAGTGGAACCAATTTAAACCATTTACCCATTTTTTTTACTAAGCCCACAAACCAATAGCTTATTTCATTTTTTTTTTTTCCCTTTTTGTCCAAGTCCATTTATTATCTATAAATCCCACAATCCAATCTGCCTTTAAATTATACTACATGTAGTTTAGGCTGGTTACACATCACCCTAAGCTATAAGTAGTTTCGTGTTAGAGTTAAAAAAAAAAAAAAAAAAAAAAAGAAAAAAAAAAAAGAAGAAGATTGAAACCACCACTCCCACAACCTCCGCATCTCCTTCTCAAGATCCCAATCATCATCTATACCTCCACCATTCCGACCATCCGGGTGTGGTATTGGCATCTCAGTCTCTTAATGGAGAAAATTATCAAATATGGAGCTGAGCAATCACTATGGCTCTCAGCGCCAAGAACAAACTTGAATTTATTGACGGGGCCATCTCTCCACCAGCAACCTCCTCCAAATATTTTCCGCAACGGAGCCGTTGCAACAATATGGTAAAATCTTGGTTATTAAATTCTATTTCTAATGACATTTGCACTAGTGTTATTTATTGTAACCTTGCGAGCGACATCTGGTTGGATCTTAAAGAGCGATTTTCTCAAGTGAATGGTCCTCGCATGTTTCAACTAGAGCAAGATATCAGCACCCTCGTTCAAGGCACCATGCCTATCACCACATACTTCACAAAACTAAAAGGGTTATGGGATGAACTATATGCAATTCAACCCATCGCCCCTTGCACTTGTGGCGCACTGAAAGAGTGCCTCAAACTTCAACAGTGTCAGTGTACCATAAAGTTCCTCATGGGTCTCAATGAGTTATATGCATCTGTTTGGGAACATATCCTCTTGATAGAACCATTGCCTTCAGTCAATCATGCATATGCCTTGGTCCTTCAAGAGGAACGCCAACGCCACATTACCACCCCACACACCATTGAGGGCATTGCCTTGGCTGCAAAAGGTACTCTACCACCACGAAAGGACAATCGATTTGGCTTTCAAAAGAAGAAAAGACCAAAATTCACTTATTGCGGTCGTGATGGTCATACTACCGAGTGGTGCTACCAACTTCACTAATTCCCTCCTACTAGTCACAAGATTGACTCTGGCTCAGGCTCTAGTCCTAAGCCCCGTGCTCATCAGGTTTCCACTACTAGCAGTCTTCCTTTTACACCTGATCAATGCCAAAAACTCCTTGCAATTTTGAATAACATTACTCCACAACAGTTCATGGCCCACCAGGCAGGTAGTACCAAACCATCTCTCTCAGGTACGTCTTCTGTCTTATGTGATGATTCATTATGGATGCTTGACAATGGTGCTACCGATCATATGGTCTGTTCTCCCACTGCCTTGACCCAATCCTATCCAATTTATGGTCGCACTGTCCAATTACCTGATGGACCATATGCCTCCGTAACACACATTGGATCTGTGACTTTTTCCTCATCACTTGTTCTTCATAATGTCCTTTGTGTTCCTACTTTTCACTTTAACCTAATCTCTGTGCGTACACTATGTCACACATTGCATTGTCTCATTATTTTTTCTTCTAATTTTTGTTTCATCCAAGACCTTCGCTCGATGAAGATGACTAGCCTGGGCATTGAGCGGGATGGCCTGTATTACTTCACCAACACGAGACCCGCAAGGTGTTAGGTGGCAAAGTCAACCCCAGAGTTTTGGCATCGCCGATTAGGACACCTCTCCGATAAAGTTTTATCTTTTCTTTCCAATAATGTATCTAAAATTTGTAGTTGAAATTCAGAACAATGTCTTGTTTGTCCTCTAGCAAAGCAAACCTGTATTCCATTTCCAACTAGTCAAATTTCTTCTACCACACATTTTGCATTAATACACGTTGATATTTGGGTTGGTTACCGTACTCCTTCCATTAATGGGGCACATTATTTTCTGACCATTGTTAATGACTACACCCGATGCACATGGGTATATTTGATGCAACATAAATTTGAGGCTTGCCCTCTTGTATAATCCTTCATTAATCTCGTCGAGAACCAATTCTCGACTACCATAAAAGTTATTTGTAATGACAATGGCCCTGAATTCATTATTCCATCATTTTATTCTGACAAAGGAATTATCCATCAAACCAGTTGTGTCTCTACCCCCAACAAAATGGAGTTGTTGAACGAAAGCATCGTCATCTTCTCAATATGTCCCGAGCCTTTCTCTTTCAAGCCCGCTGATCCACATGTTTCTAGGGAGATGCTATCCTCACTGCTACCTATTTGATTAACAGAACTCCTACCCCCCTCCTCTCTGGCAAATCGCCATATGAGAAGTTACACAACTCGAAACCTCAATACAATCACTTGCGGGTTTTTGGTTGTTTATGCTTTGCTTCCACTCATCCACTCATCCATCAAAATTTGAACTTCGTGCCATCCGATATGTCTTCCTCGGTTATCCTTATAGTTAGATGGGATACCGTCTATATGATCTTGATCATCACAAAAGCTTCATCTCTCGTGATGTCCTTTTCTATGAAGATCATTTCCCCTTTGCCCAAACATCCCCTAAGCCATCTCTCTAAGTCTTACCTATCCCTTTTGACATTCCTGATGATGTCCCTACCCCCTTGTTACCTGTCGTTGAAGCTCCAATTGCCCCTTCCACCATTCAGATTGCCCCTTCCCCTTGTCCGGTCACTCGACGATCCACTCGGTCGACCCAGCCACCTGCGTCCTTGCGTGATTTCCATCTTACACAGGCTTTGCATCTCGTACCACTCAATCATCTGAATTAGCGTTGGTGTGTTCATCAGGTACCCCTTACTCACTTGATACTTTTTTTATCTTACACATATCTCTTTAAGCACCATTGTGCATTTACCACTGCTATTTCCCTTGAACAAGAGCCCAATTTTTTTGCAGGCCATGCAAGATTCCAAATGGCGTGATGCTATGCGTGCTAAGGTGGATGCTCTTGAGTCGACTCAGACAAGGACTTTAACTCCTCTTCCACTCGGAATGAAACCCATTGGCTACAAATGGGTTTACAAAATCAAATATCACCCCCATGGTTCAATGGAACGGTATAAAGCTGGCTTAGTGGCTATGGGTTACAATCAACATGCAGGAATTGATTATACTGAGACTTGTGCCCCTGTTGCTTAGATGGTAACTGTCCGCTCTTTCCTTGCACTTGGTGCCTCATGCGGATGACACTTGCTTCAACTTGATGTTAACAATGCCTTCCTTCATGGTGACCTAAATGAAGAAGTCTACATGAACCTTCCTCCTGGTTTCGGACAAAAGGGGGAGATACGAGTTTGCAAACTCAATAAATCCTTGTATGGGCTTAAACAAGCTTCAAAACAATGGTATGCAAAACTCTCTTCCACTCTCATTATTGCAGGATATAAACAATCCAAGGCCGACTACTCATTATTCGTCCGATCCCACGAAGGTAACTTCATAGCTATTCTTGTATATGTAGATGATATTATATTGGCAGGCAATGACTTTGAGCAGATTCAGAAACTTAAGAAACATTTGGGTGACCATTTCAAACTCAAAGATCTGGGCAACCTAAAATATTTTATGAGCATTGAAGTGGCTCCTTCAAAGAAAGGTATCTTTCTATCACAAAGAAAGTATGCTCTTGAAGTACTTGAAGATACAGGTTTCCTTGGTGCTAAACCTAGCATTTTCCGATGGAGCAAAATCTGGCACTCAGTAAACATGATGGAGAGCTCATTGCAGATCCCTCATCATATCGTCGACTAGTTGGTAAGTTGATTTATTTAACCATCACCAGACCAGATTTGGCCTATGTAGTGTAGGTGTTGAGTCAGTTCATGGACAAGCCACGCACATCCCACTTAGATATAGCACATAGAGTATTACGCTACATCAAGCAGTCTCCAGGACAAAGAATTCTCTTATCAACCTCAAGCAACATTCAATTACATGCATTTTGTTATGCAGATTGGGCATGATGCAAAGATACTCGACGTTCAGTCATTGGATATTGTATACTCCTTGGAAGCTCTCCAATATCTTGGAAAACAAAGAAACAAACAACAATATCCCGTTCTTCAGTTGAAGCAGAATACAAAACTATGGCTTCAACCTGCTGTGAAATTACTTGGTTAAAACAACTCTTAGCGGACCTCCATATCCCACATCCACAACCAGTGAAATTGTATTGCGACAACAAGGCGGCCATCCACATCACCTCGAATCCTATCTTTCATGAAAGAACAAAACATATAGAGATTGATTGTCATCTTATTCGGGAAAAGTTGCAGGATGACATAATTTAGACTTTCCACATACCTACAACTCAACAACCCATTGATCTATTTACTAAGGCGCTGGGTTCAATGCAATTCCATCACCTACTTGGCAAGTTGGGTGTTATGAATATCCACTCCAACTTAAGGGGGAGTGTCGAGGAAGAAAATATTGGCAACGGTCATAAAATGGTTGAAAAAGGAAAAGATCAAATTTGCAACGTCAACATTCCATCTGCATAAGCGATTTCCTTGTATAGAAGATCACAACATTAATTCGTAACGACTATGCAAACCAAACCTTTTTGTATAAATACACTCTCATGTAAATCGATTATAATCAAGCAATACACAAGTATTATTCTCTTTATTCTTTATCAGAGGTAGCTTTTAAAATAACTATTCAATCAAAATCTAATAATGATCAATCACAAACCTAATGGTAATTTTAAGAGCCACATCATTATTGGAGGGACACAAGAGTGATATAAAACGGGCTTCTAGTATTACTCGTATTTTAGTATACAACTCCCCAAAAAAAATAACAAAACTGACCCAAATTTGCTTTGGCACTGATATATTCTTGTTCAAACTTTGTGAATTGCGAAATGGAAACATAGTTTAAGTCTTATAACTTTTTTTTATTTGTGGGCTATATAATCTGAATTTTTTTTTTTTTTTTTTTTTGTTGTTCTTGATAGTAGCTTAAATTTTTTTATTTTTTTTTTTAGGAACTCAAGTACATTTAACTTTAAAAAAATTTTCCCCTTTCCATTTTCCTGAATGGCATAGAAATAAGAAGGAAAGAAAAAAAAATTAAAAAAGACAAAAATCACCTCACCCTACTCTTAACTCATAAGTCTCACAACTCACTTTAACCATTGAAAAAAAAAAAGAAAAAAAAAAAAAGTTATGACTCATGCTGAATGGCTGAAGATTGCTTTTAAAGGTTTTACCTTTTTTCAAGTTTTAATGAAATGATGCATTTAAATGGTGCTTCAATCATTTTCTTTGTGAATTTAAACGCCCCGTTTCAATCGTCTTCTTCTTGAGTATGTGTCTTAATCTAACTTTCTAAAATTCTCTCTACAACTAAAAGTCTGAAATTTGAAACTATGAAACATCCTCTTCGCTTGCCCTCGTAGTAATATTGATGCCCCTAATGATTAGTTGAGTGTGGGCAACTAGGATATGCGAAAAAATTCTACTAGGACTGTAACGCCTCGGTTTTTCCAGGCAAGCCATAAGTGGAATTATCTAAATTCTCACGTGGCACTACTACTTTTTTTTATGATAAATAACACAGCGGAAAACCAGTAATAAATTTTTCTTTTCTTTTTATAACCAACACTCGCTAATAAATATATACCAGACCTTCTATTATGCATCATTATGACATCACAAACTTTATTCGTAATACAATGAGTCACATGTGTCATAAATACAACTAAACTAACCGTATTAACTTATGAGAAGATAGCTTTTCAAAAGTAGAAGCTTCTTACAAGCCTCCATGGTAAATTCTAAGCAACAGTCTTTGTAGTGACATCTATAGAATCATTATGATTTTATAGGCAGAAGTGTGAGTCTAAGACTCAGTAAGTTCAAGCAAACTAACCATTTATAATGTGAGCCCATCTTTATTTGAAAACCAATCTTATTACCAATGTTTACAAAATAGCCATGTATGCAAGATTTTTACAAATGAGTTTTAATAAACGTATGGCTAAATGGTAAAACAGATGATAGATAATTTGATACATAGTAATAAATCGTAATAATATTTTCTTGCATTTTCTTACTACATAATTAACTTCACATTTCATAATATGAAGCGGTAAAATAGTTCATAACAAAGTGAGTAAAACATCATTTAAAATCATCATAATTTAAGTACATAGCTTTGCATAACATATCATAACACAACATAACATAACGTAACATTTCATAACATACATAACATCATAAACAAATTTAATCAAAATGGGTAAAACTGACTTGCATCACTTATCCCCTGGAGTTTGCTAAGTGTTACCACACTTAACCGCAAGGTTGCTAATAATTTATCCATCTCATAGCTTTGAGGTGTTGAGCGTGTAACCCTACTCAACCGCTAGGCTGTTAGGCAACTTTGTTTCCCCCTTCCTAACATCGGGGTGTCAAGCGCATAATCTCCCCCTGATCGCTGGGCTTTACATGCATTCATACATAACATTATCCTCTTTGCAAATACGTTTTCCTTCTAAAACTCAGCTTCTTTTCATAAATTATTTCCTTTGGAAACACATTTTCATTTAACACATATGCAAAACATTTCAAAATATATTCATACGTGTAATTAGAATAGTTGGACTCAACAAAATATAGTTAACATGCTTTTGTAAAATAATGCAGGGTCAGTAAGTTTGAACTTATCAGCTCAAGCTTAAATGCCTTTAATGCAGTCTCCTTCATCAATATACTTTCTGCATTACTATTGTATTTTTCACATTAACATGTATTTATTTTATTTTATTCCTAAGCCTCATTTTAAATCCTAGGATGCTTAAAATACTCCGAGAAACATTATTTTTATGCTTTGTCTTTATCCTAAAAATTTGGATAGCATAACGACATGTTTTCAATATATTGATATCAATTGGGCATCATAATGATATATCTAAACATCTTAATACTATTTGGGCATCATAAGGACTATATAGCAATTTTTTTTCTTCATACTTTCATACGGGCACTACCATTAGTGTAATATTTCACAAAAATCTCTAACATTACTTGAGCATCACAACAGTGCTATTGTAAAATCTCTAATAAAATTTAGGTAGTACAACGACGTATTTATAATATTTAAAATGATGATTGTGTATAATATCTTTCCCTGAGATATACATTCACACTTTCCCTAGCAATTTAGACATCATAACGACATAAATAAAATTCTAGTAATTAGAATGGACATAAACTAATGATAACAAAATTATGCCTAGCACTCCCACTCACTACAAGAAATTTACTCATCAGGGGCGACTTATTAGGGGCGACTATTAAGTCGCCCCTAATACTTAACTATTAGGGGCGACTATTGAAAGTCACCCCTAATAGTTAAGTATTAGTGTCCACTTTTAAGTGGACGCTAATCCGACCGAAAAGATGAATATTAGCGTCCACTTTACAGTAGACGCTAATAACTCGACCCTAATATACATGCGAGAATTATTCAAGAGGCGGGAAAATAGAAGCGGCCAAAAAAAATACTTTTAGCGTCGACATTTATTGACGCTGATTAGTGGAGCAATAGCGTCCACTTAAGTGGACCCTAAAAGCTAGAAAAGAAAAAAAATCAAATAAAATATCAATAGCGTCCATTATGAGAGTGGACGCTAATAATTAAGTATTAGCATCCACTCTAGTGGACGCTAAAGATTAGGTAGAAAAAAATAAAAAAATAAAATTGATGGTCTTCAGCATTCACTTAAAGTGGACGCTGAAGACCTATTATTAGTGTCCACTTTAACACTTAAGTTTTAGGGTCCACTAGAGTAGGATGAAAAATAAAAATAAATAAATAAAATTGATGGTCTTCAGCGTCCACTAAAAGTGGACGCTGAAGACCCATTATTAACGTCCACTTTGAAAAATAGTGGACCCTAAAGAGTAGGATGAAAAATAAAATAAAAAAATAAAAAAGTAAAATTGATGGTCTTCAGCGTCCACTTTTAGTGGACGCTGAAGTCCCATTATTAGCGTCCACTTTGAAAGTGGACGCTAATACCCTAAAGAGTTGGGTAAAAAATTAAAAAATAAATAAAATAATAAAATTGATGCTCAATAGCGTCCACTAAAAGTGGATGCTGAAGACCCATTATTAGTGTCCACTTTGAAAGTGGACGCAAATACTTAAGTATTAGGGTCTACTTTGTGGACGCTAAAGAGTTGGTAGAAATATTAAAAAATAAATAAATAAAATAAAATTGAGGCCCAATAGCGTCCACTAAAAGTGGACGTTGAAGACCCATTATTAGTGTCCACTTTGATAGTGGACGCTAAAGATTAGGTAGAAAAATTAAAAAATAAAAAATAAAATTGATGCCAAGTATTAGAGTCCGCTTTAGTGGACGCTAAAGTTGAGGTACAAAAAAAAAAAAATTGCTATGTTTTGCTTGCCTTCAAAAAAAATTGCTGGAATTGTCGTGTAAAAGTATATAATTAAACAGCATATTGTTTGTATAAATTAAGTGGTTTTTGCGTGGTTAGATTCGCTATGTTTGGTTAAAAAACAATGATTAAGCTCCAAAATCAATAATTTTTTTTTATTAATTTAAACTTTCAAAATAATTAATAATTTATTATTATGGTATTAGATAACTTTTCTTTAACAACAATTTGTTTGTAATAGAGGTACTATTTATCTCGACGAAAATGAAACTTAGAGTAGTCTTCGTATATAATAATTTAGTTTGAAATTGGAAAGCTGGGGACTTCAAATATTTCCCCATCATTGACAACATTACAATGTTGATTAATATTGACGTTAACTACCTTTAATTACAAGATATTTTTTGTATTTGAGCAAATCTCCTTTATTTTGATCATCTTTTTTTGGTTATTGACTTTTGCGTATATAGATATATATATGATGGAGGAAATTAAATATGGCGAAAAAGTTGAAAGTGTTAACGTGCATTTTCATTCACGCTAGACCGAAGTTTTTGGATTAATAACGATTCCCAATAATCTTCTTTTATGGATTTTCTTGAACAAGGTGACTGGTTAAATCAGGATTCATTTTATAGTACTTTAAATCAAATTTTACACATTCACTTGTGTATATATCACTGCATTATTTAAAATTTTCAAATAAAGTGACACAATATGCACCGTTAAATATAACAAAATAAAATTTTAACCGTAAAATAAAAGCTCTCCCTTTCACTTATTCCATATGTACAATTGTTTCAATATATATATATGTGTGTGTGTGTGTGTGTGTTTTTTATAAAAAAAAGAAGGAAAAATTCTTCTATTTCAATTCCATCCTCCTAAAGAAAGATTTTAATTTGTATATATTTACCATTTGGTTAGGAGTTCCATTTGGAGGATAAAGTTTTCATTCGGACTAATTTGAAGAGTTAATTCCCATTTCATAATTCATATTAAATTTTACAGATCTAATAGTGTATATATATTATATGATGAATATATTGATACCTTATGGAAAGATTTTACACTGTTAAATATAACAAAATAAAATCTAAACCGTAAAATAATTCCTCTCAGTTTTAAGTGAAATAGTTCTTCTTATATTGAATATGCGGCCCGGCCTCTCTTAGGATTTACTATCAATAGAATCCTTGCAATTCAACAACCGGCCGTGTGCAAATACGGGGTCATTCCCATAAGAAAACACAAAAGCAAGTAAAAAGAAACAAAACTAAAGATAAATAAAAAGATTAACTTAAAACATACTAAACAAAATAAAAAGGGTAAACTATGGGGTGCCTCCCATGAGCGCTAAGTTTAACTGCTTCAGCCAGGCGGTGGTCCCTGCTCACTGCTGTCCAGAAGATGATGCTCCTGCAGATGGTGGTGGCAACCGGCTGAGAATGGACTGCATCAATTCTTCTAAGGTGCCTAAGCGTTTGTCCATCAATTCTTTATTTTCCCGAGCCTCCTTTCTTTGGCCAGCCAACTCTCTCCGAAGGCCCGCTATTTCTTCACTAAGTGAGTGGTTTTGTGCTTCACTAAAAATTGTTGGGGCCTTCTCCTCAGATGCCTCTGGCCCAACTACAGGTTTATCTTCGGCCATCGGCTCGGCCTCACTCTCTTCCGCACCAGCTGCTGGTACCCGAGGCATGTGGGACAAGCTCTTGTTCCATTGGCAAATGCCAAACATGGGAGTAGTAGTGACTGGCTCATCAGTTGCGGTACCCTTGATGCCTTTCATCCGGAGGATGTAGGAGATTAAGTATGGGAAAGGCAACCCCCATGAATGTGTGGACTCCGCTCCTCCAAAGTGTACCCCACTCCAAAATTTGTGAATTTGGTTCCAAATTATGTCGAGAATGGAATACCAAGCATTTTTATGGAAGGCATAGAGTGTTTGAAGAAATTGATCTCACCTCTGCGTTTTGTGCCGCAAGGAAAAAGCATTACGGTGTAATACGGAGTCCACAAACCAAAGCCGTTGAGGTAGCTTGGATCGGCTGCCGGCATTATGATGGGCATCGGCATATTGCCCTACGCACATGTCCTCAATGATTTTCGCCACGTAGAATCTGGCCGGTTGTTCGGCAAGTTGTGCGGCTTCTGGGGGGAGCTCATGATTGCCTTGAAGGGCAGCAGCAATGTCGGCCCGTGTTACGTCAATAGCTTTGCCTTTCACTTTGGAAGAGAGGGCAGCCACCTATTGCAATCATGAGCCAGGTGGGCATAGAACGCGATCACCAATTTTCTATAGGTAGTGGGGGTGACCGGCTTGAAAAGCTTGTTGAGCCCCCGTCGCTTGAACTTGGCCACCGCCCATTGAGTCACCTCAAGATTTTGAAAGTCTTCGCGAATGGCGAAGGTGGTCTCAAATAGTAGCTCCCGCTCCTCAAAAGTGGGCAGGGGAGAAATGGCTCGGGTATCGGACCCTCGGGAGGACGAAGCTCGAGCTCTTGGCATGATGAACTTGATTGGGGACTTTTGACGAACACTTGTTGTGCACTAGAGATAGCCAAAATTGCAAAACAAAGGAACTCCGCTCAAAACACCCTGCAAAAACACCAAAATCCAACCACAACAAAGCAATGTGGGTGGATGAACACCCACAATTGCAGAAATATGAGAAAAAAAAAAAAAGATGGAGAAGTGATCGGCGTTGGGGTGTTGATGGGAATGGGGAACGGGGTGTAAAGTAGAGGTGGTCAAAAGTTGGTGGTATGGTTGTCGAAGAAGAGAACCGTGTGGTGGCTGTGTGGTAGAGGTGGTGAAAAAATGGTGGAGGAGTGGAGGAGTGATGAAAAACGGTGGAGGAGTGCCGGAGGTGGGTGCTTGGAGAAGAAAAATATGTGGGGTGTGGGGGGAAAGTGGCCTAAAATAGGTCACGTGGTGTGCTGTTCGAGTGCACTCGATCGCACACATGGTGCAATCGATCGTATTCCGACAGCAGTGTGCGTGTTGTTTCTGTTACTACGCTCAAGTGCACCCAAGATGCGATCGATCGCAGTAACAGAATGTTCAAAGGTGTAAATTCGATTACTACGATCGAGTGCACCCAAGATGCGTTCAATCATAATAACAGAATCTTCAAAGCCAAAATTCCATTACTGCGATCAATCGTAGAAACAGAATGTAATATATATATATATATATATATATATATATTTAATTTTTTTAATTTTTGTTGCATAATGTACAACAACTTTGATAGTGATACAATCAAATGATAGGATCAAGTGACAATCAAAATTAAAACAATTGAAATGAAAAGTTCGTTCAAACATCCATTTGATCATAGTACATTTGTCCAATCGATCATGATAGGATCAAATGATCGATCAAACTTGAAACAATTGAAATTGAAGGTTTGATCGAATATCCGATCAATCATAATGAATTAATTCGATTGATCGTGATAAGATCAAATGATTGAAACAATTGAAATTGAAGGTTTGATCAAATATCCGATTGGTCCTACCTAGTGCATTCGATCGATCGATCGTGATAAGATCAAATGATCGAACAAAATTCAAACAAATTAAATGTTCGATCGAACATTGAATTGAAGTCTAAGCATTTTATATTATATTAGTGCATTACTTAAATTGATCGGGATACAATCAATAAAACTTGACATGATTGAAGGTTCAATCAAAATGTGATAAAATCAATTCCGATCGATACTATTACATATTAGTCTGATCGATCGTAATGGGATCAAATGTTCGATCAAACATCCGATTGATCATAATGAATTAGTTCGATTGATCGTGATATGATTAAATGATCGATCAAACATCCGATCGATCCTAATGAATTAGTTTGATTGATCGCGATAGGATCAATCATTCGATCAAACATCTGATCGATCATAATGAATTAGTTCGATTGATCGTGATAGAATCAAATGTTCGATCGATCCTAATGAATTAGTTCGATTGATCGTAATAGGATTAAATGTTCGATCAAACATCCGAGCGATTCTAATGAATTAGTTCGATTGACTGTGGTATGATCAATTGATAGATCAAACTGGATACAATTCAAGGTTCAATCGAACATTCAATTGAACTGTTAGCTTTTTATATTATCTTAGTGCCTTAGTTATATTGATCTTATATTATCTTTAGATTTTGTATTATTTTATAACTAATTATAAGATAAATATCAACTTAACAATCTTTATCATAAAAATTTATTAAACAGAAATTTTTAGTTAATATTATAATAATAAAAACATATTATAAGAAAAAATTACAAATAAATAAAAATTAAAAAATTGGTAGTATAATTTTTGTTGGGAAAAATATAAAAAAGCTACCAAAAGTACTAGTCGTTTGCAATATAACCCCCCAATGTTCAAAAGATACTAAAGTAGTCTCCCGAACAACCAAATTGTATAAAAATGCCACTTATTTTTAATATTCCTATAATACCCCTATTATTTTAACAAATAAATAATAAAATAATTGAAAAAAAAAGAAACGAAACAATTTAAAAAAAAATACAAGAAAACCAATGGGCGAATAAAAAAAAAAAAAAAAGTTTTTTGGAATAAATAGTAAATAAGTAGTCACTGTAGTTGGCATAAATTACAAATTGCTTCATGTTTTATTAAAATAAAATCAAAGATATGACAATTTTAAAAAAATACAAGAAAACCAATGGACGAATAAAAACACAAACAAAAAAAGAAAATGTTTTTTGGAATAAATTGTAAATAATTAGTCATTGTAGTTGGCGTAAATTACAAATTGCTTCATTTTTTTTATATTTTTCTCTTTTTTTTTTAAAAAAAAAAATGCCCCAAATAGCCACTAATTGAGCTGCACAAAATAATTTGCCGCCATCTATTAAAAACTGCGCGGGTGCTTAAGTTTTCAGAGGTGATTTTTTCACCAAATCCCACGACCAGCTGCAGCTCATCTCAGTCTCAGTCTCACTCTCATTCTCTCTCTCTTTCTCGATCGCTCTCTCTCTCACTCAGTACTCCGACCCAAGTTTCTCTCTCCGGCAACTCTCTTTCTGGCGCACCTCTCTCTGCCAGTTCTCACTCCAGCGCACTTAACGCTCTCCTGTAGCTTTCTCTCCAGCGTACCTTTGTCCGGTAAGAGTTTCTCCTAAACCCTTGAAAACCTTAAATGCCTCTGAATCACTCAAATAGTATCCATGAATTGTGATTTGAAGAAATTAAAAAATGGGTACTTCCTCTCTTCTTCTCTTTCTATTTTGCATCTGCTGTTCATGTGTTGCATTTTTGCATCTAAAATGGTTGATTTTTGTGGTTTCTATACTGTTTCCTGTGATTTTGAGTATTGGGATATTTTCAAACATAGTAAGAGGCTAATATTTGATCATTTCAAGCTTCTGTTGGGTGTAAATTTATTCAATTTTGCTCTTCATTTTCTTGTTAATACTGCCTATGCAGAAAATCCAATTGGGTGTAGGGTTTTCGAGTACTGTTATGTTAACGTGCAATTCCATGAATCTAAATATTGGTAGTAGAGTTTCAATTAGACGAGGCATCTTAATTTATATGAAATTTCTTCCTATTTGAGTTTTTTTCTTTTGCTTGGTCTTGAGACTGGTGTCAGTTTTGAGCTTTGGACAGGCCTTGAGTTGAGGTTTAATGAAAATGCCTAACTTAAATGTTTGCGTCTTAAAAGTATTTGTAATATCACACTTTAGGTGTGGATTATGCTTGTGGCATGTGCAGTCCTGAACCATGACAGTTTTGCATTTTAACTATATCTTGTAAAAGTTGAGTCTCTCTCCCTCTCTTTCTTGTAATTTTAGTTTTAGATTTAAGTAGCCTTACATTTTCTATGCTTAATTAGATGTTTTAAAATATATGACCTCAAATTACAGTTGAGATGATATGTAATTGTCTTTGCTGCGCTGCTGCCCTTCTTGGTGTATGGAATATTAAATCATAATCCAAGCTGTTGATTGGAATGTTAGCCTCTCCATAGAAAAATAAAAGGGGAAGCTAGTAAGATTTGCTATAGTCATGTTGAGGCCTTAGTCTTTGTGGCTATGGTTTTATTCTCTAGCAAATCATCAAAACTTAAAAAGAGAATAAAAACAGGTTATTGACTGGGATAGCTTTTAAGCGTGCGTGTATCCTAAGATTTTGTAGATTTTATAACTCTACTCTTTTGAACTTTGAAGTTCAAGTTGGTTCTATTTTGAATTTTTTTTTAGTGCCTTTGCTTTGATCGAACCACCAATTGGGTTGTCAGCCCTCCTTTCGAAACCTTGCAGTACGTGGGGCATCAGTGACAATTATCTTTAGTCATATTTGTTTCTGGAATCTAGAATGCATTCTCTACTTTTGCTTAATGTAAGAATAGTCAGATTATTCTTTTGGCTTGGTGTGTCAATATGTGGGTGAGAGGCTGCAAAATACACATAGTGACATGAGCCTCTGAACTTAGGCCTATGGGCCCCAACAAGAAGATAGTGTCTGTAACCGTTCTTTGGGACTTTACTATTTTGAGATTTTTTTTTTTTTTTTTTTGGTTAGTCTTCTTATATCTGCAATTCCTATCTTGAGAGTAAGAATAGGTTTAGTTACTATAGACTTGGTGTTTTTCATGTTACTGTAGCATCAAACTTGCCAATGGTTTTGATCTATTTTGGCTACTTCTAGTTGGCTTTGGTCAATGATCTGTGAAAAAACTTATTCCAGGGCTATAGCTAAGTGTTTTTTAGGGTCCTAGAAAAACGGTTGTGGTTCTCTCAGGTAGATTATCACGAATTCACTGTGACTAATTTTGCCAGAGTGCCTAAAATCTTCTTGCTTATTGCTCTGTTTTTCTTTCCTTCATTATTCTTCTTTCTCTATCTTATTCTTCATTTTTCTGCTCTTCTTCAGCGTGTGTTTCTGGTAAATACCTCAGAAAGATAGATAAAAGAGCTTCAAAACCCTAATTTCTAGTCCCAATTCCATCAACTAACAATCTCCCCTCACCAGTAAACCTTTAATTTTTTTTTTTTATAAGCAAAACCTATATGTTAGTGTGCTATACTTTGGAACGTTTAGAGCTGTCCTGCATCATTGAGCCATCACACAAGAGGATGAATCTGATGAGGTGGTCTTGATAGAATTGTGAGGTTAGCATTTTGTCAAATATAGATTTGGGATTGGGACATACAATGTTGGTTTAGTAGGTGTTACTCTATACTGGAGGTTTTTATCTTTTGCTTTTCATCAAGATAAAGTAAATCTTTTGCTTTGAAGTTTTGTTAAGCATAGTGCTGATGAATGAGTGTGAATCCCCTGGTAGTATGATCGATCATACGCATTATCAAGGCAAATGTTTCTGGTACTGCGATCGATCGCAATACATACTGAAGTTAAGCCCCTGATAGTGCGATTGATCGCACTCACTAAAAGTAAAATCTTTCTGGTGGTGCGATCGATCGCACTACGTACTGAAGCCCCTGGTAGTGCGGTCGATTGCACTCACTACAAGGAAAATGTTTCTGGTAGTGCGATCGATCGCACACGTGATCATCTACTGCATTCCTACTGCATCTCTCCCTTCTTCTCTTGTGGTTGCATTAAACCTCTCTTCTTCTCTTGTGGTTGTATTAAACCTTGCTTCTTCTCTTATTATTACTTTTTGATTAGTATTAAGTCTTATTCTTATATTAGGATTATGTTATTAATTTTCTAGTTCATACCAACTTATGTTATTAAAGTTGGTATGGATTATGATTGTATTGTCTTTTTTATTTAAGTTCAATAAGAAAGCAGCACAGTAAACTTGAAGCAAGACAACATTCTATAATAAATATCAAAGCTAACAACAATGCTAAAAAATGTAACACTGTCATTGAGCTGAACTAGTAAATAAATTACAAATAGAAATTTGTTCTAAACTACTAACCCACTTCTAGAATATTTTGTCAGGTAACATGGCATTGAACTAGCATTGATATTTGAGAACAGACCTCCCATTTAATCCTATTAATTCTTAAGAATCTGATCTTCTAATTCCCTTGTGTGCGTACATGTATGTAACGAATAACCTCTTAATAGGAACATCAATATGGATAGGGGTTGGATGCGGGAAAGTACTCGATGTTCAGAGCGATTTCAAAAAGGTGTAGAAGAATTCATGGGAATGGCAGTTAAATCAGTTGATTCACGTGATATGACAAAGTGTTCATGCCGTGATTGTGTAAATTGATATTATTCTCATATTAGCGAGGTGAAGGGTCACTTGTATATAAATGGATTTACTCCGACATACACTCGATGGATATTTCATGAGGAAGAAGATCATTTTAGGATAAACACTTCTACAAACATGCACACACATACAAGTGAAATGATGGAGGAGGTTGATGCAGTTGAAGGATTGTTAGACGATGTATGTATGGGGACATTTTTTGATGCTAATATCGGAGAATCCTCTACTTCACAGGGCCCCACAACTGATGATCACGAACAAACAAGCTCCTTCTACCGATTTCGGGAAGATAGTTTACGAGAACTTTATCTAGGTTGCAAGAAATTTACACTAATTGCTTTTGTACTGAAAATGCTTCATATAAAGGCGTTCTACAACATGAATAACATGGCGTTTGATATGATGATTAACTTGATAAAGACGGCCTTCCCAGATGGAGAGACATTGTCATGCTCGTATAGAGAAGCAATACAGTTTAGGTGACACGTGGGATTCGGTTACGATAAAATACATGCATGCAAGAATGGTTGTGTGCTTTTTTGGAAAGAACATGCAGACAAAGTGGTATGCCCAAAGTGTAACAATTCAAGATGGATTGATAGCAAAGGCAGAAAAAGTAAAAAGTAATATTCCTCAAAAGGTCTTATGGTATTTCCCAATAAAATCAAGGTTACAACGGTTGCTTATGACAAAAGAAATGGCCAAGGAAATGCGGTGGCACAAAGAAGGTCGAGAAGATGGTGGCAATACTCTCAGACACCCCGCTGATTTTATTGTATGGAAAGAGTTTGATAAAAGACATGAGTGGTTTGCAAGTGATTCCCGCAACGTGCGGCTTGGTTTAGGAAGTGATGGTTTCAACCCATATGGTAATATGAGTATAACATATAGCATATGGGCAGTAATGTTAACGGTGTACAATCTCCCTCCGTGGATGTGTATGAAGAGTCCAAAATTGATGTTGTTCCTTATTATGCCTGGGCCTTTAGATGGGTCTAAGTTGAATGTGACTCGAATTTACATTGTTGAATCTATTTGCTACTATACTTAGATTTTCTACATTTATCTATTTGTGACATTGACATTTAAGAATTCAAGAAATTTCTTTATGCTTATAACATTTAGGGGAACTTTACTTTGGCCCCCTAAACCTTCACCCGATTTTATAGACCCCCCCAAAACTTCTATTTGCTCTCATTATGGCCCCCTCTGTTAGTTTTCAACGTTAAATTCAAACGGTCTAATTTTTTATGCCCATTATACCCCTACTCAGCCCACTTGAAATTCCGAAAATGCCCAAAACTACAGCACTCACCCCAACCCAAAACGACACCGTTTTGGGCATTAAAATTATATATATGTTTTTCTTTAAAAAAAAAAAAAAAAAA
>NC_081546.1:20754110-20766457 GCF_901000735.1 Corylus avellana
TGAGCAAAGCATGCCTCCAAGGGGTCCCCAATGCTTGATTCATCCACTGTCTCCTCTATAATCTCCTTTATCAATCATACATTTCTCACATCATCATATTCCAGTGGTTGTGTGCTAAAATCAAAGATATTTAGCTCCATTGTCAAATTTTTGAAGGAAATCTTCATCACCCCTGTCCTACAATTAATCAGGGCATTAACTGTAGCTAAGAATGGTCGCCTTAGAATCACCGGTATCTGTGTCTAGTACAATGAAGTCAATGGGGAAGTAAAACTTATCCACCTTGATCAAAACATCCTCAATGATTCCTCATGGTATCTTAACTGACCTGTCAGCCAATTGAAGTGTCATGGACGTGGGCTTCAATTCTCCTAACCCTAATTGCAGGTAAACTGAATAGCGTAGAAGATTCACACTAGCCCCAAGATCAAAAAGAGCCTTCTCAATTCGACTGACTCCTAACTATCGTGCAAGAGATGGTAGGACACCCAGGGTCCTTATACTTGATGGGCAACTTGCACTGAAGGATAAAGCTAACTTGCTCGGTTAGAAATGCTTTCTTTGGGACATTCGTTCTTCTCTTAACTGTGATCAAGTGCTTCAAGAACTTGGCATATGAAGGCACTTGTTGGATGGCGTCCAAAAATGGGATATTGATTTAGACCTGCTTGAACACTTCTAGAATGTCCTCAAACTTCCCTCATTTCTTGGGTGCTTGCAACCTTTCAAGGCAAGGTGCTTTCGGCACAAATGACCTAGGAGGGTCCTCAATAATGGGCATGGCTGTAGAGGGCTTGGCATCTCTCTTCTCTTTGTTGCCACTCTTTTTTCCTTCTTAACCCGCAGAGTCTTCTTCTTGCTCAACCACCTGATTGTGCACTTGTCTCCCTGATCTCAGTTTGACAATCACTTGCACATGTTCTTGCCCGTGTGCAAGACTTGTGGAATTTCCAACCATATATTGTCCTTTTGGGTTGGGCATGGGCTGACTGAGAAACTTTCCCTTTTCTCTCTCACCAAAGTGATTGGCCATCTGTCCAATCTGACTCTCCATCTTCGCGATTGCTTGGGTGTTAACCATGGTGTCATTCTTCACTTCATCTATTGATTGGGTGTTTGCCATGGCTATTCGATTGTATGAATGCCTTCATTGTTTCTTCCAGCGATGATTGTGAGAAAGATGCAGAAGCTTGCGCTGGTTGAGCCGAGCGACCATGATTCTGAGCATGTGGGGGAAATCTAGTGGCCCCTCCTGGGTTCATTGGTTAGCTTTGCTTCCATGAGAAATTGGGGTCGTTCGCCACCCTGGATTGTATGTCTACGAATAGGGTCCGCTCGCTTGCTTCCTAAAGTCGTTGAAAGTGTTCGCATGTTCCATGGAACACTTGGCAAAAGCTGGTGAAAATGGACAATTTTGTGCTAAGTGCATAGGATTAGCACAGATTGAACAGCCATCAACATTGAATGTGTTGGTAGCATTTATGGATTGATCCATTGTAAGAGCTTCAATCTTCTTGGTTAGGGCATTTATCTTTATCCTAAAATCAATGTCCTCCTTAACTTCATAAATGCCTCATTTCTTAGGGATACAGGCAGATTTATCCCTACAACTCAAAAAATCCCACTGCTGTGAGTTGTCGGACAACTTGTCCAATGCCTTATATGCTTCATCCCACATCAAACTTAAGAATGCCCCCCCCCCCCCCATTCATTGACTCGATCATACTACGGTTGGATTGGGTCAATCCTTGGTAGAAAAATTGAACGAGTCTCCACTTCTCATATCCATGTGGAGGGCATCTTATCAACAACTCCTTAAATCTTTCTCAACTCTCCGAAAATTTCTCGTCCTCCTCCTAAGTGAAGGAACTTATTTCCATTCTGCATTCATTGACCTTTGACATTGGGAAAAACTTGTTATAGAACTTGCTTAACAAGCTTTCCCAAGATGTAATGGATCTAGGCGTGTTAGAATCCAACCATGCCCTGGCTTTGTTGTGTAGAGAGAAAGGAAATAGTCTGAGGTGGACAGACTCTTTGGAAAAATTTTGAAATTTGAAAGTGACGCATATGTCCTTGAATTTCTTTACATGATTGTAAGGATTTTCAAGTTCTAGGCCATGGAATGATAATAGGAGTTGGATGATATGTGGCTTCAAATCAAAATGAGTAGCATTGGTTGGTGGCAACACTATACACGAATGGGAGTTAGTCGCAACAGGTGCGAACAACTCCCTAAGTGATGTAGTGAAGTCCACGTTCCAAGCTCTAGCTTGCTCGTGATTCCCAGCTCTAGCATCCTCATCTTTAACCCTCGGTTGCTCCACATTCTTGGGTATATTGTCTCGTTGGCCTCCCATTTCACTTCTATTCTCACTCTCAACAGGTGCTCTCCGAGTTCGCCTAAGAGTTCTATCAATGTCGGTATCTAAGGGCATCAACTCTAGATTCAAGGATCTTCGACCAAGCATACACCAATCATAAGTGCTCAAATAAACTAACTAAACAATAATGAAATACTCACAAAACAAAAAACAAACAAAAGATAATAGAATAGAAACAAAATTTTAACAAAAATAAACCAAAGAAATTTTAGAACAAAACAAAAATTGCACTTAGCTGCTTCTGGTATGCTAATGCTGTCTATGGAGGTGCGCTCGAGCACAGGAAGTTGCGATCAAGCGTAAGTGCGCTCGGTCATCATAGGGGTGCGATCGAGCGTATATGTGCTCGAGCGCACGCGCGGAGTGGCAAATGCAGGTGCGCTTGCTCACTGTAATAGGCCTGAGTGCGATCGAGTGCAGGTAAGCTGTGCTCGATCGCTTTGGCAGGGACTAAATTTCACCAAACTGCAACAAAACACAAAAACACAAAACACTTTTTCTTTTTTTTTTTGAGCAATACAGAAAACTAAACAAATAAAATAAAAATCTAACTAAACTAGTAGAAAAATAAAATTAATTGAAACAAAAGTCAATTTTCACAAACAAACAAATACCCGACAACGGTGCCAAAATTTGTTGTACAAATTTAATTGTACTAGCAAGCGCATGAGTCGTGTGCAATATAGCATGTGTGCAAGTGCGAGGTCGATCCACAGGGATTTGTGTTGTGTAAATCAATTTATATTTAAACTAACCCTATTTTAACCTAGTTCCGAAGTTCGTGATTTTGACGTGCAAAATAAAACATAAACTAAAGAAAATGATGAAATGAAATGGTCAAGAACACTAAGGTTTAACAATTCACTTCGCCAAATCTTAACTCTATATTCTCGTATTTGCTCCTACAATCGACAAACTATTATGCTCAAACTGTTGTTCGATGTTTTACAAATATTTAGTTTAAATCATTCAATGAATCCACCAATTTTTACAAATCACAACAAATATCCGATCTGAAATTAAGTCATCCTATGTATCAGTTTGGTTAACGAATCACAACGGATATCCGATTTCAATTGAATAATTTGATGTATCCGGAGGATGAAACACATCAAATATCCAACTCCAACACATAATAGTTCATAACATTCAATTGAAAGAGATGAATCAACCAATTGAATGGAAAACTACAACATTTTTATTCAAAGTCAAAATTGTATGAACAAAATACGAGAATATATGAGTTTGTCAATGACAAAGCTTCATCTTCAACCCTAGTTGAAGGATTTAGCCTCTCATGACTAAACGTAACATCATGAATTCAATTGAAAGCATAAAATTAATCACACTCGCAAAAGAACACAAAATAGGAGCTTGAAAACTGTGAAAATTCAATAATAGTCAGAGAACGTCGCCTCCAATATATTTTTACAAGAGAAAAATGCGTTATGTATAACCTAAACTAGGGTTTTGGCATTGCCAGGTCAGCGTGGGTGCGCTTGATCACACCCTAGGTGCGCTCGAGCGCACTCGGGATTTCATTAGATGTTTCGCGGTGCAGGCATGTGCTCGAGCGTGCCTTGCGTGGGCTCCAGCGCATAGCGCTCGATCGCAGCACTATGCACTTAATCGCTCTTCGAGGGGTCATCAACTTTTTTGTAATTTCCACCTTCGAACCGCAATTTTCTCTCAATGACCTGCAAAATACTAAAACACCAAAACTATTAAAAAAATTAGAAAATAACAAGGGTAAGCGCTTAGCAAATACAGGTTAAGGGGCCCAAATATACAATATTTAGCACTCATCAATCCCCTTTTGTTTTTTCTTGTTTGCCGCTTTTGGCTCTCCTGATTTGATCTCCCTTGCTTCTTTTGCTTGTTCGTGTTAGGTAAAAGAAGCCATAGTAAAATAGATAGTATATAGCTCATACCTAAGGGATGTGGGCTGACGACTCCTTTTGCTAAATTTATTGATAGTAATGTCGGAGGTGTTAAGCCCATTTGTGGTCGCCCGGTACGCCAATAATACTTCTAGTAATTCTTTAGCCCATAAACCTTTGGCTTTGTCAAGGTTCCTCTTGATCATTTTGAAAATTGTTTGATTAGTTGCTTCAACCTGCCCATTTGCCCGAGCATGTGAGGAGTAATAGTTGCTGATGCAAGGTTGCGAACACCAATCCCTGAATGCTGGGTTATCAAACTGCTTACCATTATCGAACACAATTGAGTGTTGGATACTGAACCAGCAGACCACTGATCGCCACATGAAGTGTTCGATATTTTTCACTGTGATGGTGGCTAGTGCTTTGGCTTCTACCCATTTGGTGAAGTAGTCAACTGCTAACACACCAAACTTGACTCCTCATTTTCTTGGTGGTAAGGGTCCCATAATATCTACCCCCACTGTGCAAACGGCTAAGCAGTGAATATTGATGTAAGATCTTTTGGTGGACTCCCTGGGACATTGGCAAATTGCTGGCATGTTTTACAACATTTGACCATGTCGTGTGCGTCTTAAGCCATTGTTGGCCAATAGTACCCTACCCTTAGAGCTTTGTGAGCTAGGGATCTCTTTCCCGAGTGATTTCCACATATTCATTTATGGATTTCTCTCAAAACATAGTTTGCTTCATCTTTGGACAAACATCTTAAGAGTGGATGTATAAAGCTCTGCTTGTACAAAACATCATTCTAGATGAGGTACCTTGCTACCCGACAGCAGATTGCCTTGGCTTACGTTTGGTCTTCCGGGAGGCTTCTTTCAACAAGGTATTTAACAATAGGTTTAGCCCAATTTATATCATGAATGGACAGTACATACATGGAGACTTGGTGGCCATCAATTGCTGGTGTCTTTGCTTTGCTCATAGTGGTTTCATCCCTTGGGGGTGATTCAGAACTAGAGGAAGCCAAGCTGTCTAGTTGGTCTGCCTTGACATTTGAGTCCTGCGAGACTTGCTGAATGCAGATATAGTTGAATGTATTCTTGGCGTCCAGTGCCTTCTGCAAATATAGTTTGATTTTTTCTCATTTCACTTCAAATTCTTCTGTTAACTAGCTCACCACTGGTTGGGAGTCGCTCTGTACACTTACACTATTGGCCCCCAATTGTTTCGCTAGTTGGAGTTCAGCTATGAGCGCCCTGTACTCATTTTCGTTTATTTGTTGGTTGGAACTCGAACCGGATTGCGTGTTGGATGATGATACTGTTAGGTGTTTTAATAAAGATTCTGGCTCCACTCATTTCTAAGGATGATGACCCGTCAACTTCAATGAACCAGTCGGGTTCAGACTCACCTTTGTTCACCTCTTCAATGTCCTTTGTAAATTGCCCTAGGAAATCTGCGAATACTTGTGCTTTTATTACGGTCCTTGGGAGATACTAGATATCGAACTCGCCTAGCTTTACTGACCATTGCACCAGGCGACCCGAGGTGTTCAACTTGTGGAGAGACTTCTTCAGTGGGTGACTAGTAAGTACCTTAATAGGGTGAACTTCGTAATAAGGTTGGTGTCGTCTGGTGGAGGTGATCAAAGTGAATGCTAATTTTTCAATACCCGGATATCGTGTTTCTGCCCCTTGTAGTATGCGACTGGTGTAGTAGACTATTTTTTGTATTTTTTAATCTTCCCTTATGAGAATAGAGATGATGGTGGTGGCAGTGGATGCCAAATAAACATAGAGCGGCTCCCCTAGTTTGGCTTTACTAATGAGTGGTGGTTTTGCCAAATACTCTTTGAGGTTTTGGAATGCTGCCCCGTATTCTTCATTCCATTCAAATGATTTCTGCATTATTTAAGGAATGGGAGGCTTCTGTCCGAGGAACAGGCTATGAACCTATTAAGTGCTGCTAGACTTCCTGTGAGATGCTGTAACTCTTTGGTATTAAGGGGTGGCTGCATGTCAATAAGGGCTGTGATTTTCTCTGGGTTTGCTTCGATGCCTCGCTAAGACACCATGAAGCCTAAAAACTTACCGGAAGATACTCTAAAGGCACATTTAGAGGGGTTCAGTTTCATGTTATGTTCTTCTAATACCTCAAAGGCTTCTTCTAAGTCAGTTACATGGTCACTAGCATAACGACTTTTAACTAACATACCATCAACATAAAATTCAACATTACGACCTATTTGTTTTTTGAACATTGAATTTACTAACCTTTGGTATGTAGCCCCGGCATTTTTCAGTCCAAAGGGCATGGCGGTGTAGCAATAAAGTCCTCTGTCGATGATGAAGGTCATTTTCTCTTGGTCCGCCGAGTCCATCTTGATCTGGTGTAGCCAGAGAAGCATCCTTGAAGCTTAACAGTTCGTGACCAGAGGTAGAGTCCACCAAGAGATCAATCCAAGGCAATGGAAAGTTGTCTTTGGGATAGGCTTGATTGAGATCTGTAAAATCAAAACACATACGCCACTTACCAATGGCTTTCTTCACCATCACCACATTAGAGATGCAGTTGGAGTAGTCAACTTTTCTGATAAATCCTGTTGCCAAGAGTTTCTCTTCTTCTTCTGCTATCGCTATGCTGCACTCAAGGGCTAAACTTCTTCGCTATTGGATCACTGGTTTGACATTAGGATCAACATTCAGCCGGTGGGAGATTACCTCAATGCTGATGCCAGGCATATCGCTGTGAGTCCACACAAAGACTTCTCTATGTTTTCTCAAGACTTGAATGAGCTCCTCATGACGTTCTCCCGTCAAGTGCTGGCCAATTTGGACCACATGGTTAGTGTTGCTGTCGATTTGGATTTGAGAGAGTGATTTTACTAGTTCTGCTTGTTGGAGCTTCTGTTCTTTCCATGCATCTACAGTGTTGATAATAAGGGTTACTTTGGCCTGTGGATCTTTCAACGACATCATGTAGCATCTGTGGGTAGACTGTTGATCACCTCGTACTTCCTCCACCCCTACTTCTGTTTGGAACTTCATTTTTAAATGATAGGTGGATGGGATCGCCTTCATTTTATTGAGCGTGGTTCTCCCCAAGATGGCGTTGTAGGCCGAAGGACAGTTTACTACTAAAAATGATACCATAACCGTGGTTTGACATGGGGCCATACCTGTCGTGACTGGGAGGTCGATGGTTCAAATTGGGTGGACTTTGTCTTCGGCAAACCCAATTAAAGGGGAAGTTACCGGTTGAAGCGTTTCCCTACCGAATTGCATCAAATTGTACGCTGGGACGTATAGTATGTCTGCAGAGCTGCCATTGTCTATCAACACCCGGTGAATGGTATAGTTGGCTAGGGCCAGCATAACTACAAGTGGATCATCATGGGGGTGCTGCACTCCATGCGCATCTTCTTTACTGAAAGTAATATCACACATTTGCTCTAGTTGGCAGGGCCTTAGGGTTTTAGATGGGTGGTCCGTGATGCATACTTCCATTGCTCGGAGCCGCCGAGTCTATGCCTTTCTTATAGCGTTCATGGGACTGCCCCCTACAAACCCTGCTGAGATCGTTCTGATTTCTCCCTTTGCAAGAGGTGATAAGTGCCAAATATTGCATACTTAGACCCCTTTATTTACATTAGTTAATCCTTTAGTTGTGTCATTATTTAATGTTTTGTGTTAGTTTTGTGTTTTTAGTATTTTGTAGGTTGTTGAAGAAAAACTACAGCTTTAAAGGGAAAAATGCAAAGTTTGGAAGAAAGCATACTTTGAGAAGACCTAGATGATGTGGTTAAGTTTAACCAAATCCAAGAGAAAGGTTAAATCGAATTAAAGATCAGATTGGATTAAATTTCAGATTGGATAAGATTTCGGATTGGATTCAAATTTAGATTCTGCATATGTCTCAGTATTTTGACCATAACTTTCCATTCAAAAATTGGATTGAAGTGATTCATGATGCATTTGAAAGCTAACTCAAAATACTACAATTCGTTGTGAAATAGGATTTTCCTAATTCGGATGGTTACTATGCCAAAATATCCCCGTAATAAAAGGACACAAATCTAGACGAATCCTATTTCGATTTTAGACTTCTATTTTGACTGGAAGATAGACCTCCGAATTATCTATGTTCAATAAGGCTTCTAGGACTTCCCTAAGCCTATAAATAGACTTCTTTGCATTCAAGAAAAGAGATAGAATTCCAGAGAGCAAAATTCTACAGTTTTTCTCTTTTTAGTTTAGGTTTTCTTTAGATTTAGGTTTTATTTTTATGTGGAGCTAAATTCCCAACTAAGGTTGGGGATGAAGTGTTGCCAATAAAGAACATCAATACTTTCATGTAAGTCTTTATTTATCTGATTTTATTGGGTTTAATATTTTAATTGTTTTACTTATTTTCAATATGTGGCATGATTCTTGGATATCTTGTTGTGATTCAAGGATACACTTGATAATTTAAGATAATTTCACATAATTGATTGTTTGATTTTATTTGCCTAAATAATTGGATATCCCTTGTGATTTGTTCTACGGATACATTTAGTGTTTCAACTAAGATTGGATATCTTTTGTGATTTACGGATACATCTGATGATTTAATTGATATTGGATTCCTTCTGTGATTTGTGCAATGAATGGATACATAGGATGATTTTGGTTAACTATTGAAGCATAGTAAAACATATCTAAGATTTTAATTGTGAGAACTTCGGATTAATATTGATAAACATGGAAGTATGTTGTTATGATTCGATGAGTGCGAATTCCCAAACTTTAGTCTTTTATCTCTTAGTTTATTTTAATTAGTTTATGTTTGTCTTTTAAATTCAAAAAATCAAAATTCAAAACCTTTTTAGAACTAGGTTAGGATTTAATTAGTTTAGATTTAAATTACTCTTTCAAGAATACAATTCTCTGTGGAATCGACCTCGTACTTGCAATCCATTAAACTACAATGATTCATGCACTTGCGAGTTAAATAAATTTGCACAACAAGAGGCTGGGCAAGTTGCTCTTCTTGATGGTCCGTCCTTGGGTTTGGGGGTTGGTTCACCACGGGACATTCATTTTGTTCTCTTCTATGCTGGAACAATCTATCAATCAGCCTTTTCAACTAGTAGCACTCTTCTTTGAACCAACGTCTTTGGTTACCGGTGGCACGTACGTTCCTAGTTGTAACCCGGCACTTGTCGAGTCCTTCTCCGAATTCTGGTTCTCGTAGCTTCTCTATAGTAGGATCTCCAAGGTTTCCATCATGTGCTCATTTTAGACCTCTAAGGTCTCGAGGCGCCTGTTGTCTGGCAGGTGTGGACCAAAGACAAGAGACTCGGCGGGAGTCTCTTCAGTTTTGTGGTTGCTAGCATCATGTAGATTGACGTTCTCGGACTAGGGAGGAATGTTGGTCATGTTGGTCATGTTGGTGTGTTTTTGGTTTGGCCTTGAGATCTCGTGGCTACCATTCATGACTTTTGTCCTGTTTGAACTTTGGATCGTTAGATGATCCTCGTTCTCACAAATGGCGCCAACTGTTAAGACCGTTGTCAACCCTGGTAGCAATTTGATTTCGAAGCTTGCTAAGACCGAAAAAAGGTATCAGCAGTGACAGACTGCGCAATGGGGGTTGTGGCGGTCATGCCACCTTCGATGCCTGAGTGAGAATTTGAGTAAGATAGATAATAAGAAATCATAATAATTGAGAATGATAAGAGTAGAATTGAGTACGTATCTGTATCCTATGTGGCTCCTCTTTTTATAGAGGTTATGAGTGAGTGGAAGAATCCTAGACTCTTATTCGACGTCCCTTGATACGTGGGAGTGGTTCCAAACGAAGATCGTCTTTAAGATCATCTAGGAGATTGAATGGATAAGTCATCGTGTACCTAGACTCCTTTTAGGAGAGATTAGGTTGATTGCTCTCTGATTTTGGTCGTAACTCCCAGATTGGGTTGTTTGGAGAGTGATCATGCTCCCTTGATTATAGGGTTTACGTGATTTGTCATGCAACCATTTTGATATGAGGTGTAACTGCATGCTTGAGTGTGGATCTAACACGATCAAGCGATCGTGTCATGATTTGCTGGATCTTGGGCTTAGTGCTTTGGTATCATGGTAAGCCGTGGGCTTCTTATTCGAAGTGGACCTTTTGGTTTGGGCTTTAGGAGATATTTTGTATCAACAAGCATCATAGCTAAATGCAATGTGGTTGAATTAAATTTATTTGGGGCAGTTTTATGGAAGTGCTTTTGGAGTTTCTAGTAATTTATGGATGAAACAGCAGGCCATAAAATATTTACTTTTAGTTCCGAAAATAGAAAGAGTGGCTAATGTCATGAACATGATTGGTTACATAGCTTTAGATGTCTTAGAGATCTGTCCACGAGATTTTAAATGTTTTGAAATCCAAAACATTTTAAAAGAAGCTAGTGTTAGAAGAGCAACAGATCTAAATTCTTCCTTACCACTGACATTAACACCGACACCAAGTGGCATTGGTGTTGATGAAGCACAACCACTGTAATCCGAACAGCCAGCTCAATCCAAATTTAAGGGATGGCAGGGATAAGTTCGTTCATTATTAGCAAAACATTTGAAGCGGCATAAAAATTGGGTCGAGGAAACACGTGGCACATTAATGTCAGTGGCTACTGTAATTGCAACAATGACCTTCCAAGTTGGGATCAGCCCACCAAGTGATGTTTGGCAAGAAAATACAACCACGGGTAGTGTTTGGCAAGAAAAACACAAAGCCAGCACATCACTTTTTGCTTATTCCTATCCAGATGACTACCAATTCTTCTTATTTGCCAATACCAGTTCTTTCATTGCATCTGTGTGCATCGTACTTTTGGTACTTAATAGATTTCCTCTTACAAGCAACTTCTTTATATGGCTTTCGACGTATGCCATGGCCTTGTCGGTTGGGTGCTTAATACTTACCTATTTACAGGCTCTGAGTTTGGTGACCTCGTCTGATGTAACCTATTTACAATTATCTCTCTCAAGCGTTGGACCTAACTCATTGGCCCAAATATAAACATTTACTTTGATTGGAGTAGTTGTGATTGTTGATTTGATTCACATAATTGCCCCACTCTCTTGGATGGTGAAGAAGTTGCGCAATTTCATATGCAAGTCAATAAGGGGTCCTGCTGAATATAGAAGGTAGATATTTTATGAATATTTCACCTCGCTGTTTCATTGTTATCGATGGGTATATATACAAAGTATTGCAGTTACAAAATAGGCAGTAGAATACATAATGAATGAGAGTTTTCTTTTCTAGAATAATTTGCCCGTTGCTTGTCTTGATTTAATTTTGGTTTCCTTGTGTGTTGTAGCCATTGCTTGACTTGCGGTTGTCCTGTGGGTTGCCGTGTGTGCTGTAGCCGTTGCATGATGTGTGGCTGGTGTGTCGGAATTATTTCTGTATAGGTCTGGTTCTCTATTACGCCCCCTCAAGTGAGACAAGTGGCATACTATGTTGAGCTTGGTGCGCATGAGGGAAAAATGAGAGGATGCAGTGGGTTTAGTAAAGATGTCGGCTAAGTTATCTTAGCTTGAGATGAAGCGTACTGCCAGTGTTTTAGCTGCAACTTTATCACGAACAAAATGAAAGTTGATTTCAATATGCTTGGTACGGGCATGAAAGGCAGGATTGGCGGAGAGGTATGTTCAACCAATGTTGTCACACCAAATGGGTTGGGGGTGAAGGGAGAAAAATACCAAGATTGCAAAGCAGAGATTGAAGCCAAAGGAGTTCAACCGTAGTGGTAGCAAGAGTATGATATTCAGATTCAGTGCTGGAGTGAGCGACTGTGCGTTGTTTGCCAGAGGACTAAGAAATGAGATTAGGGCCTAGAAAGATACAAAAACTATCGGTGGATTTGCAATCATCAGGGCAGCCAGCCCAGTCGGCGTCTGAATAGGCTTGGAGGGTGCGAGATGGAGAGCGACGAAGGAGCAAGCCAAAGGAGATGGTGGATTTAAGATATTGTAGGATGAAGGTGATGGTAGGTTGGCCGATGCGTGAATTGAGAAACATTGTTGATGGCAAATGATATGTC
>NC_081546.1:20766557-20768766 GCF_901000735.1 Corylus avellana
AATGGCACATCACCATTCCATGGTTTCACAGTGGAGTTTTACCTTTTTCATGGAGATGGAGAGAGAGATGTGGGATCATTGAGTGGTCCACCTAGAGTTATTCTTGGGGAAAGCATCCCCGGGTTACCGGGGACTCTCCGATGCTTAAGTCAGTATTGGTGTATGAAATTTATAATGGGAAAGTAAAGAAATGAGATCAAATGAAGTTAATAACTGTTGTACAAATTTAATTGTACTCGCAAGCATAAGAGTTGTGTGCAATATAGCATGTGTTCAAGTGCGAGGTCGATCCACAGGGATTTGTGTTGTGTAAATCAACTTCTATTTAAACTAACCCAAATTTAACCTAGTTCCGAAGTTCGTGATTTTGTCTTGCAAAAAAAAACATAAACTAAAAAAAATGATGAAATGAAATGGTCGAGAACACTAAGGTTTAAGAATTCACTTCGCCAAATCTTAACTCTATACTCTCGTATTTGCTCCTACAATCGACAAACTATTATGATCAAACTATTGTTTGATGTTTTACAAATATTTAGTTTAAATCATTCAATGAATCCACCCATTTTTACAAATCACAACAAATATCCAATTTGAAATTAAATCATCCTATATATCAGTTTGGTTAACGAATCACAACGGATATCCGATTTCAATCGAATGATTTGATGTATCCAAAGGATGAAACACATCAAATATCCAACTCCAACACATAATAGTTTATAACATTCAATTACAAGAGATGAATCAACCGATTGAATGGAAAACTACAACATTCTTATTCAAAGTCAGAATTGTATGAACAAAATACGAGAATATATGACTTTGTCAATGACGAAGCTTCATCTTCAACCTTAGTTGAAGGATTTAGCCTCTCATGACTAAACACAACATCATGAATTCAATTGAAAGCATAAAATGAATCATACTTACAAAAGAACGCAAAATAGGAGCTTGAAAAATGTGAAAATTCAACAATAGTTAGAGAATTGCACCTCCAATATATTTTTACAAGAGGAAAATGCGTTATTTATAACCGAAACTATGGTTTCGGCACTGCCAGGTCAGCGCTGGTGTGCTCAATCGTACCCTAGGTGCACTCAAGCGCTCTCTGGTTTCATCAGATCTTCCGTGGTGTAGGCATGTGCTCAAGCGTGCCTTGCGTGGGCTCGAGTGCACAGTGCTCGATCGCTCTTCTAGAGGGCTTCAAATTTTTTGCAATTTCCACCTTCAAACCCCAGTTTTCTCTTAATGACCTGCAGAACACTACAACGACAAAACTACCAAAAAAATAATAAAATAACAAGGCTAAGAGCGTAACAAATACAAGTGAAGGGGCCCAAATATACAGTATTTGGCACTCACCAAATACCCCCAAACTTACATTTTGCTAGTCCCTTAGTAAAACAAGATGAAAAACAACCTCAGAACAAGAAACATAAGTCCGCTGTCATGGGAGAACGATTGCATTTAGCATATGCAACAAGCCTTTTAAGCCCCTAGACATCCCTAGAGGACAAGTAAAGTCTCGTGAGGGTTTACCAGTAATGATACCCATAAACATTTCAAACGCTATGTTATTGACAAACAATGACTTCCACACAGGCACATGGTTTATACATCATTAGCAAGTTTAACCAAATGAACACCACAATCATCTAGACATCCAAAAATCATTCAACACATAATTGAAAAATCGAGACAACACATGCTCCAATAAGTGCAAAGTGAGACTAACACAGACTCATGAGGTTTCAACTATTCTCAAAGCCTATGTACCCCGAAAATTTATAGGAATTCAGTCAGATGAAAAATAGCCAAGGCTTGAATCACAATGTGCAATTTATTTATTATTTTTTTGTGTAGGCTATGCAATGCTTGACTCCATTAAACTTCTAATTGACCTATGTAATGAGTGTTGGGGCCAGTGACTCCTAAACCAGATAGTTTTAGGGCACTGGATGTAGAAACATCCCTAAGGGCTTAATTACTTAAGTCAAAAAGAGTTACCAAACCAAACTAGCCATACAATTCATCAACTCGAATTTCTCATTTTTTTATGCGAACACTCATTGTTTAGTGAGACAAGATGTCCAGTTACTCAATGAGAAACTCAAACTACTGATAATTTTTTTTTTTTTTAAGCCAAGGTTTTCATCGACCAATCCTCCTACAAATCTCAAGACACACACTCTTCAAGTCAAATCTC
>NC_081546.1:20768866-20785926 GCF_901000735.1 Corylus avellana
TCTTAGAACTTTACATGTTTCCTCTCAAAATCAGTTAGCTGGTATTTTTACAGAAGGACTTTGACTTAAGGATTTCTCTCATTTGTTGTCCAAGATGTCTGTTAAAGACATACACCATCCATCTTGAGGGGGAGTATCAGACAACTCATTAAATCAGTTAGAGTTGGCCGCTACACGTGTACTAAACTTTAGCTTTACTTCAGTTTCAGTTTGAACTTATTCTGTTCATTCTATTTATTCTGTTTTAGTCTAACTTGAAGTTAGTTAGATCTACATTCTTGTTATCAATGTAACCGAGTATATAAGTTGAATTCATTCATTGTAATCATTAAGATTGAATATACAGAGAATACATCACTACAATTCTCTCTCTCAACTTGTTCAATCTTCTCCAATCTTCTTCTTCCTCTCTTCCTCTTCTTCTCTTCTTTTCTCTCTTCTGTTCTTCATTACTCTGTTTCACGGCTGATTCAATAGAGCAAGCTCTGCTTGACAGTTCCTGATAAACAATGAGAATTTTTGTTTAATAAGTTGCGTGAATTTAGGTGCACTTTAAACAAACGACAATAATAATATAATCAACGGAGTTTATTATAAATGCTGACAAAAAACAAGACTACCCTAATTGATATTGTTGACCCACGATTGAGACCGCCCAAATAACGATAACTTTGCTCAATAATATTCCATTCAGAAAGAAGGTCTTACAAGGTGGGCATCTAGAATTTCCAACGACTCTTATTGTCTTTTATGACATACATATATTGCAAGTAGGTGAAGATGACAGGACAAAACGAAGTTAATTTAGTGCAGTAGCTTATTTGAATGACCCATTCTGCAACACTCCGGTCCATATTAAGAAGATGAATAATTTCCATAGAACGAATAGTTTATAGAAACACTCATTCAAAATTTGACTAATCCTATTGCCTTGACATTTTGAATACAATGAAAGCACAAGCGAAACCAGCATCCAAAATTACCCTTTCTTTCACTGATCATATTGACGAAAATTCACAGAAGGTCTAGACCCCACTCTGTAAACACTGAAGACTGCCTAACCACACCACTGTCTGCAAACTTTGAAATATTAAAGGAAATATGTAAGCTTTCAATTGCTTAATTGCTACGAAGAATTCATTGCAATGCAAGTTGATGTTTTACTCAGTTAATATTGTCTGAGTATTTATATATGATGGCTTCAAGTTGATATATATAGCATGAACAAAAATAAGCTTTCCAAAGTCCTGTATGCACATCAAAATTTCATCTACATTGAAAATACTGGCACTGGAATTTTATTCTATTTTATTTCAAGTCAGGGTAAGATTGCCAAGCCTTTATTCAAAAGGTATATATATGAGGCAAATCCTTTATTCAAGAAGGTACTGGCAAATAATTTTCTATAGCACGTGGTCTGGAAAAAATATTAATGTAGTATTGATATTGACCAAACCTCTGTCCTCTTTGGTGAGTGCTTTGTTGGTTTCAATGAATGCCGTGCTCTTTGTTGGTTTCAATAAATGCCGGTCCTCCTTAGAGAGTGGATTCACTTGATGAATCTCTCAAATCATGGTCAACTTAGGAGGTGTGGTGCACATCTCCTATTTTGTGGTTCACATTTTGGCAGCAAAGAAGTCGGTCTGTCTTCTTTATGAGGTGTTGAAGCTCCTTCTTGTCCAAAGATTTTAAATTTTGTAAGTCAGGATTTGAGACATTTAAACAGATAAAAGCCTTCTGTCTACAAAGAGGAAGATCTTTCACCTCTTTTTCCAATGGCAATAGTTCCTAGAATATCACTTCATTTTCTGATACTTCTCTATGTTTCCTATATTCCCTTGTCCCTTGCAAAAGATGAAACCTACTTCATCTACAATGGCTTCCATGATAAAGCCAATCTGCGTCTTGATGGAATCACAGAAATCCACCGCAATGGTCTACTGCAGCTAACCAACCTTTCACGCCAAGAAGTTGGTCGTGCTTTCTATCAGTTTCCAATGAAGTTCAACACAACTTCATCTCTTTCATTTTCTACCAACTTTGTGTTCGCCATGGTTCAACAAGTGAAAAATCTTGGTGGTCACGGCATTGCCTTCACCATCAGTCCCTCTAGAGACTTCTCCCATGCTCAAGCAAATCGGTATCTGGGTCTCTTCAATATTTCAAATAACGGCCTTTCTACAAACCACATCTTGGCCATCGAGCTTGATACTGTTCAGGACCCTGAATTTCAAGATATTGCAATGAATCATGTGGGAATCAATGTGAACGGCATGAAATCAAATGAATCAGCTCCTGCAATGTATTTTTCCAATAAAGAAGGGAAGAATATAAGCTTGGATCTCATGAGTGGGAATCCAATGCATCTTTGGATAGACTATGATGAAGCAGAAAAGTTACTGAATGTAACACTAGCCCCAACCACAATCCCAAAACCGAACCAGCCTCTCTTGTCAACACCCATCGACCTGTCTCAAATTCTCTTGGAATCCATGTATGTTGGTTTCTCTTCAGCCACAGGTACACTTGCAAGTGATCACTACATTCTTGGATGGAGCTTTAATAAAAGCGGACCGTCACAAAGCCTTGAAATTTTGAGACTTCCTCAACTTCCCCGACAGGGGAAAAGAGCGATACCAGGCCCAATGATCATGACTTTTGGCATAGCAGTAGCACTTGTGCTGATAACCGTCGCTGGAGCTGCTTACATTTTGAGGAGGATGAAATATGAGGAAATACGAGAAGATTGGGAAGAGGAGTATGGCCCCCACAGGTTCAGCTACAAGAATCTCCACAAAGCAACCAAAGGTTTCAACGACACGGAGCTTCTTGGAGAAGGAGGTTTTGGAAAGGTTTACAAAGGAATACTTCCTTCTTCTAATGTACAAATCGCAGTAAAGAGAGTCTCCCATGATTCCAAACAAGGGATGAAGGAATTTGTGGCTGAGATCGTTAGCATGGGAAGATTGAGGCATAGGAACTTGGTGCAGCTCCTGGGCTATTGCCGGCGAAGAGGGGAACTCCTCTTGGTGTATGATTATATGCCCAACGGAAGCCTTGACAAGTTCTTGTATAGCAATGAACAACCAAACCTTAGCTGGGTTCAACGATTTCGAATCATCAGAGGAGTAGTATCTGCCCTTCTTTACCTACATGAAGAGTGGGAGCAGGTTGTTCTACACCGAGATGTAAAAGCAAGCAATGTTCTCCTGGATGCTGAATTAAATGGAAGGCTAGGAGACTTTGGCCTTGCAAGATTATATGACCATGGTACCAATCCTCAAACCACCCTTGTGGTTGGGACCGTGGGTTATTTGGCTCCGGAGCTTACTAGAACAGGAAGGGCAACCACTTGCACTGATGCTTTTGCTTTTGGGGCTTTCATGCTCGAAGTTGCTTGTGGAAGGAGGCCAATAGAGCTACCGGCCCAGGGACTGGCTGAAGGGGTGATTTTGGTTGATTGGGTCTCTGAGTGCTGGAGAAGAGGAGCTATCCTTGATGCTAGCGATCCTAAATTGGAAGGTAATTATGTGGTAGAGGAAATGGTATTGGTTTTGAAACTAGGCCTGCTTTGCTCAAATGCAATACCAGCTGCAAGGCCTAGCATGAAGCAAGTGATGCAGTTTTTGGATGGTGATGCTGATCTACCAGAATTACCACATGACAGTGTTTCTTTTGGTGCATTTACAAGTAATGAAGCATCCGATTTCATGTCATTTCCTTTTTCCCAGGCTTATGCGCCTTTCTCTTCCATGTCTAGCACTGATTCAATCCTGAGAGTTGGTCGTTGAATTTGCTGTCTCATGCTATGTGTAAGCTAGATCATTTATGCTTGGGACCAAATCAAGGAGGGCCACATAGAAAGCTTATAGATCACTTGGAGGTGGGAGAGAAGAGAAAGAAGATCACTTGGAGGTGACAACATACATGGCAACTCCTCTAGAGATAACAATTGCAAAGACAGTGATAGTGAATTATAACTGTAGTCTTCGTGTTTGTATAGATTACGATTGTAATCGTTTATCTCTATCTTGTGTGTACCTTGATACTCATATATACAAGTAAGGAAGAAATCCCAATTCTATCAGCTTTGATGGTATCAGAGCAATAAAGACTTACAGTCGTGCGATCCTTCCCTTTATTTTTTCTTCTCTTTTTCTTTCAGCACTTTTGTCAAACACTTGGTCTTCTTATGGCTACTCCACTTTCTTCGTCCACCAAGGGTTCCACCAATTCCAATTCCAATTCCTCCTCTTCTTCCTCCACTGCTCCACCAGCCTCCATCAGTGGTAGTCTTGTATGCTTATAACTATTACTCGGCCAGGTGAGTCAATTTATGTCTTCTCCTTAGCATCTTCACATGGTTGTTGTTTGTAAAAATCATTCAATATCTTCTTCAGGTTCTCTAGCACTACATAATGGATCTCCTCTTAAGCTTATTGCCTATGGTGATGCTAATTGGGCTACATGTTCCGACACCCATCTTTCTACATCTGGTTGGCTCATGTATATTGGTCTTTGCTTTGATTTCATGGAACTGCAAGAAATAGGAACAACTTTCTAAATTTTTCACTAAACTGAATATCATGCTATATTTGTTGCACCCCATAAGAAAAAAACAATGGTACATAAAGTGCAATAATTATAAAAAGTTTTACACTGATTTCTTATTAGGTAAAACTAAAAATTTCAGTTGTAGCTTACAAATGTATGATATCCTAACCTAGTAACCCCATGTGGGCCATATGGTATTGAGGCACTACAAACTACAAGGCGTGGACGAAGACATTAAGGATTTGAGTAGAGATTGTGATCACGATGGCGTTAAGGATTTGAGTAGAGATTGTAATCACGAAGACGTTAGTGATTTGAATAGAGATTGTGATCACGAGTACATTAAGGATTTGAGTAGATATTGTAATCACGAGGACATTAGGAATTTAAGTGGAGATTGTAATCGCGAGGATGTTAAAGATTTGAGTGGTAATTGTGATCACAAGTACGTTAGGGATTTGAGTGGAGATTGTGATCATAGGTGCTAAGTCCGACGTTTTTTTTTTTTTTTTGAAATGTCCACATAAGAGGGGAGGAGAGGAGATTCGAACTAGTGACTTCCGCTTTATAAGACGTGGTCTCTAGTCGATTGAGCTACTCATTGAGAACGTGCTAAGTCCGACACTGATTTCTTACTAGATGACACATAAATTTATAAATAAATTTAAGACATTCCAATTGCAATTTCATTAATCCTTTCTTTACTGCTCATTTTCATGCAAATAATACATGTGTTATTCAATTGTAACAAATCATGAGCCGAGTTTTACTCGATTCGTGAAACTTTTTAACAATCAAATCACTTATTTTCCATTTAATAAAAAAAAAAAATTCACTTATTTTCCACACATGTCCACTCATTTTTTTCTGGTTGCTATAATTAAGTTTTGAAATCAACCTGATTTCATTTTTGAGATCATACAAATTGCATCTTGATATGGGAGACAGCTAGACGCGGCAAACATCTCGAAACACGACAACACGTGGAACTCGCTTGGTCGTTTTTACAGGTATAATATTATTATAGGAAAATTTATTTTCAAACCCTCTTATCTAATCTAATATTCTAATATATTTCAATAAAAATTATTTTCATTCCATTTTTCTAGGGTTAAATTCACTTTACCCTTAAAATTTCAACGTTTTTCAATTCGAATCCCAATGTTTAAAAATTGGCAATGTACTCCTTAATGTTTTAAAAAATTTTAATTTAGACCATTTGTTATTAATTTCCATCTAATTGAACGGAAATCATCTTACGTGTGTCTCACATGAGATTTTAATGCTCTCTATTTCAATTTTGCCCTCATTAAAACTTATAAAATTATGTAATTACCTTTAGTTTCATAGGCTTTAATGAGTGTAATTACGTAATTTTATTAGTTTTAATACCGGTCAACAATATTCCTATTTAGTTGGGTTTCATTGATACCAATTTTGATGATTAAATTCATAGTTTTGATGTTGAATTTATCAAAACTCTTAAAAACATTATATGCATTATTGCCCGGGTTACAAGCTAGTTGTTACGAATTTATTTGGGTTTCATCAATACAGGTCAACAATATTCCTATTTTACATATATACTATTGCTACATGCAGTATCTTAGACGCATGGAAAGAAAATTCCATCTAAAATGAAGAGGTCTGACAAGGTGGGCATTATAAAATTTCCAACGACTCTTGTTTTGTCTTTTTTGACATACATGTATAATATATTGCAATTATATGAAGATGACAGAACTAATTAATTAAACAAGTTTATCCAAATGACCTCTTCTGTCAAACCCCATTTTCTTTTTTCTTTTTTTAACATAGAAAATAAACCCCAAACACAGCTGTCTGTAAATTTTGAATTAAAGATAGCATAAGATGTAAGCTTTCAATTCCCTTCCAATGTCTACCATTAAGGGGTTGGTTTAATGACTAGAAAGTGATTAGTAAACACTAAGATATGGTTTGAATGTCGAAATGAAAATTTTCATATATGACTTTAATAGTTGGTCTCTCCCGCCTGATATATATATATATAGTATTGAGATTGACCAAACTTCTGACCTCTATGGAGGGTGATTTGTTGGTTTCAATGAATGCAGGGCTGTTTGAGGGTGTGTTCTTTCGATGAATCTTTCAAATCATGGTCAAAGTAGGTGGTGCATATCCCCTGTTTGTGGTTCACATGTTGGCAGCCTTCTGAGTTAAACCTGTATCATTTCTCATTGAGATTGATTGAGACATTTAAGAAGATAAAGGCCTTCTGTCTACAAAAAAGGAAGTTTTGTTCTTCTTTTTTTCCCACTCTTTTTCCAATGGCAATAGTTCTTAGAATATCACTTCATTTTCTGATATTTCTCTATGTTTCCAGTATTTCTTTGTCACTTGCTCAAGATGAAAACAACTTCATCTACAATGGCTTCCATGATAAAGCCAATCTGAGTCTTGATGGAATCGCAGAAATCCACCCCAATGGTCTTTTGCAGCTAACCAATCTTTCACGCCAAGAAGTTGGTCGTGCTTTCTATCAGTTTCCACTAAATTTCAACACAACTAATTCATCTCTTTCATTTTCGACAAACTTTGTGTTTGCCATGGTTCCCGAGGTGAATAACCTTGGTGGTCATGGCATTGCCTTCATCATCAGTCCCTCGAGAGACTTCTCCCGTGCTCAAGCAAATCGGTTTCTGGGGCTCTTCAATATTTCAACTAACGGCCTTTCTACAAACCACGTCTTGGCCATCGAGCTTGATACTGTTCAGGACCCTGAATTTCAAGATATTGCAATGAATCACGTGGGAATCAATGTGAACAGCATGAAATCAGTTGCATCAGCTCCTGCAATGTATTCTTCCAATAAAGGAGGGGAAAATATAAGTTTGGATCTCATGAGTGGGAATCCAATGCATCTTTGGATAGACTATGATGAAGCAGAGAAGTTACTGAATGTAACACTAGCCCCAACCACAATCCCAAAACCAAACCGGCCTCTTTTGTCAACATCCACCGACCTGTCTCAAATTCTCTTGGAATCCATGTATGTTGGTTTCTCTTCAGCCACAGGTACACTTGCAAGTGATCACTATATTCTTGGATGGAGTTTTAATAAAAGTGGGCCATCACAAAGCCTTGATGTTTCAAGGCTTCCTCCACTTCCCCGAGAGAGGAAAAGGAAAGAGAAACCAAGCCATATGATCACGATTGCACTCATTGCAGCAGCATTTGTGTGGATAACCGTCACTGGAGCTGCTTACATTTTGAGGAGGAAGAAATATGAAGAAATACGCGAAGATTGGGAAGAGGAGTATGGCCCCCATAGGTTCAGCTACAAGAATCTCCACAAAGCAACCAAAGGTTTCAAAGACACGGAGCTTCTAGGAGAAGGAGGTTTTGGAAAGGTTTACAGAGGAATACTTCCTTCTTCTAATCTACAAATTGCAGTGAAGAGAGTCTCCCATGATTCCAAACAAGGGATGAAGGAATTTGTGGCTGAGATCGTTAGCATGGGAAGATTGAGGCATAGGAATTTGGTGCAGCTCCTAGGCTATTGCCGGCGAAGGGGGGAACTCCTCTTGGTGTATGATTATATGCCCAACGGAAGCCTTGACCAGTTCTTGTATAGCAATGAACAACCAACCCTTAACTGGGTTCAACGATTTAGAATCATTAGAGGAGTAGCATCCGGCCTTCTTTACCTGCATGAAGAGTGGGAGCAAGTTGTTCTACACCGAGATGTAAAAGCAAGTAATGTTCTATTGGATGCTGAATTAAATGGAAGGTTAGGAGACTTTGGCCTTGCCAGATTATACGATCGTGGCACCAATCCTCAAACCACCCGTGTAGTTGGGACCGTGGGTTATTTGGCTCCGGAGCTTACTAGAACAGGAAGGGCAACCACATGCAGTGATGTGTTTGCTTTCGGGGCTTTCATGCTCGAAGTGGCTTGCGGAAGGAAGCCTATAGAGCTACAGGCCCAGGGACTGGCTGAAGGGGTGATTTTGGTTGATTGGGTCTCTGAGTGCTGGAGAAGAGGAGCTATCCTTGATGCTAGCGATCCAAGATTGGAAGGGAATAATTATGTGGTGGAGGAAATGGTGTTGATTTTGAAACTAGGTTTGCTTTGCTCACATGCAATACCAGCTGCAAGGCCTAGCATGAAGCAAGTGATGCAGTTTTTGGATGGTGATGCTGATCTGCAGGAATTACCACATGACAACGCTTCTTTTGGTGCATCTACAAGTAATGAAGCATCCGATTTCATGTCATTTCCTTTTTCCCAGGCTTATGTGCCATCCTCTTCCATGTCTAGCACTGATTCAATCCTAAGAGTTGGTCGTTGAATTGGCTGTCTCATGCCACATAGAACGCCTATAGATCACTTGGAGGTTGGAGAGAAGAGAAAGAAGAAACTTGCACTATACCGTCTAGGTTTCAAATGTAAGAATTTAATGTCCCATATTACATGGCCCATATGAAAATTAATTAGACTTTTAATGTTATTTAATTCTAATCTTATAAAATTGTTGGTTAATTACGAGAAATGGTTTCCCATTTAATGAACTCTTGCATTGATGAAGTGGAGTACTTATAGGTTAGGGTTAAATTCACTTTATTCCTTGAAGTTTCAGGAATTTTTCAATTCGAGCTCTAATGTTTAAAAATTAGCAATTTACCTCATAATGTTTCAAAAATTTTCAATTCAGACCCTGTTTCTAATTTCCTTCTAATTGAACGGAAATCATGCCACATGCGTCTCATGGGATTTTGATGCTCTTTATTCTAATTTTGCCCTCATTAAAACCTATGAAATTACATAATTACTCTTAATTTCATAAGTTTTAATGATGGTAATTATGTAATTTCATAGGTTTTAATGAGGGCAAAATTGGAATAGAGGGCATATATCGAAATTCGCACGTGGGATGATTTTCGTCCAATTAGACCAAAATTAGTAACGGATGTGTTGAAATAACTAAGAAAGACTAGAGAATATAGGGATAAACTGAATATTGTATTTCTGTGTGTTTAGAACTGTATACAATGAGGCCTATTTATAGTTGAATAAGGCCAGATAAAATAGGAATTACAATCAAGGAATTAATGTACAATATTACAGAATAATATCAATGTATATACAGGGAAAATATATCAAATCAGCAATTATGCTGATTGTCAGCAATTATGGTGATTATCAGCAATTATGGTGATTATCAGAATATAATCAGAATATATTCTGATTATATTCTAACATCCCCCCTCAAACTCAAGGTGGTAATGTAGATGCCAACTTGAGTTTGGAAACAAGATCACGGAACCGTCCAGGTGGATGTGCTTTGGTGAACACATCGGCCAACTGATCAGCGGAAGCAATGGGACAGAGACGGAGGGTCCCCTGCAAAAGATGATGGCGCACAAAATGACAGTCGATCTCAATGTGTTTAGTACGTTCATGAAATACATCATTATGCGCAATTTGAATCGCACTTCGATTGTCACAAAAGATAGGAGAACTAGAGGTCTGAGAAGCACCCATGTCATGTAAAAGCCAACGAAGCCAGAGAAGCTCGGAAGTGGTGTCGGCAAGAGCACGATACTCAACTTCGGTGCTAGAGCGTGCAACAACTGATTGTTTCTTACTACGCCAAGAGATGAGAGAATCACCAAGTAAGAAACAATAACCCGTGGTGGAACGACGATCAGTGGGATCACCTGCCCAATCAGCATCTGAATATACATGTAAGTCTAATGATGAGTGAGAAGAGAAATGCAAACCATGAAACAAGGTGCCCTTCACATAGCGAAGGATGCGAAGAACAGCCGCATAATGAACCGAGCGTGGTGCTGTCATAAATTGACTAACAAGGTGGACTGCATAGGCAAGATCTGGTCGTGTCACAGTAAGATAGATGAGACTGCCAACTAACTGTCGATAGAGAGTGACATCAGAAAGTAGCTCACCATCAGTGGCACGGAGTTTGACATTTGTCTCTAGAGGGCTATCAACAATTTTGCAATCAGTAAGGCCAGCTCGTGAGAGGAGATCTGAAGCATACTTGGCTTGAGAGAGATAGTAACCTTTTGGATCAGAAGACACTTCCAATCCAAGAAAGTAGTTGAGAAAACCCAAATCCTTCATCTCAAATTGTTGGCTCAAAAACTGTTGAAGATTACGAATACCAACAGTATCATCTCCAGTAATAATCATATCATCAACATATAGTAAGAGAAGAATGAGACCAGCATCAGATCGCCGGATAAAAAGAGCAGAGTCATAGGGGCTAGAAACAAACCCAATCTGCGCAATAGTGGAGCTGAATTTGGCAAACCAAGCCCGTGGAGCCTGTTTCAAACCGTACAACGCCCGGCGAAGTCGGCAAACCTTGTGTGGCGGATGATCGTACCCAGGAGGAGGCTGCATATAAACTTCTTCACTAAGATCACCATTGAGAAATGCGTTTTTCACATCCATTTGAAAAAGATCCCAATGACGCACAGAAGCCACAGCAAGGAGTGATCGAACAGAAGTAAGGCGAGCCACTGGTGCGAAAGTCTCCTCATAATCAATACCATACTCCTGATTGAAACCCTTTGCCACAAGACGTGCCTTGTATCGCTCAATAGACCCATCAGATTTTGTCTTAATCTTGTAAACCCACTTGCACCCTACCGCAGTTTTGCCTAAAGGTAAATCAACTAAGTCCCAAGTATGGGTTTTGGAAAGGGCATTAAGTTCTTCAGACATAGCATTCTGCCAAAGAGGGTTAGCATGAGCCTCACGGAAGGAGTGAGGTTCATGGAGAGTAGCAAGAGCAGAATAACAGTGATAATCATGAAGATGGGAAGGAAGAGATGTTACCCGAGTAGAACGACGAGGGATAGAGGGAGCGGGCTCAAGAGTAGATGGATCAACAGGCAGGGCAGTGTCATTGGGGTCGACGTCGGAATGTCGTCTGAAGAGCTTGTCATCCCTGCATCAAGATCAGTAATGTCGGGGAGCAAATCAAGTGAGACATTAGTGAAGATAGGAGAAGAACTAGAGGGACGAGTAGGAAAAGACTCCATATCACTAAATAGCCTATGTTCCCAAAAAGTGACGTGCCGCGAGATGCGGAGCCGTTTGGAAATAGGATCATAACAACGATAGCCTTTGTGTTCAATGCCATACCCAAGAAAACAACATAGACGAGAACGAGGTTCTAATTTTGTTCGTTCATGGGATGGAAGTAGCACGAAACAGACACAACCAAAGAGGCGGAGAGATTGGTAATTAGGAGGAGATCCATACAAAAGTTCATAGGGGGACCTATTTAAGGTAGTGGGAGACGGGACCCTATTAATGGTATAAACAGCGGTAAGAGCGGCTTCTCCCCAAAAGTGTTCAGGGATAGAAGCAGATAGGAGCAAAGCCCTAACAGTGTCTAAGATGTGCCTGTGTTTACGTTCAGCACGACCATTTTGTTGAGAAGTATTTGGGCATGAGCGATGGGGAAGAGTGCCATTTTGTTTTAGGGTAGTAAGGAAGGTAGATTCACGATATTCCATAGCATTATCATAACGAAAAATTTTGATGTTGCGAGAAAATTGGGTTTGAATCATCCGTTGAAATTCAGAGTAAATTTTTGGAAGTTCAGATCGATTTTGTAAAAGATAAAGCCATGTGTATCGAGAAAAATCATCCACAAAAATGACAAAATAGCGGGATCCACCCATGGTGGGAATAGGCGCAGGGCCCCATACATCAGAATGCACCAAGTCAAAAGGAGCAGAAGAAACAGATGCACTATTATTAAAAGGTAAAGCACTTTGTTTTCCAAGTTGACATGCAACACAATCAAAAGACTCAGACTCAACAGACCCTAATTGACCACTTGTAGCTAAAGAACGAATACGAGAAATAGATGCATGCCCTAAACGAGAGTGCCATAAACTGAGGGTGGTAGAGGGAGACCGAGATGGAGTGGCAGCTGATACAGCAGGAGGAAGATGGAGTGATGAAAGCTCAAACAGACGTCCAATCTTACGGGCGGTCCCAATTAGCTGTCCCGTCTGTGGATCCTGCACATCACAACCTCGGTTAGAAAAATGTAGTTCTAAGCCAAGTTCACAAAGTTGGCCAACAGATAAAAGATTTAACGAGAGATTAGGCACTAAGTATGTATCAGACATAGATAGTTGATGAGTTGAAACAGACCCGATGTGACTGACAGCAAGATGGGAACCATTAGCAGTGTAAATGGTGGTAGGCCTAGGTAACACAGATTTTGCAGAAAATATGGAAGAATTCGGTGTCATGTGATTACAACAAGCAGAATCAATATACCAAGAGGAATTACCTGGTGTGGTGGACATGGCGGTATTAAGATTGGACTTAGATAAAACCTGATGAATGAGAGCTTCGATTTCTGCAGGAGAAAGAGTACTGGGTTGGGGTGCAATATCGGTGTAAGACATATCTGATGTATCAGTATGAGTGACCGCAGCAGCCTTATGACTAGGAGCTCGATAATTCCCACGAGAAAGTCTTTTCCTGCATTCACTATATCTATGGCCAAACTTCTGACAATAGTGGCACTGGATGTTCCGATTGGATGAGGAAGACCCGGCAGGAATAGAATTGGGAGCACGCGCATTGCGAGATACAGTAGCCATAACCATCTCAGAGGTGTGTAACTTCATAGTAGAGAATCGAGTCTCTTCTGAAACAAGTTCACTAAGAGCACTCTCCAAAGATGGCAGTGGTGAGCGGTGAAGAAGAGAAGCTCGAGTATGCTCAAACTCATCTCGAATTGCTGCAAGAAACTCGGCTAGGCACATGCTATCGCGAAAAGCGATGTACTCAGAGGCATCAACCTTATCCCTCCACTTTGGCTCACATAATGATAATTGATTCCAAAGACAGGTCATTTGTGAATAAAAGTCAGTAATACTCTGACCTGGTTCCTGGCGCATGTGATGAAGCTTGGTCACAATTTGAAACCGCTGAGCAAGATCAGTAGTGCTATAGCGCTGAGCTAACATATCCCAGACATCTTTGGCATTGTCAAGATTGCCAAATGTCATGCTGATGGAGACAACACAAGTGTTGGAGAACCAAGAAATGATCCTGTAATGGATACTTTTCCATGTACGAAGGCGGGTTGAGAAAGCTGCCGCAGGTTCCTCTTTTCCAGCAAGAGGCTTAGGTTCTTCACCAGAAACATACTCCCAAAGACAATGTCCTTTGAGCCACCTACTCATATTTTGTGACCAAGCCGGGTAATTGGAGCCATCAAGAATAGTAGGGATAGGTTGGGTAATATCTTTGGTGTTTGGGAGAGTGGTAGGAGGTACGGCCATTTTTTTTTTTTTTTTGGAATATAATCCGGTGTGGTTGGGTGTAGGGTAGGTTCTGTGAGCCTGGTGCGAGAATTAATCTGGTGTGGTCGAGTGTATGATAGGGGATATAAGCTTGTTTTTAAGGGTTAGGATCTGGTGTGGCTGAGTCTATAGTAAGGAGTATAGGCTTGGTTCAAGAGGGCTGAAATCTAGTGTGGCTAGGTGTACTGTAGGTGAGCTCAAAAGGTAGAAATAATCTAGTGTGGCAGGTGTAGTGTAAAAGAAATGAGCTCAACAAGACAACTTACAAGGTGGCGGCGCGTGGTGGCGCGTGGCGGCTCCGGGTGGCGCGTGCTTCAGCTGGTTCGACAGATCGGCAGCCTCCGATCACGAATCTATGATTCGTTTTTGAAAAACGGCTGACAGGGTGGCGCGTGGTGGCCGGAAACAGAACTTGGTGGTGGTTCAAAATTCCACAGAGACTTCAGGCGGCGCGTGGCGGCGCGTTCTTTCTGCAGGTCAGTAGATCGGCAGCCTCCGATCTGGATTCTGGCGGAATTTTCTGAAAAACGGCTGACTGGGGCGGCGCGTGGTGGCCGGAGGCGGCGCGTGAGGCGCGTGAATAGTGACACAGAGACTTCAGGCGGCGCGTGAGAGCGCGTTGAATTTCAGAACGTTGATCTGATAACTCCACAGGACAGATCGGACCTTTTTGAGCCTGTTGGTACAATAATTATACCAAAACAAGATCGAAAAAGCCTTTGAACGGACTGACTTCCTACTTCTCTAGACAAGGCCAAAACTTGGCTCTGATACCATGTTAAAATAAAATATAGAATACTAGAGAATATAGGGATAAACTGAATATTGTATTTCTGTGTGTTTAGAACTGTATACAATGAGGCCTATTTATAGTTGAATAAGGCCAGATAAAATAGGAATTACAATCAAGGAATTAATGTACAATATTACAGAATAATATCAATGTATATATATAGGGAAAATATATCAAATCAGCAATTATGGTGATTATCAGCAATTATGGTGATTATCAGAATATAATAAGAATATATTCTGATTATATTCTAACACACCCAAACCCGCCAAACCCAAATCGCATCAACCCAGCCTTGTGAAGCCCAATTTGTTTCCTTCATCCAAGCTTTGTGGTTTTGCAACAATAACAAAGAAAGACCATGTTCTTCGACCAACCCAACCACCGATACATCAACACCCAACTTCGCGATCTCCTCAATTTTGTGCTACCCACGCCCATCGCTACAAACTTAGACCAAAATTGCCATGGAGTGCTGCTTGATGAAATGAAGACGATGGCCTGAACCTAATGGATGATCCCAAAAAGAGAGAGCTAGGGACGGAGATAAGGGAAAACTTACCAACATGGCGGTGGCATCTGGCTAGTTGGTGACATCCGGCATCTAGCTTCTAGCTGGGTGGTGACGTAATGGGTAATTAGCGTAAAAGGTAGATGAAGAGTTTTTGACTGTATAAATTTGGTATGATCTTGTGTTTTGTTCCCATTTAGCTTTTTTAGTTTTTTTTTTTTTTTTTTTTTTTTCAAGCAGAGTTGGAATGCACAAAGGTCTTGATTTGATTTGTACAAAGAGCTTAAATAAGTTATTCTCCGGTCAATTTGATGAAAACATTAAGTTTTCACTGGAATTAAACAAAAATTACTAAAACACACGCATTGGTTTTTTTTTTTTTTTTTTTTAAAAAAGTAGACTCTGTTTGTTTAAAAAGGTGAAACTTCAACCGCAAATTCTGGCAACCGGCTGCTGAAAGATTCCAGCGACCAGAGGTGGATTCCGATTAAATATCTTCAAGACTAAAAATTAACCAATATATGGAATAATTATATCATTCTATGAGTTTAATTCTTGTCTCAAAGGTATCTCAATCGGCTGGGAGCACGCTCAATGAAGTGGATGTCACCAATTCGAATCTTCCTCCTCCCTCTTGTGCGGACATGTATAAAAATAAAAAAATAAATAAAAGGCTTAAAGTTCAATATACTACTCGAATCATTGTTGGGTGCAATTGAGATTGGATTTTAATTATGACCAAACCTATTGGCAGACGTACGTATATTCACCAGCAACACTAAATTTGAGCCAAAAGAAAAGGAAAAGCATATGAAGCGTTTTTAGGGAATAGTGATAAATACCATCTCATATGGTAGAAATAAAAAATAATAATAACAAATCCGGGTTTAAATCCATTGCTTAATTTGCTTACATCCCATGCATATCAGACATCAACAAGATACGATCTAATTACGTTTATGGGAGAAAAAAGAATAAAAGATAACGGAAAAAATGGTTGGGCTTCCAATATTTACTGCAGTGAAAAAATAGAGGAAACGAACCTGCATGAACCTGAGAAAGCTGATGAGAATGAGAGGACGAAATAAGGCAGAGAAACCACCCATGGATCTTTATGATTAAACCAAGACCTTTATTGATACCTTCAATATATAGCCTCATTTTAAACAAATAGGGGCAGTGAGTGAAAGTGATCAACTTGACCAGAAAAAAATAAAATAAAAAATTAATTTTCTTTTTTTTTTTTTTTTTTTAAAAAAGGAGAAACTTCATAAAGGCCCCCGAACTTCCAGCCATTTTGACAAACCTCCCCTAAATTTTCAAAACTCTCACTTAGGTCCCCTAAACTTTGGTTTTCTCTCATTTTGGACCCTTTTAACATTAAACTACGTCATTTTGGACGTTTTATATCCATTTTACCCTTCCCCAAAACTACGTTGTTTTGTGTCCTAAAATTACAACACCTACCCACCCCAAAACGACGTCGTTTTAAGCATTAATTTTTTTTTTTTTTTTTTTAAAGTAAAATATATAAAAAAATAATTAAAAAAAAGGGGAAACTTCAGAAAACCCCCCTGAAGTTCCAGCCGATTTGACATACCCCCCCTGAATTTCCAAAACTCTCATTTACGCCCCCTGAACTTCCATTTTCTCTCACTTTGGACCCCTTTAACATTAAACTACGTCGTTTTGAATGTTTTATACCCATTTTACCCTTCCCCAAAACTACGTCGTTTTGTGTCCTAAAATTACCCAGCCTAAAACGACGTCGTTTTAGGCATTAATTTTTATTTTTTTTAAAAAAAGAAAAAATTTAAAAATTTAAAAAAAAGAAGAAAAAAGAAAACAAAA
>NC_081546.1:20786026-20791049 GCF_901000735.1 Corylus avellana
CCCATGGCCAAGGGGGTGGTCCGGCCACCCCCAGACCGGCCAGGGGGTGGCTCCTTGGCCAAAAATGGGGTGGTTCGGCCACCCCATTTTGGCCTTCAGCCACCCCCGATTTTTATTTATTTTTATTTTGCTTTTTTTAAAAAAAATAAAAATTAATGCCTAAAATGACGTTGTTTTGGGCTGGATAAGTGTTGTAATTTTAGGACACAAAATGACCTAGTTTTGGGGCAGGGTAAAATGAGTATAAAACGTCCAAAACGACGTAGAGTAATGTTAAAAGGGTTCAAAGTGAGAGAAAACTAAAGTTTAAGGGGCTTAAATGAGAGTTTTGGAAATTCAGGGGAGTTTTCAAATTGGCTGAAAGTTCAGGGAGGCTTTCTGAAGTTTCTCCAAAAAGAAAAAAAAAATAGTGGTGATTCTGGAAAGAGAGTCATTTGACCCACATAATCATTGATGAATATTTGTTACAAAAATGGTTTCATATCCAAGTCATTAACTCCGTCGTCGAGACTAAGTGACGCGGAAGCCGCGTAGTGGAATTCTACGCAAGACCACAAACTTGAATCAAATACATCAATGTCTAAGTCAGCAGGGAGAAGACCCAATTAAGTGGCATGATTGAATATTGACGCCAATGATAGAGCTTCTGCTGCTTCTCAACACATCAATGTCTCATGCCAGATCCATATCAAACAAAACCAGATTACCAACTCTAATTGATAGAAGACCAAAACGTATCCACAAAACATGAAGCAATATCCAAATTCAAGCCAAAATTCAGCAACAAAAGCATGTCAAATTTCTTTAACATAACAATCTAGCTAATAGTGTTAGAAATGGGTCTTGGGCCTAACTCAACCCAAAAGCTAGCTCAAAAAAAAAGCTAGCTCAAGAGTTGAGGTTTTCCCTCACCTTATAAATGGACAATCTCCTTAATACCCAGGCAATGTGGGACTCTTCCAACACGCCCCCTCACGTGTGGCGGGAGGACATCCAAGCCAACACGTGCGACAATGGGTGACGGTGGGCCACAGCCAATTAATTGGGCTAGGCTCTGATACCATGTTAAAAATGGGTCTTGGGCCTAACTCAACTCAAAAAATAGAACACATACCACAATAGCACAGTTTTCCCATCCCCAACCGAAATCTCCTCAACAAGATCTGCAGATCTTAGACATTAGCTAGGTCTTCAGCAGGACCCCTTATTGACTTGCATATGAAATTGCCCAACTTCTTCACCATCCAAGAGAGTGGGGAAATTATGTGAATCAACTCAACAATCATATACACTCCAATCAAAATAAATATTGATATTTTGGCCAGCGAGTTAGGATTGACGCGGTAGTGAAGTAGGTGTAAATAGTTAACTTCATTCGGTGTCACCAAACTCAGTGCCTGCATATAGGCAAGTACCAAGCTCGCGATGGACAAGACATGGAATATGTCAAAAACCATATAAAGAACTTGCTTGTAAGAGGAAATCCACTAATGACCAAAAATAAGACGCACACGGATGCAATGAAAGAGATGGTATTGAAAGATAAGAAGACTTGGTAGTCATCTGGATGGAAATAAGCTAAAACTGATGTGCCGACTTTGTGTTTTTCTTGCCAAACACCACCTGGTGGGCTGATCCCAGCTTGGAAGGTCATGGTTGCAATCACAGTAGCCACTAACATCAATGTGCCACGTGTTTCCTCGACCCAATTTCCCTGCCGCTTTAAGTGTTTAACTAAAAACAAAGGAACGTATTCCCACAATCTCTTAAATCTTGATCGAGATCGGTGTCCGGATTGCAGTGGTTGTGCTTCATCAACACCAATTCCACTCGGTGTTGGTGGTAGGAAAGAATTTAGATCTGTTGATCTTCTAACACCAGCTTCCTTTAAAATGTTTTGGATTTCAAAACATTTAAAATCTCTTGGACAAACCTCCAAGACATCTAAAGCTGTGTAACCAATCCTGTTTGTAGCATTAACCTCTCTTTTTATTTGCGGTACTGAAAGTAAGTATTTTATGGCCTGTACAAAGACAACATTTTATTGTTTCATCCAAAAACTACCAGAAACTCTATAAGCACTTCCGCAAAACAGCCCCAAATAAATGTAATTCAACCACATTGAATGATCCTGCTTGGAATAGTTTCTAGTTTTTGCATGATCTTTAGGAGAATCGTATGAAAAGAAGGGATCTTTCTATTTTAGGTGCACATGTATGAATATATTGTGATTCTTCCTTTATTTTTTTTTTTACTTGTTCTACGAATATATCTTCTTCAAATATAAAAATTTAGTCATACTTTATGAACACAAGCAAACTTACGAAAAAGGAAGGAAAAACAAGAAGTAGATCTCAAATAATTTCATACACGTGGATAGAGTGCTACTTTATATATATCACTAGAGAAAGAAATATATCTTCTAAAAGACTAGCCATAGATATTGTTAACGCACCTTCGTTTGCTTGAGCATCACAGCTAAATGTAATATAGAGTTGTCATCATGGTCTTTGGAGTTGAGGAATTCATCGCAATTAGACGATTCCACTAGCAATTTAAGAGCATGTAGATGATTATATCGAACACACAAGTGCAAAACACTATCTCCATTGAGCCTCACCCGGATGGACTCTTGCCGAGCAATAATTAACTCTTTTATGATTTCTGTTCTTCCTCTCATTGCGGCTAAGTGGAGAGGAATTCTCTCATCTTGATCAATAGCCAAGCAAACATTTCTATTTGCTTGCAACAATGCTTTTACTATCTCGGTGTGGCCCTCAGCAGAAGCCAAGTGAAGAGGGGTTCGTCCCAGCGAGTCTACTTCTTCCGCAAGTTTAGGTTTCTTGCTGACAAGAACTCTACTAAATTCAAGGTGGCCAAGCAAGGCTGTAATGTGTAAGGGGGTCTCACTAAAGGATGTGAGTGAAACTTTATTAAGAATAAGTGGATCGCTTTGGATCAAGGTGTTCAAGGTGTTTACACACCCATTGAGAGAGGCTTGATAGAGTGCAATCATATTCTCTTCTTCAACATGCAATATTCTATCCATCCTTCACTTGTAAATGTGAAGATTGAAGAAACTTCAACAAGAATTTATATGCTTACTACTCACTAGGGCTGATGATCAATAAAAAAGGGAAAGCCTCGCGATCTTTCCTCCCTTGATTACACATTTTATTCTTATTCAACATAAGAATGAAGAAGAACATCTGAAAATATATGGCCGACCCTTGGACGGCTGGTTCATGGGAAACTTCGAGGATGCAGCTGCTTGTGTTTAAGTAAATGTCTCTCTTAGAGGAGGGCGTGAATTAGTTGTTGAAATAAGACCACCCTTTAACACGATAAGACGACTGGATTGCCAAATCTCCTTCCTATTTTGGACTTTGATTATTGTTACATCAACTTTTTGACTTTTAATTCTATGAATTGATGAATAATTGTTAATGAATTCATATCTATTTGCCCATCAACTCCAATGCAACTAATTTATATCTATAGATTTGGGCATGACGTGAAAGCCACGTTGAGGAATTCATGACCCGTAGATGTGGGTTCATGAAATTTGGGAAACTAAAGACAAGGGCTTTTTCTTTGAAGACTCGTGTTCCCTTTGGCCCTGTTTAACAATAGTGCGGAACGGTACTGTAGCTCGAACGGTACTGTTCGAGCTACAGTATTCTTTGAAGACTCGCGTTCCCTTTGGCCCCGTTTGACAACAGTGCGAAACGGCACTGTAGCTGGAATGGTACTGTTCGAGCTACAGTACCATCCTTTAAAAAATGATTTTTTTTTTCTTTTTTTTTTTTAAAAAAAAAAGAAAAACTTAAAAAATCATTTTTTTTTTTTAAGTTTTTTCATATTTTTCATTTTTTTTTTAAAGAAAAAAAAAATTATTTGTTAAAGGAAGGTACTGTAGCTGGAACAGTGTCGTTCTGCACTGTTGGCAAACAGGGCCTTTGTTTGCATAATAGATTCTTGGAATCAAATGACTAGAAAAGTCAAAAAATTATGGGGTCCCACGGTAAGACTTGTGGGAAGCAATTTCCTCGAGCTGTCATTCATAATTCCACTGCTGCTTCTTCCTCTTATTCTTCTATTATTATTATTATTATTATAAAAATTTCTTTCAAACAAGTCTAAAAAAATTGTCTTTTTAACTCATTTAAAACAGTATCAAGTATTTATAAACATTTAAAATGTTGATCTAATTTCTAAAGTCTTTAATAGCAATTTATAACCTTAGACTAACGTTTTAAATGTATATAAATACTTAATACTATTTTAAATGACTTAGAAAACATTTTCTTTCAAATTAATGTAAAGGAAATTTATGTTCTTTTTGAAAGATTACGGAGTCATGTACGCAAGGCCATGACTCTAGCCCCAAGTCTTACATGGTTAAACATACACTACAAAAAACAGATTTTTTGCTGACCCATGATTACTGACGTGTCAGGTCGTCTGACACGTCAGTAAATCTTGCTGACGGGGCTTTCCTGACGTGTTTCGGTCGTGAAGAATGTGGGTGTCAGGAAATCGGAATTCCTGACGTGTCGAAATTGACACGTCAGGAATTACTGACGTGCTGAATTTTCACACGTGAGTAAATCTTCTGACGTGTGAAAATTGACACGTCAGGAAATTCCTGACGTGTCAAAAACTGACACGTCAAGAAATTACTGACGTGTCAATTTTTGACACGTCGGCAAATTTGGTTCGTTTTGAACCAGATTTTTTCCCTCCCCCCTATATTTTTTGTGATTTATTTCAGGACTATACCCGAATTTTGTGTTACGGTTCACCTGATATTCAATCTATCCATCAAAACCATGTAAATAATATACAATTTTTCCATCAAATAACATACATCATATCCATTAACATCAATCACAAACTACCCATCAAAACTAACTTCAACACACCATTATAACACAAATAACATAATATATATACACCAATCACAAATATATATATAAACTAACTTCAACACACCAAAAATGTCACATACTAACATAATATA
>NC_081546.1:20791069-20791356 GCF_901000735.1 Corylus avellana
CACGTGAGTAAATCTTCTGACGTGTGAAAATTGACACGTCAGGAAATTCCTCACGTGTCAAAAATTGACACGTCAAGAATTTCCTGACGTGTCAAAAACTGACACGTCAATAATTTCCTGACGTGTCAATTTTGACACGTCAGTAAATTACTGACGTGTCAATTTTTGACACGTCAAGAATTACTGACGTGTCAAAAATTGACACGTCAGTAATTCTTGACGTGTCAATTTTTGACACGTCAAGAATTGTTGACGTGTCAAAAACTGACACGTCAATAATTCTTGAC
>NC_081546.1:20791423-20794801 GCF_901000735.1 Corylus avellana
TGACGTGTCAAAAACTGACACGTCAAGAAATTACTGACGTGTCAATTTTTGACACGTCGGCAAATTTGGTTCGTTTTGAACCAGATTTTTTCCCTCCCCCCTATATTTTTTGTGATTTATTTCAGGACTATACCCGAATTTTGTGTTACGGTTCACCTGATATTCAATCTATCCATCAAAACCATGCAAATAATATACAATTTTTCCATCAAATAACATACATCATATCCATTAACATCAATCACAAACTACCCATCAAAACTAACTTCAACACACCATAATAACACAAATAACATAATATATATACACCAATCACAAATATATATAAACTAACTTCAACACACCAAAATGACGCAAATAACATAATATATATACACCAATCACAAATATATATAAACTAACTTCAACACACCAAAATGACGCAAATAACATAATATACACCAATCACAAACTATCCACCAAAACTAACTTCAACACACCAAAAATGTCACATACTAACATAATATACACAAATACAATTACATCAACTTATACACAACTGTGAATAGCCTCAAATTCTCAACTAGACTATCGATCATTGACATCCATAGCATCCTCTCGACGATGTCCATTACCTGCAAATGATAAAACAAACAATATTCACCAATAAAACAACCACCAAACAAATAAAATCCACTAACGGCAGATGATAATACAAACAATCGTTGAGCCCGAATACAAACAATCACGTCGGTAAAGTGAAAGAAAAATGCCCGAATATTCACCTAACTCAGTTGTTAATTATTCCACAGTAAATGATATAACTAAAATAGGTAAAACGTTGAAGTTAGCAGAACTTTGATATAAAAAAAAATTAGAAAAAAATTAAGTCAATATATATATGCATGGTCACAGAGCAATCAATAATATATAGACATGAGACAATGAACTTCGTTTTTCCCATGGCAATTATGCGAGACATATGATCTTCTTCTTTTTTCCATTGCAATTATAGAACTTCCATATAGGTTATTAATGTTGGGGGTTCAATGGAAGAGATGATAAACACAAAGGAAAAGCGCCCTCCCTAGCATTGAGTGCATTTATATCTATTTATATTTAGAGTTACAAAATTAAGTTTATGAAGAACTGGTCTTGATGATATTGATATGCATGTATTGCTTCGTGCCATACAGTTATATCCATTTATACGTGCATGAATAACTCTAAATAATTATCTCAACCAGCAAAACTCTAACCCACATCCATCACCAAACCAACCATGATATATAAACCAAATTTAAGCAAGATTTACAACATCATTAATTATTTAGAATGACTACAACATATCCAAATTCTAAATATATATATAGGGACAGTTATAAAACTAAATTGACTATTAAAAAAAGTCAGTACCTGATCTACTGTCGACCGACGATCGCACCATCGCAAAGGGTGGGGAAGCATTGTCTGGTGGGGTGTGAAACCGGATCATTTCCTCAAGTTGGCGAAAACGGGCGTCAAACCTTGCTTGACGTTCAGCCTCCTGTTCAGCTGCCTGTCGCGTTACCCGGGCATTGTTCTCAGCCATCTGCTCCGCCACTTGCTGGGCTACCCGCGCATTGTTCTCGACCAACAACGCATCCATCTCTTCCTTGTGCTTCGCCCTCTCCGCGTCAAGCGCTCTATCAAGTGTGTCTTGTGATATCGTGGAGTACCTGACGTTTCCTGACCGTGCCTGTGACGGTGTATAGTATGAGTGTATGGTCCCCCGCACAGACAGAATATTTGGTCCGGCCATCCGAACCCGACCGGCATACTCAGGCTTTAAACATGCTCTCACATAACAAATGATGCAAACTTATCACCCCATTTGGTGATTTTTTTTTTTTTTTTTTTTTTTTCTATTATCAATAAAGAATCATAGACAAAACATTTCATTTAAAGATAGGTATATTGTTGCAAGTGGGTTAAAGCTACTACTAATTAACCTAGCTAATACCCGTTTCATATTTTCAATTGATCTAATTAGTAGTAATCTCACATTCATTATATAAGACTACTACGACCAAAACGGGCTGAAAATTTTCAATTGGATTAAAGGACAACGTGATCAAAGAGATTTTTTTCTACAGAATCATGGACCAAAGAAGTTTAACATTTCAAAATTCATTGTAGCTTCAACGAAGCACTAGCACGGGTAGACCTCAATAATTGAAGCCTCAATTGCTAAGACTTGGGCAGATCAGTTGCCTTTAGATATTTCATTTGACTCTGTAATCAGTGTGCTTTGCTCCCATTGAGATGTTGTCTTTGAGTCGATGTTACTGTGTATAAAAAGTGCAGGCTGCGAGGGTACTGGAAGATCAGTGAGGAGTAGCTATTAAGATTGAGAACCACTGAATCCATGGTTGGTCTATCAGCTACATTTTCTTGAATACATAGTAACCCAATATGGAATTATGGATGCTCTCATAATTTCAATTTATGAGCCTAGCCTTATTGTTGGATCCACAATATTTGTAACGGTGATCTGTCCAGTTTTTCCATGCCTATAATATATGATTTTGATGGGCAAATTAAACACAACATTAGACATAAAGTTCTATTATAAATATGATATTCCCTATGTGTTAATTTGCTGCGTCACAGAAATAGGTAAAGGGAAATGTTTCCAAGTATGATTGTACTTACATAGCTTAGAAGATCCTCCACATTCTCTCCATTTCGGAAGCAATTGTTCTTTTGTCCACTCATTATTTCCAATATTAAATACCAAAACTGAAGACATTAGACTTTGTAGAGAATTTTCCATACATTGCATACTCTTGAGCCATATATCCACTGCATGTCAACATTAATAATATTAGTTTAATTTGGATATGGTAATAGAGCTTTCCATACTTAGCTTCAAAATTGCTACTTTCCCTCTGTTTTTCGAAATGAGTTAAATAATAGGTAGAAAGTAAACATCAGCTCTTCCTTACTACGATACTTACTGGGTTCCAACAATTTTACTTGTATTTCCTTGAGTTTGATTCAATAAAAATTGGTTTTTCATGCTAAAATCTGAAATTTTTAGATTCATTTCTACATCTAAAAGAATGTTGCTAGCCTGAAGATCACGATGAATAATACGAAGTCGAGAATCTTTACGAAGGTAGAGAATCCCTCAAGCAATGCCTCTTCACTACAAAAAAAATGACATTTTCTGACGTGGCTACAGTACCTATTTTGTTGCCACGTCAGAAAATTTCTGACGTGCAACTTTTAAAACGTCAGAAAATTTTTTTTCTGACGTGTAAATAGTGACACGTCAGAATTTTCTGACGTGTCTGTTCAGACACGTCAGAAAATTCTGACGTTTTAGATGTTGGAGCGTCAGAAAAATATTACAAA
>NC_081546.1:20794901-20807779 GCF_901000735.1 Corylus avellana
CCACGCGCCGCCACCTTGTAAGTTGTCTTGTTGAGCTCATTTCTTTTACACTACACCTGCCACACTAGATTATTTCTACCTTTTGAGCTCACCTACAGTACACCTAGCCACACTAGATTTCAGCCCTCTTGAACCAAGCCTATACTCCTTACTATAGACTCAGCCACACCAGATCCTAACCCTTAAAAACAAGCTTATATCCCCTATCATACACTCGACCACACCAGATTAATTCTCGCACCAGGCTCACAGAACCTACCCTACACCCAACCACACCGGATTATATTCCAAAAAAAAAAAAAAAATGGCCGTACCTCCTACCACTCTCCCAAACACCAAAGATATTACCCAACCTATCCCTACTATTCTTGATGGCTCCAATTACCCGGCTTGGTCACAAAATATGAGTAGGTGGCTCAAAGGACATTGTCTTTGGGAGTATGTTTCTGGTGAAGAACCTAAGCCTCTTGCTGGAAAAGAGGAACCTGCGGCAGCTTTCTCAACCCGCCTTCGTACATGGAAAAGTATCCATTACAGGATCATTTCTTGGTTCTCCAACACTTGTGTTGTCTCCATCAGCATGACATTTGGCAATCTTGACAATGCCAAAGATGTCTGTGATATGTTAGCTCAGCGCTACAGCACTACTGATCTTGCTCAGCGGTTTCAAATTGTGACCAAGCTTCATCACATGCGCCAGGAACCAGGTCAGAGTATTACTGATTTTTATTCACAAATGACTTGTCTTTGGAATCAATTATCATTATGTGAGCCAAAGTGGAGGGATAAGGTTGATGCCTCTGAGTACATCGCTTTTCGCGATAGCATGGGCCTAGCTGAGTTTCTTGCGGCAATTCGAGATGAGTTTGAGCATACTCGAGCTTCTCTTCTTCACCGCTCACCACTGCCATCTTTGGAGAGTGCTCTTAGTGAACTTGTTTCAGAAGAGACTCGATTCTCTACTATGAAGTTACACACCTCTGAGATGGTTATGGCTACTGCATCTCGCAATGCGCGTGCTCCCACTTCTATTCCTGCCGGGTCTTCCTCATCCAATCGGAACATCTAGTGCCACTATTGTCAGAAGTTTGGCCATAGATATAGTGAATGCAGGAAAAGACTTTCTCGTGGGAATCATCGAGCTCCTAGTCATAAGGCTGCTGCGGTCACTTATACTGATACATCAGATATGTCTTACACCGATATTGCACCCCAACCCAGTACTCTTTCTCCTGCAGAAATCGAAGCTCTCATTCATCAGGTTTTATCTAAGTCCAATCTTAATACCGCCATGTCCACCACACCAGGTAATTCCTCTTGGTATATTGATTCTGCTTGTTGTAACCACATGACACCGAATTCTTCCATATTTTCTGCAAAATCTGTGTTACCTAGGCCTACCACCATTTACACTGCTAATGGTTCCCATCTTGCTGTCAGTCACATCGGGTCTGTTTCAACTCATCAACTATCTATGTCTGATACATACTTAGTGCCTAATCTCTCGTTAAATCTTTTATCTGTTGGCCAACTTTGTGAACTTGGCTTAGAACTACATTTTTCTAACCGAGGTTGTGATGTGCAGGATCCACAGACGGGACAGCTAATTGGGACCGCCTGTAAGATTGGACGTTTGTTTGAGCTTTCATCACTCCATCTTCCTCCTGCTGTATCAGCTGCCACTCCATCTCGGTCTCCCTCTACCACCCTCAGTTTATGGCACTCTCGTTTAGGGCATGCATCTATTTCTCGTATTCGTTCTTTAGCTACAAGTGGTCAATTAGGGTCTGTTGAGTCTGAGTCATTTGATTGTGTTGCATGTCAACTTGGAAAACAAAGTGCTTTACCTTTTAATAATAGTGCATCTGTTTCTTCTGCTCCTTTTGATTTCGTGCATTCTGATGTATGGGGCCCTGCGCCTATTCCCACCATGGGTGGATCCCGCTATTTTGTCATTTTTGTGGATGATTTTTCTCGATACACATGGCTTTATCTTTTACAAAATCGGTCTGAACTTCCGAAAATTTACTCTGAATTTCAACGGATGATTCAAACCCAATTTTCTCGCAACATAAAATTTTTTCGTTCTGATAATGCTATGGAATATCGTGAATCTACCTTCCTTACTACCCTCAAACAAAATGGCACTCTTCCCCATCGCTCATGCCCAAATACTTCTCAACAAAATGGTCGTGCTGAACGTAAACACAGGCACATCTTAGACACTGTTAGGGCTTTGCTCCTATCTGCTTCTATCCCTGAACACTTTTGGGGAGAAGCCGCTCTTACCGCTGTTTATACCATTAATAGGGTCCCGTCTCCCACTACCTTAAATAGGTTCCCCTATGAACTTTTGTATGGATCTCCTCCTAATTACCAATCTCTCCGCCTCTTTGGTTGTGTCTGTTTCGTGCTACTTCCATCCCATGAACGAACAAAATTAGAACCTCGTTCTCGTCTATGTTGTTTTCTTGGGTATGGCATTGAACACAAAGGCTATCGTTGTTATGATCCTATTTCCAAACGGCTCCGCATCTCGCGGCACGTCACTTTTTGGGAACATAGGCTATTTAGTGATATGGGGTCTTTTCCTACTCGTCCCTCTAGTTCTTCTCCTATCTTCACTAATGTCTCACTTGATTTGCTCCCCGACATTACTGATCTTGATGCAGGGATGACAAGCTCTTCAGACGACATTCCGACGGTCGACCCCAATGACACTGCCCTGCCTGTTGATCCATCTACTCTTGAGCCCGCTCCCTCTATCCCTCGTGGTTCTACTCGAGTAACATCTCTTCCTTCCCATCTTCATGATTATCACTGTTATTCTGTTCTTGCTACTCTCCATGAACCTCACTCCTTCCGTGAGGCTCATGCTAACCCTCTTTGGCAGAATGCTATGTCTGAAGAACTTAATGCCCTTTCCAAAACCCATACTTGGGACTTAGTTGATTTACCTTTAGGCAAAATTGCGGTAGGGTGCAAGTGGGTTTACAAGATTAAGACAAAATCTGATGGGTCTATTGAGCGATACAAGGCACATCTTGTGGCAAAGGGGTTCAATCAGGAGTATGGTATTGATTATGAGGAGACTTTTGCACCAGTGGCTTGCCTTACTTCTGTTCGATCACTCCTTGCTGTGGCTTCTGTGCGTCATTGGGATCTTTTTCAAATGGATGTGAAAAACGCATTTCTCAATGGTGATCTTAGTGAAGAAGTTTATATGCAGCCTCCTCCTGGGTACGATCATCCGCCACACAAGGTTTGCCGACTTCGCCGAGCGTTGTACGATTTGAAACAGGCTCCACGGGCTTGGTTTGCCAAATTCAGCTCCACTAGTGCGCAGATTGGGTTTGTTTCTAGCCCCTATGACTCTGCTCTTTTTATCCGGCGATCTGATGCTGGTCTCATTCTTCTCTTACTATATGTTGATGATATGATTATTACTGGAGATGATACTGTTGGTATTCGTAATCTTCAACAGTTTTTGAGCCAACAATTTGAGATGAAGGATTTGGGTTTTCTCAGCTACTTTCTTGGATTGGAAGTGTCTTCTGATCCAAAAGGTTACTATCTCTCTCAAGCCAAGTATGCTTCAGATCTCCTCTCACGAGCTGGCCTTACTGATTGCAAAATTGTTGATAGCCCTCTAGAGACAAATGTCAAACTCCGTGCCACTGATGGTGAGCTACTTTCTGGTGCCACTCTCTATCGACAGTTAGTTGGCAGTCTCATCTATCTTACTGTGACACGACCAGATCTTGCCTATGCAGTCCACCTTGTTAGTCAGTTTATGACAGCACCACGCTCGGTTCATTATGCGGCTGTTCTTCGCATCCTTCGTTATGTGAAGGGCACCTTGTTTCATGGTTTGCATTTCTCTTCTCACTCATCATTAGACTTACATGTATATTCAGATGCTGATTAGGCAGGTGATCCCACTGATCGTCGTTCCACCACGGGTTATTGTTTCTTACTTGGTGATTCTCTCATCTCTTGGCGTAGTAAGAAACAATCAGTTGTTGCACGCTCTAGCACCGAAGCTGAGTATCGTGCTCTTGCCGACACCACTTCCGAGCTTCTCTGGCTTCGTTGGCTTTTACATGACATGGGTGTTTCTCAGACCTCTAGTTCTCCTATCTTTTGTGACAATCGAAGTGCGATTCAAATTGCGCATAATGATGTATTTCATGAACGTACTAAACACATTGAGATCGACTGTCATTTTGTGCGCCATCATCTTTTGCAGGGGACCCTCCGTCTCTGTCCCATTGCTTCCGCTGATCAGTTGGCCGATGTGTTCACCAAAGCACATCCACCTGGACGGTTCCGTGATCTTGTTTCCAAACTCAAGTTGGCATCTACATTACCACCTTGAGTTTGAGGGGGGATGTTAGAATATAATCAGAATATATTCTGATTATATTCTGATAATCACCATAATTGCTGATAATCACCATAATTGCTGATTTGATATATTTTCCCTGTATATACATTGATATTATTCTGTAATATTGTACATTAATTCCTTGATTGTAATTCCTATTTTATCTGGCCTTATTCAACTATAAATAGGCCTCATTGTATACAGTTCTAAACACACAGAAATACAATATTCAGTTTATCCCTATATTCTCTAGTATTCTATATTTTATTTTAACAGGGTGGATGTTTTCTTTTGTGCTCGGACACAAATTTCGCCCTGAAAATCGGGCAAATCCGACCTGGCTGGTAAATCATACAAAAAGGAGAGCATATTTGCTCTTCTCCTGGAGAGAGAGAACTTACCGGCACGGTGGCAGCATGATGGGCTTCAAACTGGGCGGCAGCATGATGGGCTTCAAACTGGGCGGCAGCATGATGTGCGATTAATGTAAAAAGTCGATAAAAAAAAAAATTTAAGGTGTAAATTTGGTGTAATATGGTGTTTTGTTTCTATTTAGTTTTCTTTTTTCAAGCTGAGGTGTCAATCTCTTACGAAAAAATACAAATGTCTTGATTTGTGTCAATACCTTATAGAAATTATTATCGATTGGAAATAATATAAATAGATATTGCATTCAACATTATTCTTCTATTCCTAATATCCTATGAATATATAGCTATTCATTTCCTAATGTAATAGTCATTTCATGTATCATACACTTTAACATTCTTCTATTCCTAATATCCTATGAATATTAGCTATTCATTTCCTAATGTAATAGTCATTTCGCGTATCATACACTTTCTTAATTTTTTATTTTTTTTTTATTTTTTATGGATTCCAAACCAAATTAGATACATAATATTCATAACACTTTAAATGTTATGAACATTGTAATCATTTTTATGTCATTACGAGGACTGCTTAATTGGTTTGTGCCTCATCAATGTTTGGTTATGGGGCTTTGTAGGTATGGACCTGAGAAAAATAGTAGTTGACAGATCACTGCAAAGCCCACCGCCTGCCCCATCTTCAAACATTCCATAGCATCATATTTCACCTGAGGCACCACCTCCAGCATAAAATAAGAGTCTTGAGTTGCTGATGTATGTTTAAACTTTTTTTCTATTGATTTCTCTACTATTTTGAGATTTTTATGATTTCTTAATTGGATGGTCTGTTGTATCTCATTGTGCTGCAATGTGATATCTGTTTGCATGGTTGTGCTTGATTAATATTTTAACGATCATTGATTGTGAGACCTTCACCGCTAAACAAGAAAGCGGTGCATGTGAGTTTAGGGCCATGGTTCTCAACACGATCCCCGGTGGTGGCGGGGCTAGGCAATGGCTGACCATCCTTGAAGGTTCTGTTAGAGTGTTGAACACCCATAGGGGAGACAACCAATACAAATGTTTTTATTTTTTTTGTTCCAAAAAAAAGAAAGATTTTTTAGGATATTATGATTAGAGCTATTCAATTCTTGTGGAAATACCTATTTCCTACCTTTTTTTTTTAGAGGAATACTATTCTTCATTTTGGGAGAATAGTTATTCCCAAATAATTAATAGTTATTCTCTCGAATGATGGGGCAACCAACTAAAGGTGAAACTAACTGAATTTCTCAAGTTGCTCAATGTCTTAATTTGTTTAAATCTTTCATGCCTTTCTCTTAAGTTGGATAAGACTATATCAATTATCAGAGAGTGAAAGAAACAAATCTTGAGCATCTTTGGTTATAATACGGGTTCTCTCCCACATTTGGAAAAATTTCATTAAATTTTAGACTGAAGTATCAAATTAATAAATTCGTAAAAAAGAAGTATCAATTTTTTATCCGTTTTAAAATTCAAACACATTTCTCATAAAAAAAACAAAAGAACAAAAAACCACATGTATCAATTATATATTTCATCCTAAATTGAATGTCAAGACCGTGACATTACCCTGGCCTATAACATAGACACTATTATATCTGTAAAATCTAATATAAAAGAAGTAATTGTTCCTATTCATTTCACTTGAATTGGGTATGCTTTTGCCTCTCGAAAGAGAGATCTTGACTTTGTCTTTGGGGGACACGTGTTAATCAGGAATGGAATTGTCTTCGTAGAAGATGACAAGTAACATATAGATTCGGCCTCAGGACTGGATATACATATATACCTGAGGACCAAAGCTCAACCGCTACATACAAACTCAGGGCTGGTATCTCTCGGGGAGTTAGGTAACCACTTCGTCTTGGAAGGAATAAAGGATGGTATAGTTGGGTCTCATTCCCTGAATATTGGGGACAAATCTTAACCCACGAAATCCGGATTAGATATCCATTCCAAGCTAAATTGGAGTAGAAGTCTCAACCCAAGTCCAATTAGGACTTATTGAAGAATTCGGCGAACGGTCTAACTCTAAGCTGAATTAGAGGTAGACCTCGGGTCCAAATCAAACTCTCAATAAGTCTCAACCCATTCGCAGTAGAAGACCTAGTTCAGGTCTAATTACGCTTTTTAGGCCTATAAATAGGCCTGGATCTCAGGCATAACTTTAGACAGAATTATTGTGCATTGAGAATATATTACTCAGAAGTATTGATTTAGGCATCGGAGGGAGACCCCTCTTGCACCCGCGGCTTAATTAATGATCAAAATATTTGCTTGTAATTTCTCATTCTTCCCCAAGTGTTGGGGTGAAGATTAGATGCTTGATAGAGTTTTCTGCATTTCTCGTTGGATGGGGCGTCAGAACAGGCATGTGACGGAACTCAAGGATAGCTCGTGTCTAGACATAAGAGGAGGCTCCATGTTTTCTCGTCAGATAGCACATCAGGACAGGCTCATATTATGTTTTCTCGTCAGATGGCACGTCATAATGGGCTCGTGATGGGACTATAGAAGAAGCTCTCGGCTTTCTCATTGGATGGCACGTCATCATGGGTTTGTGACAGGTATTCAGATCTAGTCGTTTTACTTTTTGCGTCTTAATGATGATTAACTCCCGTCATGACGAAAGATATCCCTATTAAGACAGAAAAGAAATAAAACTACAAATCTATAAATATCTGTCTTGTTTTCAGAACTCCTTGAACCTATCCATTTCCATTTATACTCTCCTGAGTTTGGAGGTTCTCAGTGAAGAAGGTTGTGATATTTTCCTCATAGAGGTGATATCCTTCACCATTGTTTATACTAAGTAAGACTGCCTAAAAAGCTTCGTGCTTTCGCTTACTTAGGGTTCATGCTGAGAATGAAACAACACCATACGCTTCTGCAACCATATGAATCCATTTTTGGAATTCTACCACAATATTTTTCTTTTGTGCTTGTTGATTGCTGCTGGCTGCTACGACGCTGTGATTCTGTTCTATGAAGCCTGTGATTGAAATTCTCCTGTCTGAGTAGTGAGCCATCTTCCACAGGCCACACCTTCATTATATTTTATTATTTTATTTATACCCCTATTAAGATAAATTTCTGGATCCACCATCGCCCAAAGCCTATGGGGGTGGTTTCGACCACCCCCAAAAACCAATTTAGGGTTGGCCATGGGGCAAAGGGGTGGCTCCCTTGCTTTTTTCTTTTTCTTTTTTCTTTTCCCTTTGTTTTTTTTTTTCCATTTTTTTAATTGTTTTAGTTTTTTATTTATTAATTTAATTGTTTTTTTTTTTTAATTTTTAATAATTTTTTTTTTATTTTAATACTACTTCTTGCCACGTGTCAGCTTTTTATTGGGCTGACGTGGACTTCCGTCAATTTTTGTGACGGAAGTTGGATGGGAGTGCTAACTCCATTTTAATCAATAATTGAGGTATGATTTCCAATATGAATTGAAATTGAGGTGGGTAAAAATAAAGTCATTAAACTACAGAGGGAAAATGTATTTAACCATATTTTTAATTCCGCATTATTTTTGTTAAACACTTATTGACCCACCTCTATGTTTTTTTTGGAGTCTAGTTTATATTTTCACCATCAACTCAATGAGACGTTTCATTAAGTGTTGTTACCCTTACCGGATCCATTAATTGTACATTTTATTCAAGTAGATCCATCTGAGCCTTCTAGCCGATGATAAAAATTTGGTATAAACCAGGGAGCACTTTTTGCTTTGGACCCTATATTGACGATCAACTCAAAAGAACTTTTAAGACAAAATTCTAAGTACTTTGAAGAAGCCAGGCATCATTCAACCATAATTTATTGGGAGAATTTCAACATGCTCTATTCATCGTTCTACCACTTATTTATACATAACATCACCAATTATCCTAATACAATTCAATGACTAATGAACTTATCACTAAACCCAACGAGAAAGATTACAATGAGATTACCCAAACCCTATCCGTAACAACTTCTTTCTTATCAATGAATTGATAAGATTTTTATTCTCAAATATCTAGCCCAGATTCTCATCATGACAATTTTACTCTTAGACATTGGTCGAGTTTTCTGCTTGACCCGTTGTTGAGTACTTGCGTATGAACTTGAGCAATTTCTTCACAATCGTGAGCAATTTCTTCACAATCCAAGAGAGAGGACGAATTATGTGAACCAAACCAGCAAACGCAAACACTCCCATCCAAATGTAGAGAAATATATCCAAGACCGTCTCATCTGTATCTGAGATATCCGACACTAAAGAGATTGCCGAGATTGCCGAAGTATAGCTAAGTGTCATGAAATAGACGGAGATAGTCAAGGCTAATGTCATAAGCCATATAAAGAACTTGCTCCTAAGAGGAAATCCACTAATGACCAAAAGTATGACGGACACAGATGCCAAGAAAGAGGCGGTATTGCAAGTTAAGAACATTTCGTAGTCACCATAAGCCTGATCATTATAAGAAAGAACAGTTGTGCCGGCTTTACATATATTATCTTCCGTACAATTGAAACCTCTCATTGGTATTGTTCTATTTTCTTGCTAAACACCCCCTGGTGGGCTGATCCCAGCTTGGAAAGCCATGGTTGCAATCACAGTGGCTACTACCATCAATGTACCACGTGTTTCCTGGATCCAATTTTCCTCGTGCGTCAAGTGTTTAACTAATGATGAACGAATGCGCTCCCACGATCCCCTAAACCTTGATTGAGATGGTTGTGCTTCATCAACACCATTACTACTCAGTGTTGGTGATACAGAAGGATTTCGATTCGTTGATCTTCGGACACCAGCTTCCTTGAGAATGTTTTGTATTTCAAACCATTTCACATCTCTTGGATAGACGTAGGCCTCTAAGACATATAAAGCTGTGAGACCAATCTTCTTCATGGCATTAGCCTCTCCTTCTATTTTTGAAAATGAAAGTATGTATTTTATTGCCTGCATAAAGTCGCCTGCATACTTCAATAGTCTATTGTTTCATTAAACAACTAGCAGAAATTCTAAAAGCACTTCTAGAAAATAACTCCAACTAAATTTAATTGAACCACATTGAATGATCTCTCTTGAGTTATTTACTAATTTACTAATGTCTGCATGATCTTTAGAAGAACCGCATCAAACAAAGGGATTGTGATTTTTTTTTTTTTTTGAACTTATTGTACGAATATATATATATATATATATATATATAGCTTTTTTCAATTTAAAATTTTAATTAGTCCTTGATAAAAACTAAACTGAGAAGGAATTTTGTTATTTTACTTGATGATAATTGATTTACATGATGGGTATTTATACATAAAAATGATTTACATAACCGTTACAAAAATAATGTTAAGATCTTCTATACATGGAAATTATCTATGTAGAAGGAATGTTAACGTTGCTGGTTGGGAATTTGCCTTTCTCGATTGTTTTATGACCGTTGCACAGATTTATTTCTTTAACACTCCCCCTCAAGTTGGAGTGGATATTCATGACACCTATCTTGCCAAGTAGGTAATGGAATTGTGTTGAACCTAGCGCCTTAGTAAATAGATCAGCGGGCTGTTGAGTGGTAGGTATGTGAAAAGTTTGGATTATACCATCTTGCAGCTTTTCTCGAATGAGGTGGCAATCAATCTCTATATGCTTTGTTCTCTCATGATAGACAGGATTCGAGGCGATGTGAATGGCCGCCTTGTTGTCACAGTACAATTTTGCTGGTTGTGAATGTGAGATATGGAGGTCCGCCAACAGTTGTTTCAACCAAGTAATTTCACAGCAGGCTGACGCCATAGCTCTGTATTCTGCTTCAGCTGAAGAACGGGATATTGTTGTTTGCTTTTTCGTCTTCCAAGATATTGGTGAGCTTCCAAGGAATATACAATATCCAGTGACTGATCGTCGAGTGTCTCTGCATCGTGCCCAATCTGCATCACAAAATGCGTGTAATTGAATATTGCTTGTGGCTGATAAGAGAATTCCTTGTCCTGGAGACTGCTTGATGTAGCGTAACACTCTGTGTGCTGCATCTAAATGGGATGTGCGTGGTTTGTCCATAAACTGACTCAACACCTGCACCGCATAGGCCAAATCAGGTCTCGTAATGGTTAAATAAATCAACTTACCAACTAGTCGACGATATGATGAAGGATCAGCAATGAGGTCTCCATTATGTTTACTGAGTGCTAAATTTTGCTCCATGGGAAATTTGCTAGGCTTGGCACCAAGAAAGCCGGTATCTTCAAGTATTTCAAGAGCATACTTTCTTTGTGATAAAAAGATGCCTTTCTTTGAACGAGCTACTTCAATACCCAGAAAATACTTTAGGTTGCCCAAATCTTTGAGTTTGAAATGGTCACCCAAATGTTTCTTAAGTTTCTGAATCTGCTCCAAGTTGTTGCCTGCCAATATAATATCGTCTACATATACAAGAATGGCTGTGAAGTTACCTTTGTGGGATCGGACGAATAGTGAATAGTCTGCCTTGGATTGTTTATATCCTGCACTAATGAGAGTGGAAGAAAGTTTTGCATACCATTGTCTCGAAGCTTGTTTAAGCCCATATAGGGATTTGTTGAGTTTGCAAACTCTAGTCTCCCCCTTTCGTCCGAAACCAGGAGGAAGGTGCATGTAGACTTCTTCGTCAAGGTCACCATGAAGGAAGGCATTGTTGACGTCAAGTTGATGCAAGTGCCAACCGTAGGAGGCAGCAAGGGCAAGGAAAGAGCGGACAGTGACCATCTTAGCAACAGGAGCAAAGGTCTCTGTATAATCAATGCCAGCTTGTTGGTTGTAACCTTTGGCCACTAGGCGAGCTTTATATCGTTCCACAGAACCATCTGGGTGATATTTTATTTTGTAAACCCATTTGCAGCCAATGGGTTTCTTTCCGAGCGGAAGAGGGGTCAGAGTCCATGTCTGAGTCGACTCTAGAGCATCCACCTCAGCACGCATTGCATCTCGCCACTTGGAATCCTGCATGGCCTGCAAAAAAGACTTTGGCTCTTGTGCAAGAGAAATAGCAGCACTAAAGGCACGATGGTGGTTAGAGAGACAAGCATAAGATAAAAATGCGTCAAGAGAGTAAGGGGTACCTGAGAAAAGTACCAACGCTAACTCAGATGATTGAGTGGTACGAGACAGTAAAGTCTGTGCAAGATGAAAATCACGCAAGTATGCAGGTGGCTGGGTCGACCGAGTAGATCGCCGAGTGACTGGAGGTGGGGAAGAGGTAGTCTGAGGGGTAGAAGGGGCATCCGAAGCTTCAACGACAGGTGACAAGAGGGTAAGGGCATCAACAGGGAGGTCAAAAGGAATAGGTAAGACCTGCGAAGATTGTTTAGGGGTGGTTTGGGCAAAAGGGAAATGATCTTCATAAAAAAGTACATCACGAGAGATGAAGGTTTTGTGGTGATCAAGATCATATAGACGATATCCCTTTTGGCTATAAGGGTAACCTAGGAAGACACATCGTATAGCACGAGGGTCAAATTTGGATGGTTTTTGGGAATGAGTAGAAGCAAAGCACAAACAACCGAAAACTCGTAAGTGATTGTATTGAGGTTTTGAGTTGTATAACTTCTCATATGGAGTTTTTCCTGATAGGAGGGGAGTAGGAGTTCTATTGATCAAATAGGCAGCTGTTAAGATAGCGTCTCCCCAAAAACGTGTGGGCAAGTGGGCTTGAAAGAGTAAGGCTCGAGACATATTGAGAAGATGACGATGCTTGCGTTCAACAACACCATTTTGTTGTGGAGTAGAGACACAACTAGTTTGATGAATGATGCCTTTGGCGGAATAAAATGATGGAATAGTGAATTCAGGACCATTGTCACTACGAATTATCTTGATTGTGGCCGAGAATTGATTTTCAACAAGATTAATGTAAGATTGTAAAAGAGAGCGAGCCTCAGATTTATGTTGCATCAAATAGACCCATGTACATTGGGTGTAGTCATCAACAATAGTCAGAAAATAATGTGCCCTATTAATGGAAGGAGTACGGTAACTACCCCAAATATCAACGTGTATTAATGCAAAAGGTGTGGTAGAAGAAATTTGACTAGTTGGAAATGGAATACGA
>NC_081546.1:20807879-20809299 GCF_901000735.1 Corylus avellana
GAAATTTTCTATTTCTGACACCTATAATGTTCACCCGTGAAACACGTCAGAAAGGCCCCGTCAGGGACGTTTTCTGACGTGTCAGACAACCAAACACGTCAGAAAACGTCCGTCAGAAAAAATTTAATTTTTTGTAGTGAACAAGTGAGTGTTGTACTCGCTTTATTCGTTGGCAACCTTAAAGGTAATGAAATTGGGTATTTAATTTGTTGGATTCTTCTTATTTCTCATTTGGAGTGTGTTTAAAAAAAGTAACCATTTAAAAATGTGAAAAAATAATATCATGTCTGTTTCCTGTCCCCCTTACCATTTTTCTGAGCAAATACACAAACAACACGAATGAACCAAAAACAATTAAGAAAAGGAAAAAAGAAAATCAACACGAAAATGAAGACAATTAAGGATGCACGCCAAGCACAACATTGGTCAATGAAAATGGGGAGTAATTTTAGAAGTTCTTTTTGTGTTACTCTTGTATCCCTTAAAAAATGAGGTGCCTTTTAAAATTACTCTTTGATCAAAATTTAATAATGATTAATCACAAGTCCGATAGTAATTTTAAAAGTCACATCATTCTTGAAGGAAAACAAGAGTGACACATGAATGACTTACAGCATTATATTATTCAGGATAATAGGGCTCTCCAAAAATAAATTAGGAAAAACTTAATCTAACTCCTTAATTTTCATCATATTTACAATTAATTTTTAAAATTTAAAAATTCTTAATTTATTATATCTAAGTTTCAATCTTTTGGAATGTCATCCGTGTCATTAAGTTTGGGTTTAAATCAAATGACATGACTTTTGTACTCTTAAATTTATATAAAATTCTAAGTGTGCCCCACGTCAAAAAAAGGCATTGCTTTTGGAAAAGTCTATTGATCAACTTTCTCAAAGTTGATTACACACAAAAAGAAAAAGAAAAAGAAACAACTTTCTCAAAGTTGATTAATGCGACGCCCAATTGCCCGAGAAAGCTTTTTAGTAGCTAGCAATGCCAGCTGGTCAGCAATTGCAAAGGGAAGTCTCCTAAAAACATAAAATTGAGAAAAAAAAAAATGTTAAAAAAATTTCCACATTAATTGTTTTGAAAAAATTCATAACTGGCAGCCATCTTCTCAAATTGTTCAAATTGCTAATAATTTGGAGAAATTACTTTTCGTCCCATAAACTATAGCATTTTGACACATTTTTTTTTTTTTTATGAATTGTCAACTGAACTATTTTACCCCATAGACTATCATTTTATACCCAAAATTCCTATCCGTCAATCAAAGCTATTATTTCAGCCTATTAAAGTGATAATACGTTATAATTCAAAGTGATGGTTTGACCATTTGAGTTAACGGCTTTGATTGACAAAATAAGGTTTTAAGCACAAAATGATAGTTTATGAGGGCAAAATAGTACAGTTGATA
>NC_081546.1:20809399-20839913 GCF_901000735.1 Corylus avellana
GAGTCAATCTTGCGACGAGTAGGAGGAAATCCGTGAAGTTGGTAGCACCGCTCACTAGTATGACCATCACGACCGCAATAAGTGCATTTTATTCTTTCCTTCTTCTGAAAGCCAGATCGATTGTCCTTCCGTGGTGGAAGAGTAGCTTTTGCAGCTAAGGCAATGCCTTCAATGGTGGGTGGGGTGGTAATGTTGCGTTGGCGTTCTTCTTGAAGGACCAAGGCATATGCACGATTGACGGAAGGCAATGGTTCTATTAAGAGAATATGTTCCCGAACAATGCATATGACTCATTGAGACCCATGAGGAACTTTATAGTACGCTGACATTGTTGAAGTTGGAGACCCTCTTTTAGTGCGCCACAGGTGCAAGGGGCGTTGGGTTGAATTGTGGATAGTTCATCCCATAACCCTTTTAGTTTTGTGAAGTATGTGGCGATAGGCATGGTGCCTTGGACAAGGGTGCTGATGTCTTGCTCTAGTTGAAACATGCGAGGACCATTCACTTGAGAAAATCGCTCTTTAAGGTCCAACCAAATGTCCCTCGCAAGGTTACAATAAATAACACTGGTGCAAATGTCATTAGAAATAGAATTTAACAACCAAGATTTTACCATATTATTGCAACGGCTCCATTGTGGAAAATCTTTGGAGGAGGCTGCTGGTGGAGAGATAGTCCCGTCAATAAATCCGAGTTTGTTCTTGGCACTGAGAGCCATAGTGATTGCTCGGCTCCATGTTTGATAATTTTCTTCATTGAGGGATTGAGAGGCCAATACCACACCCGGATGGTCGGAATGGTGGAGGTATAGATGATGATTGGGATCTTGGGAAGGAGGTACGGAGGCTGTGGGAGTGATGGTGTCCGGCATTTTTTTTTTTTTTTTTTTAACACTAAACTACTTGTAGCTTAGGGTGATGTGTAACCAGCCTAAACTACGTGTAGTATAACAGGGAGGCAGATTGGGTTGTGGGCTAATGTGGATAAATGGGCTTCACTGATGGGCTAGGGGTCCAATAAAAAAAAAAGGGAAATATAAAGCTAAAAAAAAAGAAAGGAAATGGGTAAGAAACGATTTACCTAAAAGCCAAAAAAAAAGGGTCTTCTTCTTTGTGCAATTACAGACTGCTCACAAATCAGAGGACATGGGTATGCGAGGACCTGCTGCTGCAACACCAAAAATTCACGGATTGAGGGGAGGGCCTCTAAGCAAGGATTGAAGCAGAAAAAAATCCTTGGGGCGTGGATTGGCGGCCTCTGACCAACGAGGACCACTGGGTCGCTAGCTTGACGATGCAAATAGTGGCCTCTGACCAACGAGGGACCACTGTGATGGGTGGAGGACAGCTTCTGACCGGCGAAAAACGGGTGAGACCAACACCCAAAGTAATCGGGCAAGATATTGCCGAGACACTGCAAAAAAGACGAATTACAGCAGGTATGAAAAAAAAGGCTCTGTTTTTCAATTGTAGAAACAGAGTTTTTTCATTCTCTCAGAATCTATGCTACGCTCTGATACCATGATAAAAACTAAACTGAGAAGGAATTTTGTATATTTTACTTGATGATAATTGATTTACATGATGGGTATTTATACATAAAAATGATTTACATAACCGTTACAAAAATAATGTTAAGATCTTCTATACATGGAAATTATCTATGTAGAAGGAATGTTAACGTTGCTGGTTGGGAATTTGCCTTTCTCGATTGTTTTATGACCGTTGCACAGATTTATTTCTTTAACAGTCCTACTTTATGAATACAAACAGACTAGTGAAAAAGGGATGGAAAAACAAAAAGTAGATCTAAAATAATTTGTGTCATATATAACTTCTAAAAAAAAAAAAATCTCTTTTAAGAGAGTAGCAATTGATATTGTTAGCGCACCTGCTTTTGCTTGAGCATCACTGCTAAATGCAATATGGAGTTGCCATCGTGGTCTTTGGAGCTGAGGAATGATTCATTACCATTAGCCAATGCCACTAACAACTTTAGAGCATCGAGATGATTATATCGAATACACAAGTGCAATACACTGTCTCCTTCGAGATTCATCAAGATGGACTCTTGTCGAGCTCTAATCAACTTTTCTATGATCTCTATTCTTCCTCTCATTGCAGCTAAGTGGAGAGGAATTCTCCCATCTTGATCACGAGCTAAGCAAGCATTTATATTTTTTCGCAACAATGCTTGCACTATCTCAGTGTGGCCCTCAGCAGACGCCAAGTGAAGAGGGGTTTGTCCCAATGAGTCTACCTCTTTTGCAAGTTTAGGCTTCTTGCTGACAAGAATTTTACTAAATTCAAGGTGGCCATGCAAAGTAGATAAGTGTAAGGGGGTCTCACTAAAAGATGTGAGTGAAACTCTATCAAGGATGCGTGCATCGCTTTGGATCAATGTGGTTAAGGTGCTTATACACCCATTCCTTGAGGCTTCATAAAGTGCAGCCATATTGGCTTCCTGATACATTTTTCACTTGTGAATGTGAAGATTGAAGAAACTACAGCAAGAACTTATATAGACTTGCTAGAGGTCACTGGTCTTCATGTGAGCTACTAAAAAAACATATACAGCGGACCCACCAGGCAAGGTATTTAAATAAAGCAATCATTTCCGCATTTTCATTAACCAATGTTGTGTTTGCCATGCATCCTTAGTTGTTGCCTTCATTTTGCTGTTGAGTTTCCTTTTTCCTTTCCTTAATTGTTTTTTGGTTCATTCGCGTTGTCAAGTGAAGAGGGGTTCGTCCTAAGGAGTCCACCTCTTCTACAAGTTTAGGTTTCTTGCTAACAAGAACTCTACTAAATTCAAGGTCGCCGAGCAAAGCTACAATGTGTAAAGGAGTTTCACTAAAAAATGTCAATGAAACTCTATCAAGAATGTGTGGATCCCTATGGATCAATGTGGTTAAGGTGCTTACACAGCCATTCCTTCAGGCTTCATAGAGTGAAGCCATATTGGCTTTCTCATCATGCACTGTATCTGATGCAGATATAGTTTAAAACGGCTTATCTGATCTTATTCTATTTTATATTTCTATCTTTTGTTTAAACTAGGTTTCTTTGTTAGTTTGTTATTCTATCTTATCTTTCAGTCTTTCATTTTGAATTAGGTTCTTTGTTAGTCTTCTATTTGGTCTTCTTTCATAGACTTCTAAACCAACTTTATGTCATTGTTATTTTAAAATTAGGAGTCTTGGGCTATAAATATATACTTATAGCCTTTAGCAACTCAGATTTGGATTAGAATTGAGTTTGTTTAATAAGAATTACTCAGAGTCGAGTTTCTTCATTGTTTTTCCTTAAAGCATAAATAATCTCTATTATTTGAGAAGATTTCTTTGATTCTTGTGATAGTCTCACAATCTTAGAAATATTTACCCCTTCAACTTGCTGTTTTCTTGTTCACCACAATCCTACACTGCATCAGTTGATACCAGAGCTCCAGTTTTCTTTCCATGAATTGGGAGGAGCGACCGTCTGGCAGACATGAACAAGGTGCACGTGGGCACGGAGGCAGCACGTAAGAAGCAACCGGCGATTCATTTGCAGCACACGGAGGAGAGGTTTGGTGGTCTAACCATGCGGAATGAGGGGCGTGTGCGCACCCAACACGAGGTCCTTACCGATCACTTGGCCGACATGGATGGTCCAAGCGTTCATCGTCGTCAACCAAAACCGAGATACGCGGGGGCGGAAGACAAATTTATCGTCGAGGGTGAACCTGTCAATCCTTATGCGGGGCGCGGAGTGCGGAAGGAATTTCCAATGACACAAGCCCATGCTAGATCACAGGACGTAGGCGTCAAGCTCGACACTCAAAAAGAAAAAAATAGAAAATTCCTACAAAAAAAGGTGTCTTGGGAGATGGCGGAGATCAAGTATCAATCGGTGTCCCGATACATTGGAGGTACGTACTGACAATTTCAGACTACATGCACCATGAGAGGTAAGGTGGGCAAGGTTGTCATCGATCCAAGGAGTGGTATGAATGTAGTCTCGGAGGAAGTGGTTCGGAAGCTAGGGCTTGAGACCAAGAGACATCCTACTCCCTATCGGTTGAAATGGCTTACGAAAGGAAACGAGGTAACGGTTTTTAAGCGTTGTCTAGTGTATTTTTCTATTGAAGCTAAATATGTGGATCATGTATGGTGTGATGTGATCGACATGGATATGTGTCACCTATTGTTGGGAAAGCCATGGAAATATGATAGAGTTGTTCTCCATGATGAAACAAAGAACACGTACAACTTCATGTTTGGTAGAACCAAATTGAAGTTGCTACATATCCCATGGGCGGAGCCAAAACCTTCACAAGGGGATGATCAATCCTTTGTAGCCAAGCAGGAGTTGACGGACAAGGAAAGTGGCATTAAGGGAGAGGTGCCGAGGCCGATAATGGAGCTGTTGGGGAGATGTGTAGACATAGTCGGAGCAGAATTACTGAAAGTGATGCCATCATTGCGAGACATTCAACCTCAACTTGATTTGGTACCGGGAACTAATGTTACTAATCATCCGCACGACATCAAAAGTCCTAAAAAGCTTGAAGAATTGGGGAAACAAGTGGAAGAGGTAAACCTTTCAGAGAGTATCGCAGTTTTTCATGAAGAAGGGGAACCGTTGGAAGAGGTAAGTCTCTTGGAGAGTTTTGCAATTTTTCTTGAAGAAGAGGAACCCTTGGAAGAGGTAAATCTTTTGGATAGTTTTGCACTTTTTGACAAAAATTCTAAATATCATGTGCCTGGTAAGAGCCCCGAAGATAAAGTCTTCGATTTTAGTGTTGAGCCAATTGACTATGTTGATTTCATTGGGATAGATGCTATTTTATCAAATTATTCTAACCAAAATTGTGATGAGATATATATGGTGGAGAAGACTTTTCTATCAAAGATTGAAAGGATCTTTATGAGTTCTTTGGGGATTCTTATGGCTTGTGGGAAGAACAAAGCACGAGAGAAGCATGACAAGTCTACATAGCAAAGGGGTGTGTGGGGATTTCACGACAAACATCAAGGTACTTCGATGATGAGAAGCGTCACGCTTATTGTGGAATGTTACCTCGTCTTGATCTTGAGGAATGGCGAGTGGAATGAGTTAATTGGGCATCCGAAGGACCGTGGAAAGAACCGGCCGAATTCAAGGACGAATTCTCTCCAACATGGGGAGAATGATGCAGATATAGTTTAGAACGGCTTATCTTATCTAATCCTATTTTACATTTCAGTCTTTTGTTTAAACTAAGTTTCTTTGTTAGTTTGTTATTCTATCTTATCTTTCAGTTTTTCATTTTCAATTCGGTTCTTTGTTAGTCTTCTATTTGGTCTTCTTTCATAGACTTCTAAACCAACTTTATTTCATTGTTATTTTAGAATTAGGAGTCTTCGGCTATAAATAGATGCTTATAGCATTTAGCAACTCAGATTTGGATTAGTATTGATTTTGTTTAATAAGAATTACTCAGAATCGAGTTTCTTCATTGTTTTTCCTTAAAGCATAGATAGTTTCTATTGTTTGAGAAGATTTCTTTGATTCTTGTGATAATCTCACAATCTTAGAAATATTTACCCCTTCAACTTGTTGTTTCCTTATTCACCACAATCCTATGCTGCATCAATATCCATCTTTCGCTTGTGAATGTGAAGAATGAAAAAACTTCAAGAAGAACTTATATAGACTTACTAGATGTCACTGGTTTTCATGTGATCTATTGAAATAAAAATATATAGCGAACCCACCTGGCAAGGTATTGAAATAAGAGAAATGATAGATACACAACTTAAAGACCCAACTTCGACCCAACATTTTTTTTTTTTTTTTTTTATGTGGTCATTTTTTAAAAATTAAAATTTAAAAAAATTAAAATTTCTAAAGTACTAACATCCTATGTGGTCACTTTTTTATTTGGTAATTTTTATTTTTTTTTATTTTTTATTTTTTAAAAAAAGAATGGTCATTATTCTAAAGAAAAGTACCATTAAAAAAAATTAAAAAAAAATTTAAAAAAAAAAATATCAAATAAAAAATGACCACATAGGATGCTCTTACTCATAATTTTTTTTTAAAATAAAAAATTTGTTTAAAAAAAAAATGACCACATAAGAGAAACGTTTGGCCAAAATTGTGTCCCTAAGTTGTGTATCTATCATTCCTCTTGAAATAAAGCAATCCTTACATGTGCCCCATTTTCATTGACCAGTGTTGTGTTTGCCATTCATCCTTAGTTGTTGCCTGCATTTTGCTGTTGAGTTTCCTTTTTCCTTTTCTTAATTGTTTTTGGTTCATTCGTGTTATTTTTGTATTTGCTCAGAAAGAGGGGAGGGGGATGGGCAGACACGATATTATTTTTTCACATTTTTAGAGCATCCATATTGAGCTCTCCAAATAAAAGTTAATTTGAAGAGAAAAACTCACTTTTTTAAATTTGAAGAATCACTTTAAAAATGAACCAAATATCAAACTCTCTATATCTTCATCTATTTTAATTAAATATTATTATTTTCTGATTTTTTAATTCTTTTTTTGTTCTTGGTAGATGAGAGAGAGAAGGAAAATGAATATATAAGATTAAAAAACTAAATAACTTTTACTTTTTGGCACTTGGTATTTAGAGAGCCTTGTTGATCAAAGTTAAATTTGAAATAGAGTAGAGAGCTTGTTAAATGACTATTTTTGTGAGTTTTTTCAATTTTTTAAAGAAAAGCCAAATTTAAAGATGGGGATGCTCTTAAATGGTTATTGTTTTAAAACACACTCCAAATGAGAAATAAGAAGAATTCAACAAATTAAATACCTAATTTCATTACATTTAAGGTTGCCCACGAATAAAGAGAGTACAGCACTCAGTAGTTCGTAACGAAATAGGAGAAGATTTAACAATCAAATTACATTCAAAGATTAACAAACTACACAATTTGAATGAAATTTTTATCTATAATATATGATAAATGATATAGTGCAATAAAAAGACTATTTTTGGCCCATAAAAGTTGTGGGTGGTAAGAGGCCATAGGCCTCATCCATAGTTGATGTGGCTCCACCCATTGTCTCTTGCCATTTAAGACTTTTATAGGCAAAAAATGATCTTTTTATTGCACTATAACATATCCATCATCCAATGGTTGTCATTTCAAGGTAAAATAATGTGTGGATAAGACTTCAGATTTTAGATACTTAGGCTGAAAGCCTGAAACACGTGGTTGGGTCGAATTATGGATTGTGTTGATTCAAGTGCAAATCAAATCTGTCATTCCCTACTTTCATAGGCCCTATTGTATAAGCAATTTTAAGGAGTTTCAATCACAATTTGATTAATTTTTTACAATAATAATATAGGTATAACTACTATTTTTTCTAAGCATTATACAAGAATAATATTTTAATTAAAATTATTAGCAATTCGAACAATTTGAGAACAGGGCTGCCCGTTATGAATGTTTTCAAAACAATTAATGTGGAAATTTTTTCAACATTGTTTTCTTGTTAAAAAGATTTATCCAGGCAGACATCGCATTAATCTGAGTAATGCTACAAGTCTTTTTTGTATCCGTCTTGAGTCCCTCCAAGAATAATGTGCCTATTAAAATTATCATTGGGCTTGTAATTGATTATTATTAGATTTTGATCAAATGGTGATTTTAATAGTCACATCATTCTTGGAGAGACTCAAAAAGGATACAAGAGGGACTTCTAGAATTACTTCATTAATCTACCTTAACATCAACTTTGAGATTTTTTTTTTTTTTGTTTTTTTTTTTTTGAGTAATCAACTTTGAGAAAGTTGATCAATAGACTTTTGCCAAAAGCAATGCAATCTTTTTTTTCTTTAAAGCCCACGTTCATTTGCGTCCTGGGCACATTTATAATTTTATATAAATTTAGGAGTATAAAAGTCATTTTATTCATTTGTCGTTTGATTTAAACCCAAACTTAATAACACAGATAACATTGCAAAAGATTGAAACTTGAATATACTAAATTAAGAAATTTTAAATTTTAAAAAGTAATTATAAATACTTTTGAGTTTCCTGTTGAGTTTCCTTTTTCCTTTTCTTAATTGTTTTTGGTTCATTCATGTTGTTTATGTATTTGCTCACAAAAAGGGGAGGGGGACAAAAACTGACACGATATTGCTTTTTTTAAACACACTCCAAAGGAGAAATAAGAAGAATCCAACAAATTAAATACTCAATTTTATCACCTTTGAGGTTAGCCGCGAATAATTAAAGACAGTACAACATTCAGAGTCAGAACCATAAAGAGAGTACAATGTACACACACTAGTTCGTAATGAAATAGGGGAAGAATTAACAATCAAATTACATTCAAATATTAACAAATTATGTGATTCTCACCTGCATTTTTATAAATGCATACATAATTTATTTATCTTATTAAAAATACATGTAAAAATTATGCTATTTTTGAAAAAAAAAATGTATATATTAGTTTAGTAAACAAAATCGAAAGAAATTCTGAATCGCAATTACTAATTAGGATGCATTTATAAATGTGGAAATTTTCTCGACATAGTTTTCTCATTTTTATGTTTTTAGGAGACTTTTCTTTGCAATTGCTCACAAGCCGGCATTGTGAGCATCTAAAAAGATTTATCCCGACTATCTATGGTGAATTAAGATTTTCTTTAATTCAAATGAACTGGAGAATATCTCGTTAGTTATAGTATAAAAATATTTTTATCAAGACAAAAATACTTTTTAAATATAACTAACCGGATATTATGAAAAGAATCATGTTCCATCCATCGGACATCGCATTAATCTAGATAAACATCAACTTTGAGAAAGTTGTTTCTCTTTTTTCTTGTTTTTCTTTTTGTGAGTAATCAACTTTGAGATAGTTGATCAATAGACTTAGTCAAAAGCAATGCCTTTTTTCTTTTTGTGAGTAATCAACTTTGTAAAAAGCTCATTTGCGCCCTGGGGCACACATATGGAATTTTATAAAAAAAAATATTAGGAATATAAAAGTTATTTCACTCATTTGTTGTTTGTTCTAACCCTAAATTTAATGAAATTGCTAAATTAAGAATTTTTATACATCGTAGAGTAATTATAAATATGATGAAAATTAAGGATTTAGGTGAAGTTTTTTCTAATTTTTTTATTTCGCAGTCTACAAGTCTGGATATTTGTGCCTAAACACCGAGAGGTTTAATTAGTTGAAGGGTAGCCTTAATTGGCCACTTGCGAGATTGAATGACTGTGTGTTATATGTATTAAGAAAAATATTAGTTTAGTGAACTCAATGGAAAGAAATTCTCAAAACACAATTTGAATGAAATCTTTGTCTATAATATATCTGTCTTCCAATGGTTGCCATTTCAAGGCAAAATAATGTGTGGATAAGACTTGAGATTTCAGATACTTTAGGCTGAAAGCCTGAAACACGTGGTTGAGTCGGATAATTTGATTAAAATATTAAAATAATAATACATAGGTAAGAATAAGATTTTAAAATTATAAGGGGAAACTACCTTCTGCCTCCATGAATTATAATGCGTTGACACTTTTTCTTTATGAATTGTCAACTGTACTATTTTACCCGCATAAACTATCATTTTGTGCTCAAAACCTTATTCCGTCAGTCAAAGCCATTAACTCAATTGGTCAAACCATCACTTTGCGTCACTTTGCCCACATGAATTACAACGCATTGTTACTTTGCTCCCATGAATTATAACGTATTGTCACTTTAACAGGCTGAATTAATAGCTTTGATTGACGGATGGAGATTTTGGGCATAAAATGGTAGTTTATGGAGTAAAATAGTTCAGTTGACAATTCATAAAAAAACAAAAAAAAAAAGGTGTCAAAACGCTATAATTCATGGGACAAAAAATAATTTCCCCAAATTATTAGCAATTTGAACAATTTGAGAAGATGGCTGCCAGTTATGAATTTTTTCAAAATAATTAATGTGGAAATTTTTTTAACATTTTTTTTCTTTTCTCAATTTTATGTTTTTAGGAGACTTCCCTTTGCAATTGCTGACCAGCTGGCATTGCTAGCTGCTAAAAAGCTTTGTCGGGCAATTGGGCGTCGCATTAATCAACTTTGAGAAAGTTTTTTTTTTTTTTTTTTTTGTGAGTAATCAACTTTGAGAAAGTTGATCAATAGACTTTTCCAAAAGCAATGCCTTTTTTTCACCTGGGGCAAACTTAGAATTTTATATAAATTTAAGAGTACAAAAGTCATGTCATTTGATTTAAACCCAAACTTAATGACACGGATGACATTCCAAAAGATTGAAACTTGGATATAATAAATTAAGAATTTTAAAATTTTAAAAATTAATTGTAAATATGATGAAAATTAAGGAGTTAGATTAAGTTTTTCCTAATTTATTTTTGGAGAGCCCTATTATCCTGAATAATGCTATAAGTCATTCATGTGTCACTCTTGTTTTCCTTCAAGAATGATGTGACTCTTAAAATTACTATTGGGCTTGTGATTAATCATTATTGAATTTTGATCAAAGAATAATTTTAAAAGTCACCTCATTTTTGGAAGGATACAAGAGTGACACAAAATGAACTTCTAAAATTACTCCCCATTTTCATTGACCAATGTTGTGCTTGGCGTGCATCCTTAGTTGTCTTCATTTTCGTGTTGATTTTCTTTTTTCCTTTTCTTAATTGTTTTTGGTTCATTCGTGTTGTTTGTGTATTTGCTCAGAAAAATGGTAAGGGGGACAGGAAACAGACATGATATTATTTTTTCACATTTTTAAATGGTTACTTTTTTTAAACACACTCCAAATGAGAAATAAGAAGAATCCAACAAATTAAATACCCAATTTCATTGCCTTTAAGGTTGCCAACGAATAAAGCGAGTACAACACTCCCTTGTTCGTACTGAAATACAAATTCACAATCAAATTACATTCAAAGATTAACAAACTAGGTGATTGTCACCTGTATTTTTATAAATGAATATATAGTTTGTTTATCTTATTAAAAATATATGTAAAAATCACACTATTTAAAGACAAATATTAATTTAGTAAACTGAATCGAAATAAATTCTATGAAGCAAATCTTTATCCATGAAATATCCATCATCCAATGGTTGCCATTTCAAGGTAAAATAATGTGTGGATAAGACTTGAGATTGCATACACATTGGCTGAAACACGTTGTTGAGTCGTACTATGGATTGGGTTTATTCATGTGCTTTGAGAAAGTTGATCAATAGACTTTGCCAAACGCAATGCCTTTTTTGTAAAGCTGCGCCATAGGGCACATTTGTTGTTTTATAAATAATCTAAGAGTATAAAAATTATTTCACTCATTTATTTGATTTAACCATAAACCTAATGACACAGATGATATTGCAAAAGATTGATACTTAAATAAAATAAATTAAAAGTATTTAAACTTAATTTAAAGAGTAATTATAAATATGATGAAAATTAAGGGGTTGGGGAAGTTTTTCGTAATTTTTTTTTAGTACGGTCTTGAAAAAGTGACGACTCGTGATTTCCCAGTTTACATGCATGGATATTTGTGCCTTAACACTGAGAAAGGTTTAATTAGTTGAAGGGTGGCCTTGGCCACTCGCGAGATTGAATGAATGTGTGTGACATGTGTTAAGGAGGAAGGAATAGAAAATTAATTATAAACTTTACAATTAACAAATATTGAATTATAGAAAAATATTCTAACAAGACAAATCACCTTCCTTGTCATACTCTAGTATAATCCTAGAGAACCCTACAATCCGGTCCGGTCCTAAAGCACTACTTTTACGGCCTCTAATAAAAATTTAACACATCATCAAAAAGCAATATATAGAATAGAAATAAGAACACCCGAATGCATCTCATGTTACGATAATTGAGTTTTATGTGGAATAATTATTAATAGTAGGATATATTAAAATATATGATACCGTAGAATATTTTATTTTGTTTATTTTTATTTAATATTGTCTTTATTTATTTCCATGTAAGAGTCTTGATGACTCAGCCCTAGTTTATATTTCAATAAGAGCTGATGACTTAGCCCTAGAAAATATTGTAATAGTTTGCCTATTTAAAGACTATTATGTTATGAATAAAGCAAGCAGAAAATTAATCTAAACTTTATGTTTGAAAATGTTTTAGGTTCCCTTCAACAAATCTAAAGGGTCTAGGTTCTCTCAAAACCTAACAATCTATCACATTACGTGTCAAAGCATTCACGTAACAATGGTATCATAGTCAAGTTTCGGGTTTATTCTTTTCGTTTCTTTTATTTTATTTTATGAAGATGTTTAACATCGAACTTATGTGTAACTAATTTATTTAGTAGGGCTAAATTGAAGCCCTATTCCAGGGGTGGATCAACTGTTTCCCATCCAGTGTTTCGAGGTGGTGTGTTCCAGATCGCCGATTGTCTTTTACCTTAACGGTCCTTCCCAAGACGGACCTAGTTTGCCGTCGGCTAGATCTTTCATTGGGGGCATCACTTTCCACAGGACCAGATCTCCATTGCAGAAACTGCGATGCCTTACCTTCTGATTGTAATATTTTGCTGTGGTCTGCTGGTAGGCTACTATATGCATGGCGACCTGAGTTCTTCTTTCATCAAGTTATTCCAGACTTTCTCACAAAGCCGTGTCGTTTTCTTCTTCGTCAAAATTGGCTTGCTTGTGACTAGGCATGCCGACTTCAACCGGATATAGCTTCACTCCCAAATGTTAGAGCGAACAGGGTATCCTCGGTTGCTGTTTTTGTGGTCGTCCGGTACGCCCATAATACTTCTGGTAATTCTTCAGCCCATAAACCTTTGGCTTTGTCCAGCTTCCTCTTGATCATTTTGAAAATTGTTTTATTAGTTGCTTCAACCTGCCCATTTGCCCAGGCAGGTGAGGAGTAATAGTTGTTGATGCAAGGTTGAGAACACCAATCCCAGAATGCTGAGTTATCGAACTGCTTACCGTTGTCTAACACAATTGAGTGTGGGATACCGAATTGGTTGACCACTGATCATCACAAGAAGTGTTCAATATTTTTCTCTGTGATGGTGGCTAGTGCTTTGGCTTATGCCCATTTGGTGAAGTAGTCAACTACTGACATAGCAAACTTGACTCCTCCTTTTCTTGGTAGTAAGGGTCCCACAATATCTACCCCCCATTGTGTGAACGGCCAAGGAGTGAATATTGATGTGAGATCTTCCAGCGGGCTCCTTGGGACGTTGGTAAATTGCTGGCATTTTTTACAACATTTGACCATGTCGTGTGCGTCTTGAGGCATTGTTGGCCAATAGCACCCTACCCTTAGAGCTAGGGATCTCTTTCCCGAGTGATTTCCACACATTCCTTCGTGGATTTCTCTTAAGACATAGTCTGCTTTTTCTTCGGACAAACATCTCAAGAGTGGATGTATAAATCTCCGTTTGTACAAAACATCATTATGGACGAGGTACCTTGCTACCCGACAGCAGATTGCCTTGGCTTCCATTTGGTCTTCCAGGAGACTTCTTTCAACAAAGTATTTAACAACAGGTTTAGCCCAATTGATATCATGAATGGACAGTATATACATGGAGACTTGGTGGCCATCGATTGCTGGTGTCTCCGCTTCGCTCATAGTGGTTTCATCCCCTCGGGGTGATTCAGAACTAGAGGAAGCCAGACTGGCTAGTTGGTCCTCCTTGACATTTGAGTCCCGCGAGACTTGCTGAATGTAGAATTTGGTGAATGTATCCTTGGCGTCCAATGCCTTCTGCATATATAGTTTGATTTTTTCTCATTTCACTTCATATTCCTCGGTTAACTGGCCCACCACCAGTTGGGAGTCGCTCTGTACACTTACACTGTTGGCCCCCAATTGTTTTGCCAGTTGGAGTCCGGCTATGAGCGCTTCTTACTCAGCTTCGTTATTTGTTGCTTGGAACTTGAACCGGATTGCGTGTTGGATGATGATTGATAAATGTCAAATATTGCATACTTGGACCCCTTTATTTACATTAGTTAATCATTTAGTTGTGTCGTTATTTAATGTTTTGTGTTAGTTTTGTGTTTTTAGTATTTTTAAAGTCATTAAAGAAAAACTACAGCTTTAAAGGGAAAAATACAAAGCTTGGAATAAAGCATACTTTAAGAAGACCTAGATGATGTGGTTAAGTTTAACCAAATCCAAGAAAAGGTTAAATCGGATTAAAGATCAGATTGGATAAAATTTCGGATTGGATTCAAATTCAGATTCTGCACATGTCTCAATATTTTGACCATAACTTTCCACTTAAATATTGGATTGAAGTGGTTAAAGCAGCATTGGAAAGCTAACTCAAAATAATACAGTTCATTATGAAATAGGATTTTCCTAATTCGGACGGTTACTATGCCAAAATCACCCCTCAATAAAAGGACACAAATCTGGACGAATCCTATTCCAATTTCAGACTTCTATTTTGACTAGGAGACAGACCAACGAATTATCTAGGTTTAATAGGCTTCTAGGACTTCCCTAAGCCAATAAATAGACTTCTTTACATTCAACAAAAGATATAGAATTTCAGAGACTAGTTTTGGGATTCAATTTTGGAAACAGAATATAATCCACAGCTTTTCTTTTAGTTTAGTTTTTCTTTAGTTTAGGTTTTATTTTTATGTGTAGCTAATTCCCAACTAAGGTTGAGGATGAAGCCTCACCGATGAAGAACATCAATACTTTCATGTAAGTCTTTATTTATCTAATTTTATTGGGTTTAATATTTCAATTGTTTTACTCATTTTCAATGTGTGGAGTGATTCTTGGATATTTTTTGTGATTCAAGGATACACTTGATGATTTAAGATAATTTCACATAATTGATTGTTTGATTTTATTTGCCTAAATAATTGGATATCCTTTGTAATTTGTTATATGGATACATTTAGTGTTTCAATTAAGATTTGATATCTTTTGTGATTTACGGATACATCTGATGATTTAATTGATATTGGATTCCTTTTGTGATTTGTGCAATGAATGGATACATGGGATTATTTTGATTAATTGTTTGAAACATAGTAAAATATATCTAAGATTTTAATTGTAAGAACTTTAGATTAATATTGATAAATATGGAAGTATGTTGTCATGATTCGGTGAGTGTAAATTCCCAAACCTTAGTATTTTATCTCTTAGTTTATTTTAATTAGTTTATGTTTCATCTTTTAATTTTTAAAACTCAAAATTCAAAACCCTTTTGAAACTAGGTTATGATTTAATTAGTTTAGATATAAATTGTTCTTTCAAAAACATAATTCCCTGTGGTTTTGACCTCGTACTTGCAATCCATTAATTACAATCGATTCGTACTCCTGTAAGTTAAAGAAATTTGCACAACAATGATCCCGTCAGGTGTTTTAAAAACGATTCTGGCTCCACTCCTTTTTGAGGATGATGATCCGTCAACTTCAATGAACCAGACAGGTTCAAACTCACCTTTGTTCGCCTCTTCAATGTCCTCTATAAATTGTCCTAGGAAATCCGCGACTACTTGTGCTTTTATTGCGGTCATTGGGAGATACTCTATATCAAACTCGCCTAGCTCGACGGACCATTGCACCAGGCGACTCGAGGTGTTCGGCTTGTGGAGAGACTTCTTCAGTGGGTGACCAGTAAGTACCGTAATAGGGTGAACTTGGTAATAAGGTCGGAGCCGTCTGGTGAAGGTGATCAAAGCGGATGCTAATTTTTCAATACCCGGATATCGTGTTTCTGCCCCCCTGTAGTATGCGACTAGTGTAGTAGACTAGTTTTTGTATTTTTTTTATCTTCCCTTATGAGAATAGAGCTAACAATGGTGGCAGTGGACACTAGATAAACATAGAGTGGCTCACCTGGTTCGGCTCTAATAATGAGTGGTGGTTTCGCCAAATACTCTTTGAGGTTTTGGAATGCTGCCTCGCATTCTTCATTCCATTCAAATGATTTTCACATTATTTTAAAAATGGGAGGCTTTTGTCCGTCCAACGGGCTATGAACCTATTGAGCGCTGCTAGACGTCTTGTGAAACGCTGCAACTCTTTGGTATTATGGGGTGGCTGCATGTCAATAAGGGCTATGATTTTCTCTAGGTTTGCTTTGATGCCTCGCTGAAACATCATGAAGCCTAAAAACTTACCGGAAGATACTCCAAAGGCACATTTAGAGGGGTTGAGTTTCATGTTATGTTCTCCTAATACCTCAAAGGCTTCTTCTAAGTCAGTTACATGGTCACCAGCATAACGACTTTTAACTAACATTGCATCAACATAAACTTCAACATTACGACCTATTTATTTTTTGAACATTGAATTTACTAACCTCTGGTATGTAGCCCATGCATTTTTCAGTCCAAAGGGCATGGCGGTGTAGCAATAAAGTTCTCTGTCGGTGATGAAGGCCATTTTCTCTTGGTCCGCCGAGTCCATCTTGATTTGGTTGGAGCCGGAGAAGGCGTCCATGAAGCTTAACAGTTTGTGACCAGAGGTAGAGTCCGCCAGGAGATCAATCCGAGGCAATAGAAAGTTGTCTTTGGGACAGGCTTGATTGAGATCTGTAAAATCAAGGCACATACACCACTTACCATTTGCTTTCTTCACCATCATTACATTAGAGATCCAGTTGGAGTAGTTAACTTTTCTGATAAATCTTGTCGCCAGGAGTTTCTCTACTTCTTCTGCTATCGCCATGTTGCACTCAGGGGCGAAACTTCTTCACTTTTGGATCACTAGTTTGATGTGAGGATCAACATTCAGCCGATGAGAGATTACCTCGGTGCTGATGCCAGGCATATCGCTGTGAGTCCACGCGAAGACTTCTCTATGTTTTCTGAGGACTTGAATGAGCTCCTCACGACATTCTCCAATCAAGTGCTGGCCAATATGGACCACATGGTCAGTGTTGCTGTCGATTTGGATTTGAGAGAGTGATTTTGTTGGTTCTGCTTACTGGAGCTTCTGTTTGTTTCGTGCATCTACAATGTCGATAATCATGGTTTCTTTGGCCTGTGGATCTTTCAACGATATCATGTAGCATCTCCGGGCGGACTGTTGGTCACCTCGTACTTCCCCCACCCTGACTTCTGTTGGGAACTTCATTTTTAAATGATAGGTGGATGGGATCGCCTTCATTTTGTTGAGTGCGGTTCTCCCCAAGATGGCGTTGTAGGCCAAAGGACAGTTTACTACTAAAAATGAAACCATAATCGTGGTTTGACATGGGGGCGTACTTGCCGTGACTGGGAGGTCGATGGTTCAAACTAGGTGGACTTTGTCTCCAGCAAAGCCAATTAAAGGGGAAGTTACCGGTTGAAGCGTTTCCCTGCCAAATTGCATCAAATCGTACGCTGGGACGTATAGTATGCCTACAGAGCTGTCATTGTCTATCAACACCCAGTGAATGGTATAGTTGGCTAGGGCCAGCATGACTACAAGTGGATCGTCATGGGGGTGCTGCACTCCGTGCGCATCTTCTTCACTGAAAGTAATATCACACATTTGCTCAGGTTTGCGGGGCCTCAGGGTTTTAGCTAGGCAGTCCGTGATGTATACTTCCATTGCTCGGAGTCGCCAAGTGTATGCATTTCTCATAGCGTTCGTGGAACCACCCTCTACAAACCCTTCGGAGATCGTTCTGATTTCTCCCCTTGCAAGAGGCTGGGTAGGTTGCTCTTCTTGATGGTCCGTCCTTGGGTTTGGGTGTTGGTTCACCACGGGATGGTCATTTTGTTCTCTTCTTTGCTGTCTATCAACCAGCCTTTCTAATTGGTAGCACTCTTCTGAGTTGTGCCCTATGTCCCGGTGATATTCATAGTACTTGCTTGTCTTTCTTGCTCCTAGGGGCAATCGTGTGGGATTCGGCCAGCAGAATCCCAGGTCGTTTCATAATTGCATTAATCAGTTAGCTGCCGCTCCTGGTACGATAGGTCGATGTTGGGTGCATGGAGCAGGTGCATGTGCCGGCGCCTTGAATCAGTTGTCTGCTCTACGAGTTCGCACGTTGTTCTCTAGTTATCGGCACTCCTTCTTCCTCTCTAGAGGTTGTTGGGATTGTTCTGCGAAGGCCCTTACAGTTTCTTTGCCATTGATGAAATTCTCGGCTCTTGCCATGAGTTCATCTAAATCCCTTAGGGGATTGATGTTTACATCGGCCATGAATGGACGGTATGGTCATATTCCGCCCATCAATGCCAGGTGGACAATTCTTTCGTCTGGTTTATCAACTGTGGGCTTTTCACGGTTGAATCGAGCCATGTAGCTTTTTAATGACTTGTCACATTCCTGTTTTGATGGTTAGCAGATATGCCGCCGGCTTTCGATGCCGATGATTTCCAATGAAATGGGAAAGGAAATTCTTACCAAGTTCGGCGAATGTTCCTATGACTGGGGTTGTAAACTGCTGAACCAATGCTTGGCGGCTCCTTTGAGGGTGAGGGGAAATACCCGGCAAAGGATCCTATCGGACGAGGCTTGTAGCGTCATGTGAGCTCTGTAGGTTTCGAGATGGTTCGCTAGATCCTAGCTTTCATCGTAACGGTCCATGTGCGGCAAGTTGAACTTCTCAGGTAAACCAGCCTTTATGATCTTCTAGGTGAATGGCAGCTCCGTCGCCAGGAAGTCGTGACTCGTGGAGCGGGAGCCATTCAATCGCTAAGTTAGGCTATTCAGCGTAGCTTGGATGGCGTCTATCTGCGCATCTGCTGAACCAACATCTTTGGTTACTGGTGGCACGTTGGGTCCACTAGACATTCCTAGTTGTAACTCGGCACTCATTGAGTCCTCCGAATTCTGGTTCTCGGAGCTTCTCTGCAGCAGGAGCTCCAAGGTTTCCATCATGTGCTCATTCTGGACCTCTAAGGTCCCCAGACGCTTGCTGTCTAGCAGGTGTCGACCAAAGACAGGGGACTCGGCAGGAGTCTCTTCAGTTTCGTGGTTGCCAGCATCATGTAGATTGACATTCTCTGACTGGGGACGAAAGTTGGTCATGTTGGTTGTGTTTTCGGTTTGGCCTTGAGATCTCGTGGCTACCATTCGTGACTTTTGTCCTGTTTGAACGTTAGATCATTAGATGATCCTCGTTCCCACAGATGGCGCCAACTGTTGAGACAGTTGTCAACCCTAGCAGCAATTTGATTTCAAAGCCAGCTAAGAACGAAAAAAGGTATCAGCAGTGACAGACCGCGAAGTGGGGGGTGTGGCGGTCGTGCCACCTTTGATGCCTGAGTGTGAATTTGAGTAAGATAGATAATAAGAAATAAAAATAATTGAGAATGATAAGAGTAGAATTGAGTATGTATCTGTATCGTAGGTGGATCCTTTTCTTATAGAGGTTATGAGTGAGTGGAAGAATCCTAGACTCTTATTCGACGTCCCTTGATACGTGGGAGTGGTTCCAACCGAAGATCATCTTTAAGATCATATGGGAGATTGAATGGATAAGTCTTCGTGTACCTAGACTCCTTTTAGGAGAGATTTGGTTGGTTGCTCTCTGATTTTGGCCGTAACTCCCAGATTGGGTTGTTTGGAGAGTAATCATGCTTCATTGATTATAGGGTTTACGTGATTTGGCATGCAACCATTTTGATATGGGGCGTAACTGCATGCTTGAGTGCGGATCTAACACGATCAGGCGATTGTGTCATGATTTGCTGGATCTTGGGCTTAGTGCCTTGGTATCATGGTGAGCCGTGGGCCTCTTATTCTAAGTGGGCCTTTTGGTTTGGGTTTTATGAGATATTTTGTATCAACAAGCGTCACAGCTAAATGCAATCTGGTTGAATTAAATTTATTTGGGGCAGTTTTGTGGAAGTGCTTTTGGAGTTTCTGGTAATTTATGGATGAAACAGTAGAATATTGTCTTTGTGCAGGCCATAAAATATTTACTTTTAGTACCGAAAATAAAAAGAGTGGCTAATGTCACGAACATGATTGGTTACATAGCTTTAGATGTCTTAGAGATCTGTCGACGAGATTTTAAATGTTTTGAAATCCAAAACATTTTAAAAGAAGCCGGTGTTAGAAGATCAACAGATCTAAATTCTTCCCTGCCACTGACACTGACACCGAGTGGCATTGGTGTTGATGAAGCACAACCACTGTAATCCGGACGGCCAGCTCAATCAAGTTTTAAGAGATGGCGGGAATACGTTCGTTCATTATTAGCAAAACATTTGAAGCGGCAGAAAATTGTGCGTGGGAAAATTGTGCTATTGTGGTATGTGTTCTATTAGCAAGATTGTTATGTTAAACAATTTTGGCATGCTTTTGTTGTTGAATTTTGGCTTGAATTTGGATATTGCTTCATGTTTTGTGGATACGTTTAGATCTTCAACCAATTAGAGTTGGTAATCTGGTTTTGTTTGATGTGGTTTTGGCATGAGACATTGATGTGTTGAGAAGCTCTATCATTGGCGTCAATATTCAATCATGCCACCTAATTGGGTCTTCTCCCTTTTGACTTAGACATTGATATATTTGATTCAAGTTTGTGGTCTTGCGTAGAATTCCACTACGCGGCTTTCGCGTCATTCATGCCCATTAGTCTCGACGGAGTTAATGGGTTAGATATGAATCCATTTTTGTAACAAATATTCATCAATTCCTGGAATTAAAAGTCAAAAAGTATATGTAAGAATCAAAGTTGATTACTTCAAGACTCACCACTATTTTATTTTTTTCTGGTCAAGATGATCACTTTCACTCACTGCCCCTATTTGTTTAAAATGAGGCTATATATTGAAGGTATCAATAAAGGTGTTGGTTTCATCCAAAAGAAGAAGATAAAGATCCATGGGTTTCTCTGCCTTATTTCGTCCTCTCATTCTCATCGTATTCATCGCCTCCATTTTTACCATGCAGCTTTATCAGGTTCATGCAGGTTCGTTTCCTCTAATTTTCACAGCAGTAATTGAAAGTTTCTCCATTTTTTGCTTTATCTTTTATTCTTTTTTCTCCCATAAACGTAATTTACACCGTATCTTGTTGATTTGTGATATGCATGGGATGTAAACAGTGCATTTAAACCCGGTTTTGTAATTTTTTGTTTTTCCTACCATATCATGAGATGGTATTGGTATTCATCACTTTATTCCCTAAAAACGCTTCATATGCTTTACCTTTTCTTTTGGCTCAAATTCAGTGTTGGTGGTGAATATACGTCTGCCAATAGGTTTGGTCATAATTAAAATCCAATCTCAATTGGACCCAACAATGATTCGAGTAGTATATTGAACTTTAAGTGTAGGTTTGAGACAAGAATTAAACTCATGGAATGATATCATTATTCCATCAATTGGTTAATTTTTAGTCTTGAAGATATTTAGTCGTAATCCACCTCTGATTGCCAGAGTTAGCTGGAATCTTCCAGCGGCTGGTTGCCAGAATTTGCGGTTGACGTTTCACCTTCTTAAACAAATGGAGTCTCAATTTTATTTATCTTATTTTTTTTAAAATGTGTGTTTTAGTAATTTTTGTTTAATTCCAATGAAAACGTAATGATTTCGTCAAACTGACTAGAGAATAACTTCTTTAAAGTCTTAGTACAAATCAAAATCTTTGTGCCTTCCAATAAGAGGTTGACACCTCGGCTTGGAACAAGAAAGCTAAATGGGAACAAAACACCCGATCATACCAAATTTACACCTTAAAAAACACTTCATCTACTTTTTATGTTAACCACCCATTACGCCGCAGCCCAGCCCAAAGATAGACACCGAATGTCGCCGACAAGCCGCCGCCACCTTGTTTGTAAGGTTTCCCTGATCTCCATCCCTCTCTCTTTCTGGGATCATCCATTTGGTTCATTCGCTTCAGGCCACCGTCTTGATTCCATCAAGCAGCACTCTATGGCTGTTTTGGTCTAAGTTTGTTGTGATGGGCATGGGTAGCGCAAAATTGAGGAGATCGCGAAGCTGGGTGTTGATGTATCAGTTGTTGGGTTGGTCGAATAACATGGTCTTTCTGTGGCATTGTATTCATTTTTATGTCATTACGAGGACTGCTTAATTGGTTTGTGCCTCATCAATGTTTGGTTATGGGCTTTTGTAGTTATGGAGCTGAGAAAATTAGGAGTTGACCGGGCACAGCAAAGCCCACCGCCTGCCCCATCTTCAAACATTCCATAGCATGATATTCCACCTGATCAGGCACCACCTCTAGCATAAAATAAGAGTCTTGAGTTGCTAATGTATATTTAAACTTTTTATCCATTGATTTATCTGCTTTTTTGAGATTTTTATGATTTCCTAATTTCCAATTATGATTTCCAAATTGGATCATCTGTTGTAGCTCATTTTGTTGCAATGTGACTTTATATCTGTTTGCATGGTTGTGCTTGATTAATATTTTAACGATTATTGATTGTGAGACCTTCACCGCTAACAAGAAAGTGGTAAGTGTTAGCTTAGGGCCATGGTCCCCAACACGATCCCCGGTGACGGCAGGGCTAAGTAATGGCTGACCACCCTTGAAGGTTCATTAAAGAGTGTTGACCACCCATAGGAGGGACGACCAATGCAAATGTTTTTATGTTTTTTGTGCCAAAAAAGAGAATGATTGTTTAGGATATTATCATTAGAGATATTCAATTCTTGTAGAAATACCTATTCCCTACTTTTTTTTTTTTTTTAGAGGAATACTTTCCTCATTTTGGGATAATAGTTATTCCCAAATAATTAATAGTTATTCTCACTAATGATGAGGCAACCACCTAAAGGTCAAACTAACTCAATTTCTCAAATTGCTTAATGTTTTAAGCATGTTTAGGTGTGCGTTTGAATGACTTAAAAGTGTATTTAACATTTAAAAAATTCATTTGAAAAAAAAAAAAATACACGCTTGGTAAAAAAAATTGAAAGCCATTTTAATGATCCAAAAAGCCTAAAAATTATCAAAACACACTTTTGGCAAAAACTTTATTTTGTCCAAAAACGCGTTTTAACTTAAAAACTTTATTTTTTAAATACAATCCCAAACATGCCTTTAATATGTTTAGATCTTTCATGTATTTCTCTTAATTTGGATAAGACTAGCAGAGAGTGAAAGAAACAAATCTTGAGCATCTTCGGTTATAATACGAGTTCTCTCCCACATTTGGAAAAAATTCATTAAACTTTTAGACCGAAGTATAAAATAAAATTAATAAATTCATAAAAAATAAGTATCAATTTTTTATCTGTCTTAAAATTTAGATACCTTTCTCATAAAAAAATAATAATAAATCACAAGTATCAATTGTCTATTTAATTGTGACATTACTCAATAACATATATATTATTATATCTGTAAAATCTAATATAAAAGATGTTCCTATTCATTTCACTTGAATTGAGCATGGTTTTGCCTCTTGAAAGAGATCTTGACTCTGTTTTGGGGGACACGTGTCAATCATGTAGAGAGAAAATTTATTGGATAATATAGTGTGATGACATGCTCTTTCATTGACACTCAATGATCTCAGCCTGTAGTACTTCTCCTTTACCCAAGTAGTCTTTGGAGAATGGTAGAAATTGTGCATTAATTAGGTTTGATGAAGTAGAATGGTAGAAATTCCTAATAGTATACCTAAATAGTAGATGAAGTAGGCAGCTGATAGGGTTTGATGCATATCTTCTTTGGTTTTGTTTACTCTTAATATTATTAAATAAAAATAAATAAAGAAAAAAAATTTAAAATTAATTCTTTTGGTTGCACTATTTGCAATAAGCTTTTTGTAGTATAAAAATGTTCTACGATTTCTTTGTAGTATGAAAAAGTAACAAATAGATTTCTACATTCAACTTTGGATACATTTTTCCTTCAAACTGGCTTGAAAGAAATTTTCTCCAACCTATTTCAATAAGTGACAAATGTCATTCAACATTTTTGAATTTCTCAGAAATTAATGTTTAGGTTCCCAGATTAGTACAATGACAAATATGACTCTTAAAAATATTAAAAAAATATGAGATAAAACTTGTCACCTATAGAATTAGGTTGAAAGAAATTTTCTCTAAATTGGTTTGGATAAAATTTCTATCCTTCAACTTTTATCTAATTTTTTGGCAGAAACCATGAAAATAAAAAGCAAGCTTTATGAATAATACATGTCATAATTTTATTGGTATTGACATGATATTTAACATTTTCATTAAAAGCATTAAAGGGAAATGATGTATAGGAACTTATTATTATTATTTTTTGCATACCGCTTAAAGCTCTTAAAATATTTGTATACCACGTGAAATTGATTGGAAAACATTGTAACCATAATAATTAAGGGTTAAATACTAAATTAGTCCCTTGGGTTTCACAAACTTTATTTTTTACCTCCTGGGGTTTCATTTTTATCACAGGAGGTCCATGTGGTTTTGATAATAGACCAAGTTAGTCCTCCGTCAGTTGACCGTTAGTTGACTTAACGGAATTCTACGTGGACCAATCACATATTGACATGTGGCACCTACTTAATTTTTTTTTTTTTTTAATTTAAAAAAAAAGTATTTTCTAAAAAAAAAAAAAAAAGAAAGATTGGGAGTGGCTCTTGGCCATTTGGGGGTGGCCGACTGGCCGGATGGGGGTGGCCGAAACCACCCCCAGTACCCATTGGGGGTGGCTCGGCCACCCCATGCAGCCTTGGGGGTGGCCGAAATCACCGCCAATGGTGGTTGGGGGTGGTTTCGGCCACCCCCTAGGATTTATACTTTGTGAATTAACAAAGAGAATGGACAAATTTAACAAAGAGAATGGACAAATTTAAATAATATTACTTCACAAGAACACACTTACCGTCTCTGAAGAAAAATGGCTTATCCCACTATCGTTTAACATGTTCTTGAACACAAAATAACAATGTTAGCATCTAAAGTTCTTGAAAAATGGCTTATCCCACTATAGATTGGCAATCAAATTTCTGCGAGTATCTTTGCCTCTAAAGCGCAAGAATACATCATGAGTTCATTGATGGGTGGATAAAGTAGACGACGTGGATCGTCGGACAGCCAGGGAAGAAGTCATCCTCTCTGCTACTACCAACTAGAGATAATAATTGGGTTGCAGAACCAGTTTAGCTCTTTGCTCTTGAGTTGAGAAAAGTCGATGCATCATCAATAGAAGAGAACGAGTTGGCTTCACCTACAAGAAACAGTGGACATTGATGAAGTTTAGCCACTGTACATCTCTGTTAGCAAAATCAGAAAGGATTTCTCAACAATGCTTATTATTCTTCAACAGTGGCTTATTTTGAGCTCGAATCTTAGCAAAATGTTACCGTGAACTTCGATCAAGCTCTTATGTTAGAACACCTCTCTCTGCCTCCGTAGTCGTTCCTTCATTTCAACAAAGAAAAATGTAAAGAACGACAAAAGAAGCAAATAAAGCAATATGAAATTAAAGACCGGCTTTGGATCTCTCCCTCCCTTTTGGTTGAATCCAAATTCACTTTGTAACAAATATAAATAAATAAATAAATAAAATCACTCCTTGATTACAGAATTGAAGTCCAAACTGGTATTGCCCAATTGAAACACTTACATTATTATAACCAAAGCTAGCGGCTCTGTACCATATATTTGACTGCCCTGCACAAACTTGGTCCCAATCAAATCTGCTGAATATGTCACGCACATTTGTCAATTGCATCAAAAATCGAAAAAATAGCATCATCCGTTTCCAAACCAGGAAGATTTAATCCATAATTAAGTAAACAAATCAAGAAGCAAATGCTAGAGCTGGTCTTATTACATAACCGGTAATTAACAAGATATTCTCTCTTCTCCTTAATTCATGACACAAAGCCATGTCAAAATTGTCATCTAACATCCGTGTGATATTCTACATCTCTTCTCTTCCTCTCCACCATCAACAGTGAGTAATCAGTAACCATTAATCAACAAAGAAAAAAGAAAAATCTTCAACTACCAACAGTCTGTACTACCACTGTATATCTCTGTTAGCAAACCCCATAAAGAATTTCTCTGTACATCTCTGTCATAAGTGAAGAATTTCACTGTACATCTCTGTTAGCCACCAATAAATAAGGAAAGAATGAAAGATCCAAGCGTTCAAAGCCAGGAAAGAACACATAGGTAGCACAGAAATGGAAAGAATATATATATATATATATTTTGAAGTAGGGGAAGATTATTTCAAATATATATGTTCTTCATATACTGCTGAACACTATGAAAATAAAATTAGGGGTTGGAGATGTTGTAACATGTGTTACAAACATTCATTTTTCGGTCCTTTGAAACCATTTTATTATTTGATATTATTATCTTCATGAGTTTTTATGAGAAATAAAAATAGCTTTAATCATTTTGGTTTATAACGGTTTGGACATTAATATTGTTTACAAACAATCTTTATTATTCAGTTATGATTTATTATTAATATTTATTACCGTTGGGTATTAAAATAGTTTTATGGAAAATAAAATCACTTTAATTTAGTTTTCTATTGTTTGACCGTTGCTTGGAAAAATGGTGTTGACCTAGCTTTTATGGCATTTATGTTTATTATGACCGTTGGTCATAACATTGGTTTTATGTTTTGTTTATATAAGGCACAACTGTACTTATGCATATATATATATATATATATATTGAGTTCTCTAAAGATTTTTTTTTTTTGATATATTATATATTACTTTCTCTGGTTAAACCCTTTGGTTTTCTAAGCTAGAAAGCTATATGTTATATTATTAGTTTTTTCTACAAAATAATATTCCGAAATCCCTCATCTACTTTGATAATTGGGTTGTTCTATTACTCTTCGTTATTTGGAAGTGCGTCCTTAACGAAGGTAGACGCTATAGTCTAATCCTGGGAGGTTGCGTGTCAAAGGATCCGATCGCACCGAGTTATACACTCCGGGAGGCACGAATCAACCTTTAAGGACAACGCTCTTGCGTGATTCTATAGCATTGTGAGATCTTTCCATACTCTATTTTCATCTCTTGTATTTTATTTATTTTATTGTCAATATTCATATTGTAATTATTTTATATCAATGAGAATTTGTGCACCATCCAAAATTATTTCCAACAGGAGAAATATCCACTCATCTCTAATAAATTCAAAATCATGTAAAAAGAACCATCAAATTTGTGCACAATTGGAGAAAGCGAAGCTGAGGAAAACAGAGAAAACAGCGATGGAGAAAACGAAGGGGTCTTTTGATGTACTTACGATTGATCACCAGGTGGCTTATCCTCTGCATTTGAAAATCTAATGCCCAAGGTGGCAGAATGCCTCTTTCATTCCAAGTTTCCATCACCATCATCACGGGGTCTCCTTTTCCGTTGAATTCCATCTATTAAATCAATCGCATTCTCGCTACACATACGTACCAGATGGAATCCGCAACTTTTCAAGCGCACTCGCTCTGCAACTTCAAATTTAACTCGCACATGATCAACACTTCCAAGCTTAAAAGAATATTTTGGAACACGGAAATGCAGCCATACAGCCGATCTAAACATCGGTGCAGAATGACGATAGCTTTCTACACCACGAGTGATGATGTAAACACTAATTTCATGTGAAACATCATCATCTTCTTCTACATCCTCTACTCCAACAACAGCAGAGTAAGCAATTATTGTGAACTCCCCAAACATATCTGCAGCCTCATCAATATCTATTTCACATGAATTACTATTTGAAGCCTTTTTATAATAGTTGAACCAATCTGGAATCTTATTTCCCGAAGCTAAACAGTTAAAGTAACGATACCGAAGAGGTCCCTGTTACACGAATATGACAAATTTTCAGTGATACAATCTACAAATCAAGCCACACAGACTTGTATACGAGAGAGAGAGAGAGAGCATATATCAATCCATCAAGGAAAGAAGTTACCCTCAATGGCTGAGCTATTGCCACAGTTTGCACATTCTGATAGGTTGCAGAAGAAGCACCACTGCCCACTGGGCCTCGTGCCGAACAAGTTGTTTCATACCATACAAACTCTGGTAACCACCATGTATTAAATAATTCAGATGTTTGTGCTTCTCCGAAAAATGTTTCCAACGACATGCACCCCTCTGCACACAAGTATTTTATATTTGGTGGAAGTCTTAGAATTTTTCGAAGTTGCTTGCAATTATCCACATTAAGTCTCCACAAGCAAACAAATCTTTCGATGCATGCAGGGATGGTAACAATAGCATTCCCTGATAGATTTAAGTATCTCAATGTGGAGGAGCAATTAAATAGCCTAAATAAATTTGATTCTAATAGGACACAATTGGGTAGAGACAACTCTTTTAGTGCCGGAAAGTAGTTAAGCCTTGAGCAACCTTCAACGAAAAGATATTTTAAAGATTTTAACTTGAGGCTTCTCGGAATATTGCTAAGGTTATAGCATTCACCAAGACTCAAAGAAACTAGCTTATCAAGAAATCCAACAGAATGATGAATTTCAACTAAATTTGTACAACCATCAAGCCTCAAATCCACTAAATTTGGAATCCTTGAAACATCCGGGAATATTTTTAGGAATTCACAATAAGAGAAATCCATAATTGTCATGCTTTGAAAATTCTGTAAAAAAAAAAAAAAAAAAAAGGAAATAAATTAATTTGAAGGAAATTTACAACAGAATTTAAATGAAGAAATTTTAAAATCAAAGGAAATTATGTCAAGACACCGTCATGCTTTCACACTTTTTAACATTGAAACCCCTATTTCAAGTTTGATAAATTTTTTACTTTCAAATATTTGTAAATCAATAACTTTGCAAGTGTTTTCATCAAATAGATAACAAAAATTATATGAAAATACACTTATTCCTTTCATACGAAAAAAAAAAAAATACAAAAAAAAAAAAAGAAAGAAAAAAGTGCGGTTGGCCGTGGTTGGGAGAAAGCACCTAGTCTTGGCCATGGCATGCGACCTGGCTGAGGCTTTGGCATCCAGCCCTAGTTGTGGCATGTGGCGATGGTTGGGTCCTGGCACAAAGCCCAGCCCTGGCTGGATATATAGGGTGCTGTCACCCGGCCACAACCAACCACTTTTTTTTTATTTTTTATTTTTAAAACTGTGTTAGAGGCGTAAATGTATTTTAATACCATTTATGTTATCTATTTTACGAAAAAAAAAAAAAAAACTATGGTTTTGATTAACAAATTTGGAAGCACAAATCTAAAATTCATCGAATTAAAAGGTAGGGTCTCAATGTTATTAATAAAAAATTAAAAAAAAAAAAAATTTAAAAAGTGAAAGCACTAGTGGTCATGAAATAATTTTACTAAAAGCAATAATTGTACCTCAATTCCCTCCAATCCCTTGAGGTGGCTCCGAGGCATTCTTAAAGCAGTAAGGTTCTCTACATGAAAAATTGATGACAAAGATTCTAAAGGACATTCATGCCAATCAAGCAATCTTAATTCATTAGGGAGAAAATCAAGTCTTCCTGAAAAGCGCGCATTAGGGTTAACCATAAGCAGCCTAAGCCTTTTCATCTTCTTGAAGGCCTTGAAACTCAAGCGCATCTTGTTTCCTTCAGGCAAATCTATCAATATGCCTTGAATTTTGTTTGTTCCCTAGTAAGGTAATGAATTATTAGTATGCGAGGAAAATCAAAGCACAAAGTTCTCCATATTTTAACACTTGCTGGAATTATAACTTTTGTAATATATATATATATATATATATATATATATAATACTTGTAAAAAGGAAACAAACTTAGATTCCATCTATCCTCTTTTCATGTTGCTTTTCATTTTCAGATTTTCAAAATAAGTAATTTTACTTTTACTACTAAAATGTTCCAAAGTGAGCGCGATCGATCTCCATGTTCGAAAGGTAAAATTTGTCTTCTTTTTATTTTATTTTTTTATTATTCCAATTACTCTTACCTATTAGAAAAACAAAATACTAAACAACTATTCCTACCTTCGAAATAGAATAAAGGAGAACTTTGTATGATGAGTTTATTTATTCTTAATTACAATCATTTTACTTATTTTATTCTCTTTTATACACGTGTATATAAATATATGTTTATATATTATATATACACATATATGTGTACCTGTCTATAATTCTTCATCATATTTTACAAAGAAAAAAAGAAATAAAATATTTTTCTTGGATGTGTACTTGTGAAAAAGAAACGAATATAAAATTAAAAGAGTATCTTAATGTAAACTTCTTACCACATTTTCCTCAAGGACATAACGAACGTCTTTATGAAACCATAATCTACTGCGTTTGCTAGGGTCTTCAGGTGATTCTTGTCTAACAATTTCTCTACCCATGTCTTGCAATAAGTCGTGCATTGCCAAAGTTTTGCCCATATTAATGGTTATGAGAGACTTCTCTATAAGCACTTTGATACCATCGACTGGGAAGAAATCACAACTATCTAGTATTTTGATAACATGATTTGCCTGCCATCCTTTGAAAAAACATGCAATGTCAAGAAAAATATTCTTCTCATTTTCATGCAATCCATCATAACTTATTCGAAGTCTTTCTTGAATATTTGTGTGAGGAATTTTTTTGTACTTATCCAGTGCACTTTTCCATTGATGTATATCTTTACCATGGAG
>NC_081546.1:20840013-20849216 GCF_901000735.1 Corylus avellana
TTTTTTTCAAAAAAAACATTTTCACTTTTATATCAAATCATTCATTTTTTGTATCATATCATTTACCTTTTATTATTATTCAAATAAAAAAATCACTACAAAACAAAATTTTTTACTTTCCAATACCACTTTTTCATTTTTCTATACGAATCATTATTTTTTTATTTTTTATCCATGAACAGTGCCATGGAAAATAAACAATGCCAGGGTGTTTAACAAACACTCCCTGAGAAAGGTTTAATTAGTTGAAGGGTGGCCTTGGCCACTCGCGAGATTGAATGAATGTGTGTGACATGTGTTAAGGAGAAAGCAATAGAAAATTAATTATAAACTTTACAATCAACAAATATTGAATTATAGAAAAATATTCTAACAAGACAAATCACCTTCCTTGTCATACTCTAGTACAATACTAGAGAACCCTACAATCCGGTCCGGCCCTAAAGCACTACTTTTACGGCCTCTTATAAAATTTAACACATCATCAAAAAGCAATATATAGAATAGAAATAAGAACACCCGAATGTATCTCATGTTATGATAATTGAGTTTTATGCGGAATAATTATTAATAGTAGGATATATTAAAATATATGATACAGTAGAATATTTTATTTTGTTTATTTTTATTTAATATTGTCTTTATTTATTTCCATGTAAGAGTCTTGATGACTCAGCCCTAGTTTATCTTTCAATAAGAGCTGATGACTTAGCTCTATAAAATATTGTAATAGTTTGCCTATTTAAAGACTATTAAGTTATGAATAAAGCAACCAGAAAATTAATCTAAACTTTATGTTTGAAAATGCTTTAGGTTCCCTTCAACAAATCTAAAGGGTCTAGGTTCCCTCAAAACCTAACAATCTATCACCTTACGTGTAAACGCATTCACGTAACATTGGTATCATAGTTAAGTTTCGAGTTTATTCTTTTCCTTTCTTTTATTTTATTTTATGAAGATGTTTAACATCGAACTTATGTGTAACTAATTTATTTAGTAAGGCTAAATTGAAGCCCTATTCCAGGGGTGGATCAACTGTTTCCCATCCAGTGTTTCGAGGTGGTGTGTTCCAAATCGCCGGTTGTCTTTTACCTTAACGGTCCTTCCCAAGACGGACCTAGTTTGCCGTCGGCTAGATCTTTCATTGGGGGCATCACTTTCCACAGGACCAGATCTCCATTGCAGAAACTGCGATGCCTTACCTTCTGATTGTAATATTTTGCTGTGGTCTGCTGGTAGGCTACTATATGCATGGCGGCCTGAGTTCTTCTTTCATCAAGTTAGTCCAGACTTTCTCACAAAGCCGTGTCGTTTTCTTTATTCGTCAAAATTGGCTTGCTTGTGACTAGGCATGCCGACTTCGACCGGATATAGCTTCACTCCCAAATGTTAGAGCGAATAGGGTATCCTCGGTTGCTGTTTTTGTGGTCGTCCGGTATGCCCATAATACTTCTGGTAATTCTTCAGCCCATAGACCTTTGGCTTTGTCCAGCTTCCTCTTGATCATTTTGAAAATTGTTTTATTAGTTGCTTCGACCTGTCCATTTGCCCAGGCAGGTGAGGAGTAATAGTTGTTGATGCAAGGTTGCGAACACCAATCCCAGAAATGCTGAGTTATCGAATTGCTTACTGTTGTCTAACACAATTGAGTGTGGGATACCGAATTGGCAGACCACTGATCATCACATGAAGTGTTCGATATTTTTCTTTGTGATGGTGGCTAGTGCTTTGGCTTCTGCCCATTTGGTGAAGTAGTCAACTACTAACACAGCAAACTTGACTCCTCCTTTTCTTGGTAGTAAGGGTCCCACAATATCTACCCCCCATTGTGCAAACGGCCAAGGAGTGAATATTGATGTGAGATCTTCCAGCGGGCTCCTTGGGACATTGGTAAATTGCTGGCATTTTTTACAACATTTGACCATGTCGTGTGCGTCTTGAGGCATTGTTGGCCAATAGCACCCTACCCTTAGACTTAGGGATCTCTTTCCCGAGTGATTTCCACATATTCCTTTATGGATTTCTCTTAAGACAGTCTGCTTCGTCTTCGGACAAACATCTCCAGAGTGGATGTATAAAGCTCCGTTTGTACAAAACATCATTCTGGACGAGGTACCTTGCTACCCGACAGCGGATTGCCTTGGCTTCCATTTGGTCTTCCAGGAGACTTCTTTCAACAAAGTATTTAACAACAGGTTTAGCCCAATTGATATCATGAATGGACAGTATATACATGGAGACTTGGTGGCCATCGATTGCTGGTGTCTCCGCTTCGCTCATAGTGGTTTCATCCCCTGGAGGTGATTCAGAACTAGAGGAAGCCAGACTGGCTAGTTGGTCCGCCTTGACATTTGAGTCCCGCGAGACTTGCTGAATGCGGAATTTGGTGAATGTATCCTTGGCGTCCAGTGCCTTCTGCATATATAGTTTGATTTTTTCTCATTTCACTTCATATTCCTCGGTTAACTGGCCCACCACCAGTTGGGAGTCGCTTTGTACACTTACACTGTTGGCCCCTAATTGTTTTGCCAGTTGGAGTCCGACTATGAGCGCTTCTTACTCAGCTTCGTTATTTGTTGCTTGGAACTTGAACCGGATTGTGTGTTGGATGATGATTGATAAGTGTCAAATATTGTTTACTTGGACCCCTTTATTTATACTAATTAATCATTTAGTTGTGTCGTTATTTAATATTTTGTGTTAGTTTTGTGTTTTTAGTATTTTGTAGGTCATTAAAGAAAAACTACAGCTTTAAAGGGAAAAATACAAAGTTTGGAAGAAAACATACTTTAAGAAGACCTAGATGATGTGGTTAAGTTTAACCAAATCCAAGAAAAGGTTAAATCGGATTAAAGATCAGATTGGATTAAAGTTCAGATTGGATAAAATTTCGGATTGGATTCAAATTCAGATTCTGCACATGTCTCAATATTTTGACCATAACTTTTCACTTAATTATTGAATTGAAGTGGTTCAAGCAGCATTGGAAAGCTAACTCAAAATAATACAGTTCATTATGAAATAGGATTTTCCTAATTCGGACGGTTACTATGCCAAAATCACCCCTCAATAAAATGACACAAATCTGGACGAATCCTATTCTAATTTCAGACTTCTATTTTGACTAGGAGACAGACCTCCAAATTATCTAGGTTTAATAGGCTTCTAGGACTTCCCTAAGCCAATAAATAGACTTCTTTGCATTCAACAAAAGATATAGAATTTCAGAGACTAGTTTTGGGATACAATTTTGGAAACAGAATGTAATCCACAACTTTTCTTTTAGTTTAGTTTTTCTTTAGTTTAGGCTTTATTTTTATGTGTAACTAATTCCCAACTAAGGTTGAGGATGAAGCCTCACTGATGAAGAACATTAATACTTTCATGTAAGTCTTTATTTATCTAATTTTATTGGGTTTAATATTTCAATTGTTTTACTCATTTTCAATATGTGGAGTGATTCTTGGATTTTTTTGTAATTTAAGGATACACTTGATGATTTAAGATAATTTAAGATAATTGATTGTTTGATTTTATTTGCTTGGATATCCTTTGTGATTTGTTATACGGATACATTTAGTGTTTCAATTAAGATTTGATAACTTTTGTGATTTACGGATACATCTGTTGATTTAATTGATATTGGATTCCTTTTGTGATTTGTGCAATGAATGGATACATGGGATGGTTTTGATTAAGTGTTTGAAGCATAGTAAAATATATCTAAGATTTTAATTGTGAGAACTTCAGATTAATATTAATAAATATGGAAGTATGTTGTCAAAATTCGGTGAGTGTAAATTTCCAAACCTTAGTATTTTATCTCTTAGTTTATTTTAATTAGTTTATGTTTCATCTTTTAATTTTTAAAACTCAAAATTCAAAACCCTTTTGGAACTAGCTTATGATTTAATTAGTTTAGATATAAATTGTTCTTTCAAAAACATAATTCCCTATGGGTTCGACCTCGTACTTGCAATTCATTAACTATAATCGATTCGTACTCTTGTGAGTTAAAGAAATTTGCACAACAATAATCCCGTCAGGTGTTTTAATAACGATTCTGGCTCCACTCCTTTTTGAGGATGATGATCCGTCAACTTCAATGAACCAGACAGGTTCAGACTCACCTTTGTTCGCCTCTTCAATGTCCTCTATAAATTGTCCTAGGAAATCTGCGACTACTTGTGCTTTAATTGCGGTCCTTGGGAGATACTCGATATCAAACTCTCCTAGCTCGACGGACCATTGCACCAGGCGACTCGAGGTGTTCAGCTTGTGGAGAGACTTCTTCAGTGGGTGACCAGCAAGTACCGTAATAGGGTGAACTTGGTAATAAGGTCGGAGCCGTCTGGTGGAGATGATCAAAGCAGATGCTAATTTTTCAATACCCGGATATCGTGTTTCTGCCCCCTGTAGTATGCAACTAGTGTAGTAGACTAGTTTTTGTATTTTTTTGATCTTCCTTTATGAGAACAGAGCTAAGAATGGTGGCAGTGGACACTAGATAAACATAGAGTGGCTCACCTGGTTCGGCTCTAATAATGAGTGGTGGTTTCGCCAAAAACTTTTTGAGGTTTTGGAATGCTGCCTCGTATTCTTCATTCCATTCAAATGATTTTCGCATTATTTTAAAGAATGGGAGGCTTTTGTCCGTCGAATGGGCTATGAACCTATTGAGTGCTGCTAGACGTCTTGTGAGACACTGCAACTCTTTGGTATTATAGGGTGGCTGCATGTCAATAAAGGCTGTGATTTTCTCTAGGTTTGCTTTGATGCCTCGTTGAAACATCATGAAGCCTAAAAACTTACCGTAAGATACTCCAAAGGCACATTTAGAGGGGTTGAGTTTCATGTTATGTTCTCCTAGTACCTCAAAGGCTTCTTCTAAGTCAGTTACATGGTCACTAGCATAACGACTTTTAACTAACATTGCATCAACATAAACTTCAACATTACGGCCTATTTATTTTTTGAACATTGAATTTACTAACCTCTGGTATGTAGCCCAGGCATTTTTCAGTCCAAAGGGCATGGCGATGTAGCAATAAAGTTCTTTGTCAGTGATGAAGGCCGTTTTCTCTTGGTCCGCCGGGTCCATCTTGATCTGGTTGGAGCCGGAGAAGGCGTCCATGAAGCTTAACAGTTTGTGACCAGAGATAGAGTCCGCCAGGAGATCAATCCAAGGCAATAGAAAGTTGTCTTTGGGACAGGCTTGATTGAGATCTGTGAAATCAAGGCACATACACCACTTACCAATTGCTTTCTTCATCATCACTACATTAGAGATCCAGTTGAAGTAGTTAACATTTCTGATAAATCTTGTTGCCAGGAGTTTCTCTACTTCTTCTGTTATCGCCATGTTGCACTCAGGGGTGAAACTTCTTCACTTTTGGACCACTAGTTTGACGTAAGGATCAACATTCAGCCGATGAGAGATTACCTCGGTGCTGACGCCAGGCATATCGCTGTGAGTCTACGCGAAGACTTCTCTATGTTTTCTGAGGACTTGAATGAGCTCCTCACGACATTCTCCAATCAAGTGCTGGCCAATCTGGACCACATGGTCAGTGTTGCTGTCGATTTGGATTGGAGAGAGTGATTTTGCTGGTTCTGTTTATTGGAGCTTCTGTTTGTTTCGTGCATCTACAATGTCGATAATCATGGTTGCTTTGGCCTGTGGATCTTTCAACGATATCATGTAGCATCTCCGGGCGGACTTTTGGTCGCCTCGTACTTCCCCCACCCCGACTTCTGTTGGGAACTTCATTTTTAAATGATAGGTGGATGGGATCGCCTTCATTTTGTTGAGCGTGGTTCTCCCCAAGATGGCGTTGTAGGCCAAATGACAGTTTACTACTGAAAATGAAACCATAATCGTGGTTTGACATGGGGGCGTACTTGCCGTGACTAGGAGGTCGATGGTTCAAACTAGGTGGACTTTGTCTTTGGCAAAGCCAATTAAAGGGGAAGTTACCGGTTGAAGCGTTTGCCTGCCAAATTGCATCAAATCGTACGCTGGGACGTATAGTATGCCTACAGAGCTGTCATTGTCTATCAACACCCAGTGAATGGTATAGTTGGCTAGGGCCAGCATGATTACAAATGGATCGTCATGGGGGTGTTGCACTCCATGCGCATCTTCTTCACTGAAAGTAATATCACACATTTGCTCAGGTTTGCGAGGCCTCAGGGTTTTAGCTGGGCAGTCCGTGATGTATACTTCCATTGCTTGGAGCTGCCGAGTGTACGCCTTTCTCATAGCGTTCGTGGAACCTCCCTCTACAAACCCTTCGGAGATCGTTTTGATTTCTCCTCTTGCAAGAGGCTGGGTAGGTTGCTCTTCTTGATGGTCTGTCCTTGGGTTTGGGGGTTGGTTCACCACGGGATGGTCATTTTGTTCTCTTCTTTGCTGTCTATCAATCATCCTTTTCAATTGGTAGCACTCTTCTGTGTTGTGCCCTATGTCCCGGTGATATTCATAGTACTTGCCTGTCTTTCTTGCTCCTAGGGGCAATCGTGTGGGATTCGGCCAGTGGAATCCCAATTCGTTTCATAATTGCATTAATCAGTTAGCTGCCGCTCCTGGTACAATAGGTCGATGTTGGGTGCATGGAGCAGGTGCATGTGCCGGCGCCTTGAATCGGTTGTCTGCTCTATGAGTTCGCACGTTGTTCTCTGGTTGTCGGCTCTCCTTCTTCCTCTCTAGAGGTTGTTGGGATTGTTCTGCGAAGGCCCTTGCCGTTTCTTTGCCATTGATGAAATTCTTGACTCTTGCCATGAGTTCATCTAAATCCCTTAGGGGATCGATGTTTACATCGGCCATGAAAGGACTGTATGGTCATATTCTGCCAGGTGGACAATTCTTTCATCTGGTTTATCGACTGTGAGCTTTTCATGGTTGAATCGAGCCATGTAGCTTTTTAATGACTTGTCACATTCTTGTTTTGATGGTTAGCAGAAATGGCGCCGGCTTTCGACACCAATGATTTCCAATGAAATGGTAAAGAAAATTCTTACCAAGTTCACTGAATGTTCCTATTGACTGGGGTTGCAAACTGCTGAACCAACGCTTGGCGGCTCCTTTGACGGTGAGGGGAAATACCCGGCAAAGGATCCCATCGAACGAGGCTTGCAGCGTCATGTGAGCTCTGTAGGTTTCGAGATGGTTCACTGGATCCTGGCATCCATCGTAACTGTCCATGTGCGGCAACTTGAACTTGTCAGGTAAACCAGCCTTTATGATCTTCTAGGTGAATGGCAGCTCCGTCACCAGGAAGTCGTGACTCGTAGAGCGGGAGCCATTCAATCGCTAAGTTAGGCTATTCAGCGTAGCTTGGATGGCGTCTATCTGCACATTTGCTGAACCAACATCTTTGGTTACTGGTGGCACATTGGGTCCACTGGACATTCCTAGTTGTAACTCGGCACTCGTTGAGTCCTCCGAATTCTGGTTCTCGGAGCTTCTCTGCAGTAGGAGCTCCAAGGTTTCCATCATGTTCTCATTCTGGACCTCTAAGGTCCCCAGACGCTTGCTGTCTAGCATGTGTGGACCAAAGACAGGGGACTCAGCGGGAGTCTCTTCAGTTTCGTGGTTGCCAGCATCATGTAGATTGACATTCTCTAACTGGGGACGAAAGTTGGTCATGTTGGTTGTGTTTTCGGTTTGGCCTTGAGATCGCATGGCTACCATTCGTGACTTTTGTCCTGTTTGAACTTTAGGTCGTTAGATGATCCTCGTTCCCACAGATGGCGTCAACTGTTGAGACAGTTGTCAACCCTAGTAGCAATTTGATTTCAAAGCTAGTTAAGAACGAAAAAAAGGTATCAGCAGTGACAGACCGCGAAGTGGAGGGTGTGGCAGTCGTGCCACCTTTGATGCCTGAGTGTGAATTTGAGTAAGATAGATAATAAGAAATAATAATAATTGAGAATGATAAGAGTAGAATTGAGTATGTAACTGTATCGTAGGTGGCTCCTTTTCTTATAGAGGTTATGAGTGAGTGGAAGAATCCTAGACTCTTATTCGACGTCCATTGATACGTGGGAGTGGTTCCAACTGAAGATCATCTTTAAGATCATATGGGAGATTGAATGGATAAGTCATCATGTACCTAGACTCCTTTTAGGAGAGATTTGGTTGGTTGCTCTCTGATTTTGGCCGTAATTCCTAGATTGGGTTGTTTGGAGAGTGATCATGCTCCCTTGATTATAGGGTTTACGTGATTTGGCATGCAACCATTTTGATATGGGGCGTAACTGCATGCTTGAGTGTGGATCTAACACGATCAGGTGATTGTGTCATGATTTACTGGATCTTGGGCTTAGTGCCTTGGTATCATGGTGAGCCGTGGGCCTCTTATTCGAAGTGGGCCTTTTGGTTTGGGTTTTAGGAGATATTTTGTATCAACAAGCGTCACAGCTAAATGCAACGTGGTTGAATTAAATTTATTTGGGGCAGTTTTGTGGAAGTGCTTTTGGAGGTTCTGGTAATTTATGGATGAAACAGTAGAATATTGTCTTTGTGCAGGCCATAAAATATTTACATTTAGTACCGAAAATAAAAAGAGTGGCTAATGTCACGAACATGATTGGTTTCATAGCTTTAGATGTCTTAGAGATCTGTTGACGAGATTTTAAATGTTTTGAAATCCAAAACATTTTAAAAGAAGCCGGTGTTAGAAGATCAACAGATCTAAATTCTTCCCTGCCACTGACACTGACACCGAGTGGCAATGGTGTTGATGAAGCACAACCACTGTAATCCGGACAGCCAGCTCAATCAAGTTTTAAGAGATGGCGGGAATACGTTCGTTCATTATTAGCAAAACATTTGAAGTGGCAGAAAATTGTGCATGGAAAAATTGTGCTATTGTGGTATGTGTTCTATTAGCAAGATTGTTATGTTAAACAATTTTGGCATGCTTTTGTTGTTGAATTTTGGCTTGAATTTGGATATTGCTTCATGTTTTGTGGATACGTTTTGGTCTTCAACCAATTAGAGTTGGTAATCTGGTTTTGTTTGATATGGTTTTGGCATGAGACATTGATGTGTTGAGAAGCTCTATCATTGGCGTCAATATTCAATCATGCCACCTAATTGGGACTTCTCCCTTTTGACTTAGACATTGATATATTTGATTCAAGTTTGTGGTCTTGCGTAGAATTCCACTACGCGGCTTTAGCGTCATTCATGCCCATTA
>NC_081546.1:20849316-20852954 GCF_901000735.1 Corylus avellana
TGGTACGTGTTAGCTTAGGACCATGGTCCTCAACACGATTCCCGGTGACGGCGGGGCTAAATAATGGATGACCACCCTTAAAGGTTCATTAAAGAGTGTTGACCACCCATAGGAGGGACGACCAATGCAAATGATTTTTTTATTTTTTTGTGCCAAAAAAGAGAATGATTGTTTAGGATATTATTATTAGAGATATTCAATTCTTGTGGAAATACCTATTCCCTACTTATTTTTTTAGAGGAATACTTTCCTCATTTTGGGATAATATTTATTCCCAATTAATTAATAGTTATTCTCAGTAATGATGAGGCAACCAACTAAAGGTCAAACTAACTCAATTTCTCAAGTTGCTTAATGTTTTAGGCCTGTTTACGTGTGCGTTTGAAGGACCTAAAAGTGTATTTAACATTTAAAAAATTCGTTTAAAGAAAAAAGTACATGTTTGAAAAAAAAAATTAAAAGCCCTTTTAATTGTCCAAAAAGCCTAAAAATTGTCAAAACACACTCTTGACAAAAGCTTCATTTTATCCAAAAACGCGTTTTAACTTAAAAGCTCTATTTCTTAAACATGATCCCAAACATGCCCATAATATGTTTAGATCTTTTATGTCTTTCTCTTAATTTTGATAAGACTAGCAGAGAGTGAAAGAAACAAATCTTGAGCATCTTTGGTTATAATACGAGTTCTCTCCCACATTTTGGAAAAAATTCATTAAACTTTTAGACCGAAGTATAAAATAAAATTAACAAATTCATAAAAAAATAAATATCAATTTTTTATCGGTTTTAAAATTTAGATACCTTTCTCATAAAAAAATAATAATAAATCACAAGTATCAATTGTCTATTTAATTGTGACATTACTCAATAACATATACATTATTATATCTGTAAAATCTAATATAAAAGATGTTCCTATTCATTTCACTTGAATTGGGCATGGTTTTGCCTCTTGAAAGAGATCTTGACTCTGTTTTGGGGGACACGTGTCAATCATGTAGAGAGAGAAAATTTACTGATAATACAGTGTGATGACATGCTCTTTCACTGACACTCCATATTTTAAGTGAATGATCATATTTTTTAACGACCCAAGTGAATAAATAAATGCATTATTTGCAATATTCATCTGTGGCTACATTTATTATTGATAAATATCATAATGGAAAATATGTTATATATTTTTAACCGAGGTGGAATCAGAGTTTTGATTGAGGGGGTCAAGATTTAAAAATAATAATAGCAATAATTTTAAAATTTTAAAAATATAAGTAGCTAAATAAATAAACAACCAATTAACATATTCTTTGAACTATGCTAAATAAAAGAAAAACCATGTTTTTTCAAAAATTATGTTTAACTTTAGTAGATATACTCATGTGCGAAACTACATGGTGGCTTGGGTTCATCCTTAAAAATAAATTTTTTACCCAACTTTTGTAATTTTCTAATTTTTTTTGGTTTGTTTTACCCTCTAAACTTCAAATGCTAGTTTCACCCATGGATATGTTTTTTAAGATTTGGTCTCCAACATCAGGATGGTAATTATAAAATTTTGTTCTTAAGCAAGAATTTACTAATAAGTTTTCTAAATTTATCTCGACATGAGCTCGTTTAAAATTTTATTGGAGTTCAATAGAATCATTATTGTTCTCTAAAAGTAAATCAATGTAAAATTTTGATTATATACTTAAAAAACTTTTCAAGAAAGAGAAATTGTTTAAAAAAAGATAAGCTTGACTTTTTCTTAGGTGGTCTTTTAGGGATAATTTTAGAAGTCCTTCTTGTATTTCTAAAAAAATGAGGTTGTTGAGGAAGGAAATATTGTCAATGGTCATAAAATGATTGAAAAAGGAAAAGATCAAATTTGCAACGTTAACATTCCATCTACATAAGCGATTTCCTTTTATAGAAGATCACAACATTAATTCTTAACGACTATGTAAACCAAACCATTTTGTATAAATACACCCTCATGTAAATCGATTATAATCAAGCAATATACAAGTATTATTCTTTTCATTCACTTGGGTTTTATCATGGTATTAGAGCATAGTCTTGATTATGAAAGAATACAAAAACTCTATTTCTACAATTGAAAAACAGAGTCTCGTTTTTCATGGTACCTGTTGCACTTCATTATTTTTTTTGTTGCAGTGTCTCGGCAATATCTTTCATGATTACTTTGGGTGCTAGTTTCACTCGTTTTCGCCGGTCAGAAAATGTTCGGGCTGTCTTCCACTCGTCAGTGGTCCTCATTGGTCAGAGGCCACCATTTTCAGCGTCATGCTAGCGACCCAGTGGTGGTTGTTTGATCAAAGGTCACCAATTCACACCCCAAGGATTTGCCTATTCCAATCCTTGCTCAGAGGCCCTCCCCGCTCCAACCCGCACTCAACCCGTGCTTATTAGTGTTGCGGCAGCCAGTCTTCTCACTCCTGTTGCACACCCACGTTGTAGCCACTGACCCACAATCAGAGTTTCTCTTTCCAATTTTTTGGCTTGTTCTGGTCTGCCAGTTCAGAATCACCCAGATTCACCTCCGCTTGAGCACGTTCTGTTGACTTCTTTGTGTATCCTATAATCACACCAAAGAGGAAGGAGATCCTTTTTTCAGCTTTTAGGTAAATTCTTACCTTTATCTCTTTTCTTTCTTTTTTTTTTTTTTTTTTTTTTTTAAGCTTTCTTTTGGTTGGATCATACCTAGCTCGTGAGTGGAACCAATTTAAACCATTTACCCATTTTTTTACCAAGCCCACAAACCAATAGCTTATTTCTTTTTTTTTTTTTTTTTTTTCCTTTTTGTCCAAGTCCATTTATTATTTATAGAAGCCCACAATCCAATCTGCCTCTCAATTATACTACATGTAGTTTAGGCTGGTTACACATCACGCTAAGCTACAAGTAGTTTAGTGTTAGAGTCAAAAAAAAAAAAAAAGAAAAAAAAAAAGGACTGAAACCACCACTCCCACAACCTCCGCACCTCCTTCTCAAGATCCCAATCATCATCTATACCTCCACCATCCCGACCATCTAGGTCTGGTATTGGCATCCCAGTCTCTTAATGGAGAAAATTATCAAATATAGAGCCGAGCAATCACTATGGCTCTCAGCGCCAAGAACAAACTCGAATTTATTGACGGGGCCATCTCTCCACCAGCAACCTCCTCCAAAGATTTTCCGCAACGGAGCCATTGCAACAATATGGTAAAATCTTGGTTATTAAATTCTATTTCTAATGACATTTGCACTAGTTTTATTTATTGTAACCTTGCGAGCGACATCTGGTTGGATCTTAAAGAGCAATTTTCTTAAGTGAATGGTCCCCGCATGTTTCAACTAGAGTAAGATATCAGCACCCTCGTTCAAGGCACCATGCCTATCACCACATACTTTTCAAAACTAAAAGGATTATGGGATGAACTATCCGCAATTCAACCCAACGCCCCTTGCACCTATGGCGCACTAAAAGAGGGCCTCAAACTTCAGCAATGTCAGCGTACCATAAAGTTCCTCATGGGTCTCAATGAGTCATATGCATCTGTTTGGGAACATATCCTCTTGATAGAACCATTGCCTTCAGTCAATCATGCATATGCCTTAGTCCTTCAAGAGGAACGCCAACACCACATTACCAC
>NC_081546.1:20853054-20865027 GCF_901000735.1 Corylus avellana
TACATAGCTTTGCATAACATATCATATCATAACATAACATAACATAACATAACATAACATTTAATAACATACATAACATCATAAGCAAATTTAATCAAAATGGGTAAAACTGGCTTGCATCACTTATCCCCTGGAGTTTGCTAAGTGTTACCACACTTAACCGCAAAGTTGCTAATAATTTATCCATCTCATAGCTTTGAGGTGTTGAGCGTGTAACCCACTCAACCGCTAAGCTGTTAGGCAACTTTGTTTCCCCCTTCCTAACATCAGGGTGTCAAGAGCATAATCTCTCCCTGATCGCTGGGCTTTACATGCATTCATAAATAACATTATCCACTTTTGCAAATACATTTTCCTTCTAAAACTCAACTTTTTTTCATAAATTATTTCCTTTGGAAACACATTTTCATTTAACACATATGCAAAACATTTCAAAATATATTCATACGCATAATTAAAATAGTTGGACTCAACAAAATATAGTTAACATGCTTTTGTAAAATAATGCAGGGTCAGTAAGTTTGAATTTATCAGCTCGAGCTTAAATGCCTTTAATGCAGTCTCCTTCATCAATATACTTTATGCATTACTATTGTATTTTTCACATTAAAATGAATTTATTTTATTTTATTCCTAAGCCTCATTTTAAATCCTAGGATCCTTAAAATACTTCAAGAAACATTATTTTTATGCTTTGTCTTTATCCTAAAAATTTGGACAGCAAATAGTTCACGTTCCAAGGGTCTTCTTATATGGAGAAAAAAGGAGGTAGCGGCTGTTGATAAAATCCTGCAGGAAAAAAATCAGAAGCTGGAAGCAATGCAGCAGGACATGGAAAATTCGGATAAGGAGCAAATGAAGGGGCTGCAACGTGAACTGCAGGAACTCTTGGAGAAGGAGGAAATAAAATGGAAACAAAAATCTAAGGTGGCATGGCTTAAAGAGGGGGATAAAAACACAAAATACTTCCATGCATGTGCATCCCAAAGAAAACATATGAATGAGATATCTAGTATTATTGATGAGTAGGGGAGTTTTTGGGAATCAAAGGAGGATGTGGAGAAGGCGTTTGTGAGTTATTACCAGTCCTTATTCACGTCTACAGCTCCCTCTAATTTTGATATTTGTTTGGCTGAGTTGGAATGCCGCATGACCCATGATATGAATGAGGCTCTGATGAAGGAGTTTTCCAGAGACGAGGTTGTGGCTGCTGTGAATCAAATGTCACCCCATAAGGCACCCGGACCTGATGGTTTCTCTGCGGGTTTTTACCAAGATAACTGGAAGGTTGTGGGTGAGGAGGTATGTCAATCTGTTCTTACTATTTTAAACTCTGGCATAGTAGATAAGGAGCTTAATTTTACTTATATAGTGCTTATTCCTAAAACGACAAACCCCTCAAGGGTGACGGAGTTTAGCCCAATAAGTCTATGTAATGTTTTTTACAAGATTATTTCCAAAGTTATTGCTAATAGAATGAAGGTGGTCATGCCAAGTTTGATTTCTATGAATCAAAGTGCGTTTGTACCTGGGAGATTGATTTCGGATAACATACTAGCAGCGTACGAGACGTTGCACTCGATGCATACCCGAATGTGGGGGAAGAAGGGATACATGGCCATAAAATTGGATATGAGCAAGGCTTACGACCGAGTAGAATGGAATTTTTTGGAGGCCATTATGCGGCGAATGGGCTTTACAGAGAGATGGATTAATCTGACCATGGCATGTGTCCGTACGGCCAATTATTCCATTTTGGTGAATGGGATCCCAGCCGGTCACATTTTTCCCTCTCGGGGAATACGACAAGGTGACCCTATTTCCCCGTACCTGTTTTTACTATGCGCGGAAGCCTTAAGCTCTCTCCTTGAAAAGGCGGGTCGAAGAGGGTACATTGAAGGAGTCCCTACTTCTCGTAGTGGACCAAGAATTAACCACCTATTTTTTGCAGATGACTCCTTATTGTTTTGCAGAGCTGATTTGCGACATTGGCATCGGATTTCGGAAGTTCTAAGTACTTATGAAGGGGCTTCTGGCCAAAGACTAAATAGAGACAAAACAGCTCTCTTTTTTAGTAGGAACACTGAGCCCCGAGTGAAACAGCAAATTTTAGAGGTGGCAGGCATCCCTGAGTCACAGAGATTTGACACGTATTTGGGACTTCCAGCTCTTGTAGGGAGGGCAAAAATGGCCGAATTCCAAGGCATTAAGGCACGGGTGTGGAAGAGGCTGCAAGACTGGAAGCTAAATTTTTTATCCCAAGCTGGAAAAGAGATCTTGCTTAAGGCGGTTATTCAAGCGATCCCAACCTATAGTATGAGTGTCTTTCTACTACCAAAAACTTTGTGTCATGATTTAAATTCGTTGATGCAAAACTTTTGGTGGGGCCATCGCTCCAATGACAACCGTATTCATTGGATGAGTTGGGAGAAATTGGGGATGTCAAAGACACAAGGCGGTATGGGATTTCGAGACCTTAGTGTCTTCAACCAAGCTCTCTTGGCTAAACAATGTTGGCGACTTTGGGTATTACCGGATAGCTTAACGGCAAGAATTCTTAAAGCGAAATACTATCCCAAATGTTCGATTTTGGAGGCACAATTGGGGACCAAACCTTCATTCGCTTGGAGGAGTATCCAAGGAGCTTGCAAGGTTGTCAATGATGGGTTGTTTTGGCGTATTGGGACTGGATCCCAGGTCAGAATATGGGGAGACAAATGGCTCAATAACCCATCCACTTATATGGCTCAATCTCCTCCAAGATTACTTAATGTTGAAGCAAAGGTGGAGGACTTGATTGACCATGATCGAAAGGGGTGGAATATAACACTTATCGAGAGAATTTTTAATGAGGCGGATCGAGAAGCCATTTATTCTGTTCCAATTAGTTTCACTAACCAACCGGATAAGTTGGTGTGGCGAGGAACCAAGAACGGAGTGTTCACGGTAAGAAGTGCATACCATATGATGAAGGAACAAGAAAATGAGAGCCAGCCAGAAAGCTCTAGCCAGAGAGGGAACAATGTCTTATGGAAAGGAATATGGGAGATGCACTCTCCTAATGTGGTGAAAAAATTTATGTGGAGGGCCTGCAGGAATATACTCCCAACTAGGGAGAATCTGATGAGGAGAAAGGTGATTGAGGATCCTTTATGTCCTATCTGTAACTTGGAGATTGAGTGAACGCTGCATGTTCTTTGGGACTGCATTGCAGCAAGAGACGTTTGGGGGGTGAGCCGGATGTTCTTCCAGAAATGTTCCCTTAGAGGACCAGATTTCCTCCAGGTGGCCGAAGGTGTCTTTGAGATGGGGGGCGATAAACTCTTTCGACTTTTCTCAGAAATATCTAGAAGGATATGGTTGAGAAGAAACGGCTAGATTTATGATAAAACCTTCTCTCACCCGAATCAGATCTCTCATGATGCGGAAATGGCAATGCAGGACTATGAGAATGCGAATGCGGTGGAAGACAAAAAAATTATGGAGAGAAGGGAGCAACTTCCCAGGTGGGGAAAACCAGCTAGAGGATGGATGAAAGTGAATGTAGATTCAGCTCTCAACAAGAAAGAAGGCAAAATGGGCTTTGGGTTAGTCATGCGTGACCATGAAGGTAGAGTTATAGTGGCTAAAAGTATTGTGCGGTTGGGAAAGTGGGACTCAGCAGCTGCGGAGGCGTTAGCAGCATATTTTGGTGTCATATCTGGTCATGAACAGGGAGTGCAGCAACTAATTCTAGAAGGAGATGCCAAGCAAATTACCGAAGCCATTAAAGACGAAGGCCAAAATCTTAGTCTGTTAGGCCAGTTGATTAAGGATGTCAGGTTTGGGCTAAATGCTATTCCTATGTGGAATGTAGAGCATGTACATCGCGAGGCGAATAAGGCGGCTCATAGACTAGCTAAATTGGCTCTCACATAAGCCAATGATATTGTATGGTTGGAAGAGGAACCTCCTTGTATTAGAGACATTGTATTGACAGAGCAATTGTTTTGTCAATGATCCATTAATAATATTGATCAACACATTTCAAAAAAAAAAAAAAAAAAAAATTGGACAGCATAACGACATGTTTGCAATATATTGGTATCAATTGACATCATAATGACATATCTAAACACCTTAATACTATTTGGGCATCATAAGGACTATATAGCATTTTTTTTTCTTCATACTTTCATATGGGCATTACCATTAGTGTAATATTTCATAAAAATCTCTAACATTACATGCATTACTTGAGCATCACAACGGCGCTATTGTAAAATCTCTAATAAAATTTAAGTAGTACAACGACGTATTTATAATATTTAAAGTGATGATTGTATATAATATATTTTCCTGAGATATACATTCACACTTTCCCTAGCAATTTAGATATCATAACAACATAAATTAAATTCTAATAATTAGAATGGACATAAACTAATGATAAAAGAATTATGCCTAGCACTCCCACTTGATGAAGCTCCAAAGATTAAAACCTATATATTTTTCTACTTATTACTCACTTTCTTTTTCTTACACTTTTTTGCTTTCTTTTGAACAATTAGTACGAAAAAGAGAGATCGCCTGGGATGATAAAATTACCGCACTGCCAAGCCTATTTATAGGCAGAGGTTTAGGACACACTTGGAATTATATAAAAAGAAAACTCAAGTGGTAGTGGGCGGGTGCTTATAAAGAATGCTTTAGGTTCAATAACTTTACAGTAGGCATAAAAATCAGCTAGCTTATAGAGCCTTTGAGGACATTTGAGAACATTTTGTGGACCTAGAATTTGAAATAGGCGTGAACCAACTTGTAGAGCTTTTAAAAATTATATTATTATTTTAAAGTCCACTAGTTGGAATATCCTCATATATATATATATATATATATATATATTTTCCACCGAGTTTTGTCATCTTGTTATCCTATTTGAGATCACCCTATTATATCACAACTTCTATTCTAAGGTCTCCAATTTTTATACGACATGTAACGTAACAACTAAAATTTCTCGAGCATAGAATAACTATCTGAAATGAAATGACTGATGACGTTGTGGTAGTCAATTTAGCAAGAGAGATTAGAAAGTATTATTGATAATAGTGTATCAATAATATATATATATATATATATATATATATATATATATATTATTGATAATAGTATTACTGGCCCATGGTTCCAACGTACATACATTCTAACACCGCAAGCACTGCCAAGCAGGTGCATCCTCGCAGTTTCCCATCAACACTTTCCTTTTCGTCGTGGCTTAATTCACTTGCTCACATGCTCACATTTTACTTTTTTTTTTTTTTGCAGGTTTGTATCTTCTGCATTATTTCTAACAGTATCTACATGCTTTTTCACAGATAAAAGAGACTGGAGAAAATCATCCACTAGATTATAACGTGTCTTAATTTGCTTCTCTTTTCATTCTCCATTATTCCAAGAACCAGATGTCAAAGATTGAGTGGACCATTTATGTTCTTCTTCATTCTTATGTTGAATAAGAATGAAAGCGCGATATGAAGGGAGGAAAGATCGCGAGTCTTTCCCCTTTTTATTGGTCATGAGCTCTAGTAAGTATATAACTTCTTGTTGAAATTACTTCAATCTTCACATTCACAAGTGAAGGATGGATAGATGCATGTTGAAGAAGAGAATATGGTTTCACTCTATCAAGCCTCTCTCAATGGGTGTGTAAGCACCTTGAACACCTTGATCCAAACAGATCCACTTCTCCTTAATAAAGTTTCACTCACATCTTTTAGTGAGACCCCCTTACACATTGCAGCTTTGCTTGGCCACCTTGAATTTACTAGAGTTCTTGTCAGCAAAAACTCTAAACTTGCAGAAGAGGTAGACTCATCGGGATGAACTCCTCTCCACTTGGCTTCTGCTGAAGGCCACACCGAGATAGTAAAAGCATTGTTGGAAGCAAATACAAGTGTTTGCTTTTCTTTTGATCAAGATGAGAAAATTCCTCTCCACTTTGCCGCAATCACAGGAAGAATAGAGATAATAAAAGAGTTAATTATTGCTCAACCAGACTCCATCAGGGTGAATCTCAATGGAGAGAGTACTGTTTTGCACTTGTGTGTTCACTACAGTCATTTGGATGCTCTGAAATTGCTAATGGAATCAGCTGATTGTGATGAATTTCGCAACTCTAAAGACCACGATGGTAACTCCATATTGCATTTAGCTGTGATGCTCAAACAAATTAAGGTGCGTTAACTATATCTATGGCTACTCTCTTAGAATTTTTTTTTTATTTTTTTATTTTTTTTATTTTTTTTCAACTATCAAGAAATGATTTGAGATCTAGACTTCTTGGTTTTCCTTCCCTTCTACGTAAGTTTGTTTGTATTTATAAATTAGGACTCAATGTTTAAATTGGAAGAAGATATATTTGTAGAATAAGTAAAAACATCATTCGATGTGGTTAACTTAAATTTTTTTGGTTTTTTTTTTTTTTTTGAAGTGCTTTTAGAGTTTTCTATTAGTATAGTTTGGCTGAAACAATAATGTGGTGATAGTGCAGGCCATAAAATACTTACTTTCATTAGCGGAAATAAAAAGAGATGCTAATGGCATGAGCAAGATTGGTTACACAGCTTTAGATGTCGTAGAGATCTGTCCAAGAGACTTTAAATGTTTTTGAAATCCAAAGCATTTTAAAGGAAGCCGGTGTCAGAAGATCAATGGATCTAAATTCTTCCCTACCATTAACACCGAGTCGTTTTGTTACTGTTGATGAAGCACGATTAGCACTGTCTAGACAGCCAACTCGATCAAGTTTCAGGAGATGTTGGGGATACGTGTGTTCATCATTAGTAAAACACTTGAAGTACCAGGAAAATTGGATCGAGGAAACACGTGGCACATTGATGGTAGTGGCCACTGTGACTGCAAGCATGGCTTTCCAAGCTGGGATAAATCCACCAGCTGGCGTTTGGCAGCAAAATACATCCAATTCCACCGGTTCCAATTGTGGGGAAGATGATATATGTCAAGCCGGCACAGCAGTTTTATCTTATTCCAATTCCAATTCAAATGAATACCGATATCGATCCTTCATATCTTGCAATACCATCTCTTTCATTGCATCTGTGTGCGTCCTATTTTTAGTCATTAGTGGATTTCCTCTTACGACCAACTTCTTTATGTGGTTTTTGACTTTAAGCATGAGCATCTCAGTCGCGTCCATGACATATGCCTATATATTTGCAGTGGCTTTGGTGACCCCGGTTGAAGTATTTTCTGTATGTGGCTCATTGGTCCAAATATTAGGAGATATTTGGACTGGAGTGATTGTGATCGTTATTGTGACTCACATTATTCGCCCACTCTCTTGGATGGTGAAGAAGTTGCGTAATTTTAGACGCAAGTCAATAACGGGTCAAGCATAAAACCAAGCTAATGTCTAAGAGGAAAATTCTGGTGATCATAATTTGGGTTTAGTATTTTAGAATAAAAATATTATCAAGTCATTGATAAGAAAGAAGTTGTTAGGGGTAAGGTTTAGGTAATCTCATTGTAATATTTATCTTTATGCCATGGTCATTGAATTCTATTAGGATTATTGGGTGATATTATGTATAAATCTAGTGGTTTAAACATGAATAAAGCATGTTGAAAATTCTCTCAGTAAATTATAGTTGAAGAATGCCAGCTATTTCAAAGTCTTCTGAATTTTGTCTAAAAGTTCTTTTGAGTTGATAGTTAGTGATTTAACGATTTGTCATTGCATTATCTTTCTTGCCCATTGCGAACATCGAGCATTTCCGGGTCGAGAAGCTTGGGTATGCACATCGATCTAGTTGAGGAGGCTTCGGTTGGAGATGGGAAAATTGTGAAGATTAAGGGCATTAAGGACATGGGTCAGACCGGCTGGTGATAGTTGACGGACACGCGCAGGGGGAGATAAATGGTGGTATTAATTGAGGAAGGGGCAGATTACTAATACTAATATCTTGGAGGAGAATGGATTTGGCATGAGACATTGATGTGTTGAGAAGCTTTAGCTATCATTGGCGTCAATATTCAATCATGCCACCTAATTGGGTCTTCTCGCTTTTGACTTAGACATTGATATATTTGATTCAAGTTTGTGGTCCTGCGTAGAATTCCACTACGCGGCTTTCGCGTCATTCATGCCCATATCTATCGATATGAATCCATTTTTGTAACAAATATTCATCAATTCCTGGAATTAAAAGTCAAAAAGTTTATATAAGGATCAGAGTTGATTATGTGGGTCAAATGACTCTCTTTCCAGACTCACCACTATTTTCGTTTTAAAAAAAAACTATAATTTTTTATTTTATTTTTTTTCTGGCCTAGATGATCACTTTCACTCACGGCCCCTATTCGTTTAAAATGAGGCAATATATTGAAGGTATCAATAAAGGTCTTGGTTTAATCATAAAGATTCATGGGTTTCTCTGCCGTATTTCGTCCTCTCATTCTCATCGTATATTCATCGCTTCCATCTTTACCATGCCTTATTTCGTCCTCAAATTTTCCTACCATGCATATGATATGGTATTTATCCCTATTCCCTAAAACCGCTTCATATGCTTTTCCTTTTCTTTTGGCTCGTTAGAGTTAGCTGGAATCCACCTCTGGTCCCCAGAGTTAGCTGGAATCTTCCTACCACCGGTTGCCCGAATCTACAGTTGAAGTTTCACATTCTAAACAAACAGGGTCTCAATTTTATTTTTTATTTTATTTTATTTTAATTTTATTTTATTTTAAAGTGCATGTGTTTTAGTAATTTTTGTTTAATTCCAGTGAAAATGTAATGTTTTCGTCAAAGTGATTAGAGAATATCTTCTTTAAGGTCTTGGTACAAACCAAGACATTTGTGTCTTCTAATAAAAGGTTGACACTTCAGCTTGGAACAAGAAAACTAAATGGGAACACAACACCGGATCATACCAAATTTATACCTTAAAAAACTCTTCATCTACCATTTACATTAACCACCCATTACACCGCGGCCATGTTGGTAAGTTTTCCCTGATCTCTGTCCCTCTCTCTTTCCGGGATCATCCGTTAGGTTCATCCGCTTCAAACCACGGTCTTGATTCCATCAAGCTGCACTCCATGGTAGTTTTGGTCTAAGTTTGTTGCGATGGGCATGGGTAGCGCAAAATTGAAGAAATCACAAAGTTGAGTGTTGATGTATCAATGGTTGGGTTGGTCGAAGTACATGGTCTTTCTTAGGCATTGTTGCAGAACTACAAAGCTTGGATGAAGGAAACAAATTAGGCTTGACAAGGGTGGGTTCACGCAATTTGGGTTGGGCAGGTTTGTGATGCAGCATGACTTAGTGAGTTGCAGCGAATAACAATATTAAGTAGCAGATAAATACTTCTAGATCTTGAGACTATGAAAGATCTAAGAAATCTTCTCAAAACACTAGAGCCGATCTAGGGTTTGATGGAAAATAAGGAAGAAACTCAACTCTGAGACTTCTTATTGATAAAAACTCATATGTAATCCAAATCTATGTTCTATGGTCTATAAAACATGTATTTATAGGCCCCCAAGCACTAAACCTAAAAGAAATATGAATTAAAGTCAATTTTAAAAACTCTATGATGGCCATCTGGACGGGACATACCCTTTTCCGGACGGGCACCAAAGAAATAAAGAAACGTAATCTAAAACATAAATGTGTCCGGACATGAAGAATCCATGTTCGGATATGACATCGAGGGAACTCTTTGCAGCCCGTTTTGATGTTGTAAAGAATGGAATTAGCCAAATCTTGTGAACCATGACTTTATAGATATTTGAATTAGCTTTCTAAAGCCACCGAGCTTGCTCCAATCCGAGGTCTGAAACAATAGATAAGGAATTTTTAGTAGGACTCGTCAGGTGTGCATCATCGCTCTTTTTTATGGAATCCTTAGCTTTCCAGTCTACATCATCCTCCTTAGGTTGGAGAGAATTCGCCCTCAAATTCACATACTCATCATTAATGTTCGTAGGGGGTAATTTCCACCCTACATCATTGTGCACCTGTTGGAGAGAATTCGTCCTCGAATTCGGATGAGTCTTTCCGCGATCCTTTGGGTGCCCTGTCAACTCGTTCCATTCCCCTTTTCTCAAAATCATAACAAGGCAACACCCTACAATACATGTAATGCCCCTAATCATCAGGAGACTATGATGATTATCTTGAATGCGCTGCACATCACCTTGCCAAACATCAGGCTTGTCATGCTTTTTTCGTACCTTGTCTTTCCCATATGCCATGAAAATCTTTAAATAACTAGCAACGACCCTGTCACTTTTTGATAGACCATTCCCCTCCGCCATATAGATCTCATCACAAATTTGGTTAGAAGAATTTGATAAAATAGCATCTACCCCAATAAAATCAACATAGTTAATTGGCGCAACACTCAAATCAAAGGCTTTATCCTCGGGGCTCTTATCAAGCACATGGTATGTAAAAGTCTCATAAGCAGAATTGTCAATAGCATCCAAGAGATTTACCTTTTCTAATGACTCATCTTCGTCAGGATAAGTGTCATAGATTGGTGGAGAGGCCCAATATACCGAAGAATCTTCCTCCTCCGCAACCGATTGACCCTTAATCCCCGCCGCCTATCTAGGCACTTTCTTTTTGTCGGACTTTTCTATTTTTTCTGTCACAAGGAACTCTTTAGGTTGTAGACCCCCTGGAAACTCTGAAATGTCGAGTTCGAACCCGTTCTCCCACCAAGTGGCATGAGCTTGCGCAGGGGGTTGACGGCCCTGCGTTCGGCGCTCCACAGAAGGGATCCCAGATTTGTACCCATTGCCATGTTCATCTTCCTCCTCCGAAACATGCAGTGGGGGTCGATGATGACGTTTGTTGTGACCACCCATGTTGGATAATTGGGTAGTGAGGGCTTCGATTTGATCCCTCATAGCCTTGAATTGCTCTTCCATGTGTTACCACCATGTTGCCAATTGCTCCTTACGTGTTGTCTTCGTGCGGACGTGAACTTTGTTCATGTCTGCACAACAGTTTCCCCTGCCCATTCATGGAAAGTAACCTGCACTCTAATACCAATTAATGTAGTGTGACTTAGTGGGCTGCAACGAATAACAACATTAAGCATCAGATATATATTTCCAGATCTTGATTCTATAATGGATCTAAGAAATCTTCTCTAAACGCTAGATGGTATCAAGCGTTTGAAGGAAAGCCATGAAGAAATTCAACTCTGAGACTTCTTATTAAACAAAACTCAAATATAATCCAAATCTACGTTTCTGGGGCCTATAAATACATGTTTATAGCATCCAGAAACGTAGATTTGGACTATATTTGAGTTTTGTTCAATAAGAAGTCTCAGAGTTGAGTTTTTTCATGGTTGTTCTTTACCTTATACGGTCCTTCCCAGGACGGACCCAGTTTGCCGTCGGCTGGATCTTTCATTGCGGGCATCACTTTCCACAGGACCAGATCTCCATTGTAGAAACTACAATGCCTTACATTTTGATTGTAATATTTTGCTGTGGTCTGCTGGTAGGCTACTATATGCATGGCTGCCTGAGTTCTTCTTTCATCAAGTAAGTCCAGACTTTCTCGCAAAGTCATGTTGTTTTCTTATTCGTTAAAATTGGCTTGCCTGTGACTGGGCATACCGACTTCAACCGGGATATAGCTTCACTCTCAAATGCTAGAGCGAACGGGGTATCCTCGGTTGCTGTTTTTGTGGTCGTCCGATACGCCCATAATACTTCTAGTAATTCTTCAACCCATAAACCTTTGGCTTTGTCCAGCTTCCTCTTAATCATTTTGAAAATTGTTTTATTAGTTGCTTCGACTTGCCCATTTGCCCAGGCAGGTGAGGAGTAATAGTTGCTAATGCAAGGTTGCGAACACCAATCCCTGAATGCTGGATTATCGAACTACTTACCGTTGTTTGACACAATTGAGTGTGGGATACCGAACCGGCAGACTACTGATCGCCACAT
>NC_081546.1:20865127-20881395 GCF_901000735.1 Corylus avellana
CAAAGGGCATGGCGGTGTAGCAATAAAGTCCTTTGTCGGTGATGAAGGCCGTTTTCTCTTGGTCCACCGGGTCCATCTTGATCTGGTTGTAGCCGGAGAAGGCGTCCATGAAGCTTAACAGTTTGTGACCAGAGGTAGAGTCCACCAGGAGATCAATCCGAGGCAACGGAAAGTTGTCTTTGGGATAGGCTTGATTGAGATATGTAAAATCAAGGCACATAAAGTCAAAAAGTTTATGTAAGAATCAAAGTTGATTATTTCCAGACTTACCGCTATTTTATTTTTTTCTGGCCAAGATGATCACTTTCACTCACTACCCCTATTTGTTTAAAATGAGGCTATATATTGAAGGTATCAATAAAGGTGTTGGTTTCATCCAAAAGAAGAAGAGAAAGATCCATGGGTTTCACTGCCTTATTTCGTCCTCTCATTCTCATCGTGTTCATCGCCTCCATCTTTACCATGCAGCTTTATCAGGTTCATGCAGGTTCGTTTCCTCTAATTTTCACAGCAGTAATTGAAAGTTTCACCATTTTTTGCTTTGTCTTTTTTTCTTTTTTTCTCCCATAAACGTAATTTACATCGTATCTTGTTGATTTTTGCTTTACCTTTTCTTTTGGCTCCAATTTATGTTGCTGGTGAATATACGTCTGCTAATAGGTTTGGTCATAATTAGAATCCAATCTCAATTGGACCAATTGAGACCCAAGAATGATTCGAGTAGTATATTGAACTTTAAGCGTCGGTTTGAGACAAGGATTAAACTCATGGAATGATATCATTATTCCATCAATTGGATAATTTTTAGTCTTGAAGATATTTAGTCGGAATTCACCTCTGGTTGCCGGAGTTGGCTGGAATCTTCCAGCCGCTGGTTGCCAGAATTTGTGGTTAAAGTTTCACCTTCTTAAACAAACGGAGTCTCAATTTTATTTATTTATTTTTTTAAAAAAAATGTGTGTTTTAATAATTTTTGTTTAATTTTAGTGAAAGCGTAATGATTTCGTCAAACGTAATGTTGCCTTTGTCCAAAGAATAGTAATTCTAAAATTGTACCATTTTTTTCATATATATTGTTTTATTAACGGAATCAATCAATTTATCATTCATATTATTTGGAATCCAATACTCATTACTTTCTGTCCAAAACTTCCTCGAAGCCTGGAGATGGCTATTTTTGTCTCCGGTAAAAAAGAAAAAAGTATTATAACTAAATACAATGAAGCCAAAGAGAAATATTTTCTCCAGCAGTTGCATGACATATATCTGCAGCTTGTATCCTTTTGAGGTCTATATCTCTCTCCTATTTTCTGCACAGGAAGCCCATGGGCATTTCTTTGACATTGTAAATCTTGGGTGGAAGTGACCCCTTCCTGTATCGATTTGATTGTAAACTCAGAGATGAATGCTCTGTTGTGATTGTTCCCACAGAGCGCTTGCTCTGTCTTGATTCTTCTCAATGAAAGTTTGTCAATTTTACCCAAAAAAAAAAAAAAAAATAGGCGGCAAAGAAAAAGGTGGAGGCTTTTGCTTACGAGGGAAGCCCATGGGCATTTCTTTGACATTGTAAATTTTGTAAGAAAAATAGGTCGAAAGTTAATTATAATAAATGTCATAAGCACAAAGAAGTTTCTTGAATTCTTGAATGTCAATGTCACGAATAGATAAATGTAGAAAATCTAAGTATAATAGCAAGCAGATTCAACAATGTAAATCGAGTCACATTCAAGTTAGACCCATCCACTGCTCTGTTCAACCCCAATCACAGGCCGTTAATTCTGTACAAAAGAAATGAGAGAAATAAGAACAAATGCAAATTATTTAAAAATCTTCCAAGAAGATGAAGAATGTGAAAGAATATCTGAAACCCAAATTACTTCCAGGAGAAAGCACCAAGCGTTCCCCAATGGAAGCAAACGAACTAATGTGCAAATAAATTAACCTTTGGATTTATTTCTCAACAGTTGTCTTATATTAAGCAAAATATGCGGGTTAATTGACGATAGACCTCACTAGCTAATCATCCTCTTCCAGACATGGATTCCTCCTCTTCTAGGACATTGATTTAAATTTGATTTAAATTTTTTAATTTTTTAATAACATGTGAGATATACATATTTTTATTATTATTATTATTATTATTATTTTTTTTTTTCTTTTTTGAGTTTGTCTATACTATTAAAACAACAAGTGATCTTCATATGCTAGAAGGACACATGTTATTACTATAGACTAAATTAGAGTAAATTCTTCCAACCAAATTTAAAGAAAAACTCGGTCCCTCCTATTTAACAATTAAAAAAAAAAAGTACAGAATTGCTTCAACGTTAGCTTAAGTGTGAATGACAAAAAAAAAAAGGTTCTTCCTTTTTCTTCAAATAATTTCTTTGTACTTTTCCTATTCATTCTTTGCCTTTTCCTTTTCTATTCCTTTTTTTTTTTTTTTTTTTAAACTTCACTTTGACCCTATGAACTATTACTCGATTTTACAAATCCCCTATGAACTTCCAAATCTCTCACTTCGAACCCATGAACTTTAAATTGCTCTCAATTAGGACCCTTCCATCAATTTTAGCCGTTAAAATTACAAAAAAATGCCAAAAACTAAAATATCCCTAATTTTCGTTTTTTTTTAAATAAAAAAAAGTTTTCGAAGTTAAAATTTTATACAAAAGTCAGCGGTATAAACGTCATGTAATGTTTAAAATCTGACGAAGGGCTTCACATTGAGAGAAATTCAAAGTTCAGGGGTTTAAAGTGAGAGATTTGGAAGTTCAGGAGAATTTGTAAAATCAGATGGAAGTTCAGGGGGTCAAAGTGAAGTTTTCATTTTTTTTTTATTTTTTTCACCCGCCTTATCTTTTTATTTAATTTTTTAATTTTTTAATATTTTGAGTTTCTTTTCTTTTCTAACACGTTAACTTTTATCTGTTGTTTTAACACGTTGTCTTTCGACGAGACAAGTTTTTGGCCTGGAATTGATTTAATTAAATCCAAGCTGTGAAGTCCATTTGAGGGACAACAAAAGCATAATAAATGATAAGACAACATAACTTGTGGGAGGGAAAAACTGATCCATATGAGACTATTTTTTGTTTATAGGCAATATGGGGTCACGTTTGTTTGTGGACTAGGAGCCAAAGGGCCGAACCGGCCCAAACTAAAATTTTTTAGTCCAAAAATGTATACTAAAACATACTTCATTATGTTTAACTATTTAAGACTTGGGGCTAGAGTCATGGCCTTGCCTACACGACTTTGTAGTCTTTAAAAAATAACAGAAATTTCATTCAAATCAATCTGAAATAAATATTTTTTAAGCCATTTAAATTTTTTTTTTTTTTTTTTGACATGTCCGCACAAGATGGGGGAAGGGGATCCATTTAAATATTATTAAATGTTTATAAACATTTAAAACATTAGTCTAAGTTAGTAAATTGCTATTAATTAATAACTTTAGAAATTTGACCTACATTTTAAATGTTTATAGACACTTGGCACTATTTTAAATGAGCTGAATAATATTTTTTTTAGACTCAGTTTGAAAGAAATTTCTTTATAAAAAAAAAAAAAAAAAAAAAGGGTGAAGAAGAAGCAACAGCGGAGTAATGAATGAAAGCTCGAGGAAATTGCTTTCCACAAGTCTTACCGTGGGACACCATAATTTTTTTGACTTTTCTAGTCATTTGATTCCAAGAATCTATTATGCAAACAAAGGGAACACGAATCTTGCAAGAAAAAGCCCTTGTCTTTAGTTTCCCAAATTTCATGAACCCACATCTAGTACGGGTCATGAATTCCTCAACGTGGCTTTCACGTCATGCCCAAATCTATAGATATAAATTAGTTTCATTGGAGTTGATGGGTAAATAGATATGAATTCATTAACAATTATTCATCAATTCATAGAATTAAAAGTCAAAAAGTTGATGTAACAATAATCATAGTCCAAAAGAGGATAAATCACCCCATCAAGCATCTCTACGCGTGGGGCAATTATCACCGACACTAGACAATGCTCCCTTTGGCTCCCGTTCATTTATCTGGTCCTGTTGGGATGGGAAATCTCCAACCACATACGTGCATGGGTGTGTTTGATAAATACTTTTGTGGTGAGTATTTTGAACACATAATTTAGATAAGGGAAGGAGATTTGGCAATCCAGTCGTCTTATCTTGTTATGGGGCGGAGTTATTTCAACAGCCAATTCACACCCTCCTCTGAGAGAGACATTTACTTAAACACAAGCAGCAGCATCCTCGCAGTTTCCCATGAACCAGCCGCCCAAGGGTCGGCCATATATTTTCAGATGTTCTTCTTCATTCTTATGTTGAATAAGAATGAAATTGTTAAAGGGCGGAGTTATTTCAACAACCAATTCACACCCTCCTCTGAGAGAGACATTTACTTAAACACAAGCAGCTGCATCCTCACAGTTTCCCATGAACCAGCCGTCCTTGAAATTGTGTTATCAAGGGATGAAAGATCGCGAGGCTTTCCCTTTTTTATTGGTCATCAGCTCTAGTAAGTAGTAAGTATATAAATTCTTGTTGAAGTTTCTTCAATCTTCACATTTACAAGTGAAGGATGGATAGAATATTGCATGTTGAAGAAGAGAATATGATTGCACTCTATCAAGCCTCTCTCAATGGGTGTGTAAACACCTTGATCCAAAGGGATCCACTTATTCTTAATAAAGTTTCACTCACATCCTTTAGTGAGACCCCCTTACACATTACAGCCTTGCTTGGCCACCTTGAATTTAGTCGGTTTCTTGTCAGCAAGAAACCTAAACTTGCGGAAGAAGTAGACTCGCTGGGACGAAACCCTCTTCACTTGGCTTCTGCTGAGGGCCACACCGAGATAGTAAAAGCATTGTTGCAAGCAAATGAAAATGTTTGCTTCGCTATTGATCAAGATGAGAGAATTCCTCTCCACTTAGACGTAATGAGAGGAAGAACGGAAATCATAAAAGAGTTAATTATTGCTCGGCAAGAGTCCATCCGGGTGAGGCTCAATGGAGATAGTGTTTTGCACTTGTGTGTTCGATGTAATCATCTACATGCTCTTAAATTCCTAGTGGAATCATCTAATTGCGATGAATTCCTCAACTCCAAAGACCATGATGACAACTCTATATTACATTTAGCTGCGATGCTCAAGCAAACGAAGGTGCGTTAACAATATCTATGGCTAGTAGTTTAGAAGATATATTTCTTTCTCTAGTGATATATATAAAGTAGCACTCTATCTACGTGTATGAAATTATTTGAGATCTACTTCTTGTTTTTCCTTCCCTTTTCGTAAGTTTGCTTGTGTTCATAAAGTATGACTAAATTTTTATTTTTGAAGAAGATATATTCGTAGAACAAGTTAAAAAAAAAAAAAAAACGAAGGAAGAATCACAATATTTTCATACATGTGCACATAAAATGGAAAGATCCCTTCTTTTCATACGATTCTCCTAAAGATCAAGCAAAAACTAGAAACTATTCCAAGCAGGATCATTCAATGTGGTTGAATTACTTTTATTTGGGGCTGTTTTGCGGAAGTGCTTATAGAGTTTCTGGTAGTTTTTGGATGAAACAATAAAATGTTGTCTTTGTACAGGCTATAAAATACTTACTTTCAGTACCGCAAATAAAAAGAGAGGTTAATGCTACAAACAGGATTGGTTACACAGCTTCAGATGTCTTAGAGGTTTGTCCAAGAGATTTTAAATGTTTTGAAATCCAAAACATTTTAAAGGAAGCTGGTGTTAGAAGATCAACATATCTAAATTCTTTCCTACCACCAACACCGAGTGGAATTGGTGTTGATGAAGCACAAACACTGCAATCCGGACACCGAGCTCGATCAAGATTTAAGAGATGGTGGGAATACGTTCCTTTGTTTTACGTTAAACACTTAAAGCGGCAGGGAAATTGGGTCGAGGAAACACGTGGCACATTGATTTATTGTGATTGCAACCATGACCTTCCAAGCTGGGATCAGCCTACCAGGTGGTGTTTGGCAAGAAAAACACAAAGTCGGCACATCAATTTTAGCTTATTTCTATCCAGATGACTACCAAGTCTTCTTATCTTTCAATACCATCTCTTTCATTGTATCCGTGGGCGTCTTATTTTTGGTCATTAGTGGATTTCCTCTTACAAGCAAGTTCTTTATATGGTTTTTGACATATACCATGTCTTTGTCCATCGCGTTTTTGATACTTACCTATATGCAGGCACTGATCATGAGTTACCTATTTACACTTACTTCACTCAGGCGTCAATCCTAACTCGTTGGCCAAAATACTAACATTTATTTTGATTGGAGTGGCTGTGATTGTTGATTTGATTCACATATATAATTTCCCCACTCTCTTTGATGGTGAAGAAGTTGCGCAATTTCATATGCAAGTCAATAAGGGGTCCTGCTGAAGACCTGGCTAATGTCTAAGATCTGCAGATCTTGTTGAGGAGATTTCGGTTGGGAATGGGAAAATTGTGCTATTGTGGTATGTGTTCTATTAGCATGATTGTTGTGTTAAACAATTTTGGCATGCTTTTGTTGCTGAATTTTGGCTTGAATTTGGATATCGCTTCATGTTTTGTGGATAAGTTTTGGTCTTCAACCAGTTAGAGTTGGTAATCTGGTTTTGTTTGATATGGTTTTGGCATGAGACATTGATGTGTTGAGAAGCTCTATCATTGGCGTCAATATTCAATCATGCCACCAAATTGGGTCTTCTCCCTTTTGACTTAGACATTGATATATTTGATTCAAGTTTGTGGTCTTGGGTAGAATTCCACTACGCGGCTTTCGCATCATTCATGCCCATATCTATCGATATTGTAAGTTTTAAGTGTTGGTTAAATGTTCAGTGAGCAAAATAGATTCAAAGTGCCAAATCACTATGGGCGTCCGAACGAGATTCATAGCCGTCCGGACGAGATTTAAAAGCTGCACGATTAATTTTATCCCAAGAGCCTCGTCTGCAAGCCCATCTGCAATGGCGTCCGGACGATCACTTACGAGAACAATATTTTTCGCGTTTTAAGAGCCCTGTCCGGACGAGCCCATTTACCGTTCGGACGGCCCGTAGTATGTTAGGTTTAATTAAATATAATTGAGTCCTAATTAGACTATGGGAGTCTGCTAGGTTTAATTTAAATGTAATTGTGTCCTAATTAGACTAGGGGTCGTTGTATTATATATATAGATCTCTACAGATCTGTATTACTACCAATTTCTGATCTAGAATTTGCCGTCGTGTACTAAGAGAATCTGTGACATAGAGAGTATGTTCTCTCTCTTAGAGTGATCGTTTGTGTTTATTTGTTGATTGTTTAAGTGAAGTCAACCGGAGTTCCGGTGAAAGGAGATCACATAGAATGATTGTGCCAGCTGTCTCTGGAAAGGGCTACTGCGGTAGAAGGCAAGTGGGCCGCTTGTCTTATACAAGATCGTGTCAATTGCAAAGGTTTTGTAAGTGTAAACGTCTTGTAATCCTTTATTCTTTTACTGAGTTAGTTGATTTCTTGGGTTTGGCTGCCCCAGAGAGGTTTTGCTTTTAGAGAGTTGTCTAATTGGTTTCCTATTCGTAACCAAAATATTTGTGTTGTTTATTATTTATTGTTTCATATATTTTTGGTTGTTTATTAATTGTTAGGCCAGATCTATTTCTACATAACATTGTGTAAAACGCCTATACATTTAGAATAGGTGTTGTCTGGAGTCGTATATAGAATTTTCAGATATGAATCCATTTTTGTAACAAATATTCATCAATTCCTGGAATTAAAAGTCAAAAAGTTTATGTAAGAATCAAAGTTGATTATTTCCAGACTCACCGCTATTTTATTTTTTTCTGGCCAAGATGATCACTTTCACTCACTGCCCCTATTTGTTTAAAATGAGCCTATATATTGAAGGTATCAAAAAAGGTGTTGGTTTCATCCAAAAGAAGAAGATAAAGATGCATGGGTTTCTCTGCCTTATTTCGTGCTCTCATTCTCATCGTATTCATCGCCTCCATCTTTACCATGCAGCTTTATCAGGTTCATGCAGGTTCGTTTCCTATAATTTTCACAGCAATAATTGAAAGTTTTACCATTTTTTGCTTTATCTTTTATTCTTTTTTCTCCCATAAACGTAATTTACATCGTATCTTGTTGATTTGTGATATGCATGGGATGCAAACAATGCATTTAAACCCGGTTTTGTTCATTTTTTTTTTCCTACCATATCATGAGATGGTATTGGTATTTATCACTTTATTCCCTAAAAACGCTTCATATGCTTTACCTTTTCTTTTGGCTCAAATTTAGTGTTGCTGGTGAATATACGTCTGCCAATAGGTTTGGTCATAATTAAAATCCAATCTCAATTGGACCCAACAATGATTCGAGTAGTATATTGAACTTTAAGTGTAGGTTTGAGACAAGAATTAAACTCATGGAATGATATCATTATTCCATGAATTGATTAATTTTTAGTCTTGAAGATATTTAGTTGGAATCCACCTCTGGTTGCCAGAATTTGTGGTTGAAGTTTCACCTTCTTAAACAAACGGAGTGTCAATTTTATTCATTTTTTTTAAAAAAAAATGTGTGTGTTTTAGTAATTTTTGTTTAATACCAGTGAAAACGTAATGTTTTCGTCAAATTGATTAAAAATAACTTCTTTAAGGTCTTAGTACAAATCAAGACCTTTGTGCCTTCCAATAAGAGGTTGACACCTCGGCTTGGAACAAGAAAGCTAAATGGGAACAAAACACCGGATTATACCAAATTTACACCTTAAAAAACACGTCATCTATTTTTTATGTTAACCACCCATTACACCGCCGCCCAGCCAGAAGCAAGACGCCGGATGTCGCTAACTAGCCAAACGCTGCCACCATGTTTGTTAGTTTTCCCTAATCTCGGTCCCTCTCTCTTTCTGGGATCATCTGTTAGGTTCATCCGCTTTAGGCCATCAAGTAGCACTCCATGGCAGTTTTGGTCTAAGTTTGTTAATATTAAATTATCAGCCAGTTATTTCAAAAGCTTAAGTTGATAGGAAGAAGTAAATTTAATCACTTAATCAACACTCTTACACTCCCCCTCACATGTGGGCTTAAACTCTCTTTCAATAAGTGAGGCTCAACACGTGGAATATTTAGTTAAAATAGGGGTGATTTGATGGAGTCAATGTTCGATCCTACGACCTTTGGCTCTGATACTATGTTAAATTACCGGTTATCCCAAAAGCTTAAGCTAGTAGGAAAAAGTAAATTTAATCACTTAAACAACACTTTAACAGTTGCGATGGGCATGGGTAGTGCAAAATTGAGGAGATCGCGAAGCTGGGTGTTGATGTATCGGTGGTTGGGTTGGTCGATGAACATGGTCTTTCTTTGGCATTGTTGCGGAACTACAAAGCTTAGATGAAGGCAACAAATTGGGCTTCACAAGGGTGGGTTCATGCGAATTGGGTTTGGCAAGTTTGGGTGGATGTTTTCTTTTGTGCTTAGACACAAATGTAGTGCTGAAAATCGAACAAATCTGGCATGGCCGGTAAATGATACAAAAAGGAGATCATATTTGCTTTTCTCTCGGAGAAAGAGAACTTACCGGCTTGGCAGCAGGGTTCGGCTTCCAACTAGGTAGCGGCAAGATGGGCGGTTAATGTAAATTTTGGTATAATATGGTTTTTTGTTTTTATTTAGTTTTTTTTGTTCCAAGTTGAGGTCTCAACCTCTTACGAGAGAGGTCCCCAAGAGGTAGTTTAATCGACTGGGACCATGCCTAATGAAGCGGAGGTTACTAGTTCGAATCCCCCTCCCCCCTCTTATGCGGACATGTCAAAAAAAAAAAAGAAAAAAAGCTCTTACAAGAGAGCACAAATATCTTGGTTTGGGCTAAGACCTTATAGAAGTTATTATCGATTGAGAGTAATATAAATAGCTATTGCATTCAACATTCTTCTATTCCTAATATATATATATATATATATATATATATATATATATATAGCTATTCATTTCCTAATGTAATAGTCATTTCGCGTATCATACACTTTCTTAATTTCAATGGATTCCAATCCAAATTTGATACATAATATTCATAACACTTGAAAATGTAATTAACATTGTAATCATTTTATGTCATTAATTTTCCCATCATTTAATTGTACAACACAATATTGTGGTTAACAAGTTTTCGAGTCTTTCTTCGTCATCCACTAACCCAATATAAGTATTCCCATCTTTTCAACAACACATTGTGGCCACCCAACTTAAAAGTAGCAAGTGGAAGACATAGAAAAGCAAAAGCCTTAATGAGAAAACAAGACTTGATAAAAAGTGTGAAATTGAAACCACCACAACAGCTAGTGATCATGTGAAATCATATTGTAGTACTCAATTAATGGATATTGCATCTGAGTCACCCCTTTTTTCAAATCCCATTCGGAGTCTCCAAACTTTATGTAAAGCGTACGTATATCCTTCCTACCCTATAAAACCCCCTTCACTTGTACTTCAGCTGGCCTCATCAAATTAAACAGCTAAAAACATTCTAAAACATCATGGATACCTATTTGTATCGCTTCATGTTCATGCGCTTCCTTTTTCTTCTCTCAATATTGTTCCTTGTTTTACTCACTACCTCTTTGTCTTCTTTGCAGCCACTTTGTCATGATGATGAGAGATATGCCTTGTTGAAATTCAAGGATAGCTTTATCATAAACAAGTATGCTTCTGTTTATCCTTCTGCATATCCTAAGGTTGCAACATGGAGTGGGAATAGTGATTGCTGCTCATGGGCGGGGTTGATTGCAATGAGGACACGGGTCATGTGATTGGCCTTGACCTTAGTAGCAGCTTTCTCTATGGTTCTTTTAATTCTAGCAACAGCCTCTTCCACCTTCTTCAACTTCAAAGGCTTAATCTTGCTGATAATCACTTCAACGACTCTCAAATCCCATTTGGAATTGACAATCTTTTGAGATTAACCTATCTGAACCTCTCCTTTTTTGTGTTTTCAGGACAAATCCCCTCAGAGCTTTCACATCTCAACAAGTTGTCTTCCATCGATTTGACTCTTAATTATGGTTTATATACTCTAAGTGACTTGAGAAGTCTAGTTCAAAACTTCACTACCCTAGAAGAGCTTTTATTCTCTAACATCAATTTCTCGTCCTCTATACCTGAAAGCTTGGCAAATTTACCTTCTTTGACAACACTACATCTAGAAAATTGTGAATTGCATGGGGAATTCCCAACAAGAATTTCTCAGCTACCAAACCTATGGGATCTTAGGATAGGAGGGAATCAGAATCTCACTGGTCATTTGCCTGAATTTCACCTAGGCAATCCCCTTAAGGTGCTAAGTATCATACGAACAAGTTTTTTTGCTTTAGTTAGATCTATCCCACCTTCATTGAGTAATCTCACCCAACTCACTTACTTAGATCTGTCAAGAAACAATCTTACAGGCAACATCCCTTCTTCCTTCTTTGCTAACCTGACTCAACTAACTTTTCTAGACCTTTCATACAATAAATTGAGTGGGACATTGGAGTTTGACATGTTTCTTCATATCAAAAGTTTAATTGTGCTTATGCTATCATTCAACAATTTGAAATTGCTAACCAAGCCCAATTCAAATGATACTCTTCCACAGACACTCTAGGATTGGGTTCTTGCAACTTACGGAAGTTCCCAAAGTTCTTACGCAGCCAAAACAAATTGAGTTCACTTGATTTTGGAGGCAACAATCTTGAAGGCCTAGTTCCCAAATGGATGTATAATGCAAGTAGAGAATCTCTTGACACTATAATCCTTTCTGACGATTTTCTAAAAGGCTTTGAGCAATCTCTGATTGTTCTCCCATGGTCTAATCTAGCTTATTTATATCTAGACAATAACAGGCTGCAAGGATCACTCCCAATTCCACCACCATCTATCAAGTTTTATCGAGTCCAAAGGAACTTGATAAGAGAAATGTCATTGTTGATTTGCAATCTCAATTCACTTTTTTACCTTGATTTGTCCTTTAACAACTTGAGTGGAATGCTTCATCCATGTTTAGGAAACTTAAGTTCTTTGGAGATACTTAACTTCGAAGTAACAACTTCCATGGCACCATACCAAAAACATGGGCAATGGGAAGCAGCTTATTTATGATTGACTTAAGTGAAAACAATTTTCAAGGTTAGCTACCTAGATCAATGGCCAACTGTCTGATGCTAAATTATCTTGATGTTGGTAACAATCAGATCAATGACACCTTTCCCTTCTGGTTAGTTTGCAATCTGACTTCACTTGATGTACTTGATTTGTCCTATAACAACTTGAGTGGCAAGCTTCATCCATATTTAGGAAACTTCAGTTTTCCTTTGTCAGTACTGCAACTACGAAGCAACAACTTCCATGGAATCATCCCAAAAACATGGGTAAAGGTAAGCAACTTAAGGATAATTGACTTAAGTGAAAACCAATTCCAAGGTCAGCTACCAAGATCCATGGCTAACTGTATGATGCTAGAGTAACTTAATGTTGGTAACAATGAGATCAATGATACATTTCCTTTTTGGTTGGGAGCTCTTTCTTTGTTGAAGGTTCTCATCCTTCGTTCTAATGCATTCCAAGGTGCAATAAAGAGTCTGGAAATCAATTATACATTCCCTGAATTGCATATCATTGATCTCTCTCAAAATAGTTGTTCTGGAAATTTGCCGATAGAGTATTTCCTACACTAGAATGCCATGAAAATTGTTGGTGCAAATCAGTTGAAATACATCGAGGTGAGTAGAGGAAGCTCGTTTGGTTCAGTACAATGCACAATCACAATTACAAACAAAGGCATAATGTTGAAGTATGAGAAAATCCCAAATGTTTTTAGGGTCATTGAATTTTCGAGCAATAGATTTGAAGGAGAAATTCCGTGTGTCTTGGGCAGTTTAAAAGGACTTCATTTGCTCGATCTTTCCAACAATGATCTTATTGGTCATATCCCATCGTCCTTGGGGAACTTGACACAAGTAGAATCAATGGACCTTTCTCAAAATATGTTGTCCGAATCAATACCCCAAAAACAAGTTTCCAACAATCATCTTACAGAACCTATACCACATGGAGGAGAATCTGACACATTTGAGAATAGTTCATTCAATGGTAATATGAGGTTGTGTGGAAAACCATTATCAAAGCAACGTGACCCATTTCTACATTCAACCTTTGAAGAGAATCAAGGCTCGGAAGCTTCATTTGAATTTGATTGGAAAGTAGTTGTGATGGGATATGGATGTGGCTTAATAGTGGGAGCTATTATTGGAAAATTTGTGAGTACAAGGAAGAATAATTGGTTCATGAAGACTTTTGGAAAGAGGCAATAAACTCCAATAAGGGTGAATCGGAGGATGTAATAGAATTTAAGTTATTTGTATATATGTAATGTTTGCAAACAAAATAAAATGTATATTTCCATATGCTTCGAGCATTATTGTATGTACTTGATAGAATGGTTTTCTCTTTAGTTTGTGTAAGAAGCAGAAAAAAGCTTGGTATATATATAAGAAATGTGATTGTTTATATCACATTATTGACTTCATATTCAACCAAATGGAAGTGGCATGGGTCTCAATGAAATCAATGGTACCAACCTTTGTCGAATTCAGAGACCAAAGAAAATGTAGCTCTTGATTTGAGCCGATTTGGCTCTGCTTCTAATGAGCTCTGACCCTTCAGCGAGGCATTATTACAAAAATAATCCAGCATCACATACAAAGCTCCACCAGACACCCTTGATTTAACTAACTGATCATGGATTATATAAATAAAAATAAAAAATAATAAAATAATAAAAAAACTTTTTGCTAGATCAATGATGGATTTCTTAAGCAATCTATTTTCTGCTTGGGTATGGTATAATAAATTTTTGAAAATCCGTCTTTACTTCATTTCATCTATCACTTAGTTTTGCAAAATGTAAGAATAAATAGTAAATCTCATTTGAAGGTACGTTGTGCCTGTTTGTAATTATCCCTTTTTTTTAAAAAAAAATAATTATTAGACAGTGTAGATCGTAAGGATACACCATCTCCAAACCCTCGAAAATTGATTGAGAAGGTTAATTGTTTGCATCTATAGGTCAACGTGGAAATTTTGGGTCCCAACAATTATTGCAAGTTTGTGTGGTAGTGGCAAGGAGAGAAGGGATCCGTTCCATTCATTGATTTATTTTCTTTTCTTCGTAAATTGGATATCCCATTTCTTTCGTGGGTGATATTTGGTCAACAATAGCTTTCCAAATTGATGGATGGTTGTTGGCAAGTAGAAGATTCAAAAATGCTTCTGGGCCTTCGTGTGGAAAAAGAACCTTCATGCTAACATGGATAATAACATGTACGTTGAAGATGGATGAAAATGGTAGAGGAGGAACTTGTCAAGACTGAACCATGCAGACGCATTGCCTACGACAAATCCGACTAATCTTATTTGGGAGGTTGAAGATCCAGTTGGCAATCTTTGCAAGGAGTCGACCCACAACCAACTAAAAATCAATCTTTATAGATATTTGCTTTTGAGGATAGCCGCCTGCCGCCAATCGTTTTCTGAAGAAATAGTCAAATATATATATATATATATATATATATATATATATATATATATATATATATATATGTGTGTGTGTGTGTGTGTGTGTGTGTGTGTGTGTGTGTGTGTGTGTCTGTGTGTGAAAATGGTAGAGGAGGAACTTGTCAAGATTGAACCATTCAAACGCGTCGCCTACGGCAAATCCAACTAATCTTATTTGGGAGGTTGAAGATTCAGTTGGCAGTCTTTGCAAGGAGTCACCCACAACCAACCAAAAATCAATCTTTATAGATATTTGCTTTTGAGGATAGCCACCTGCCTCCAATCGTTTTCTGAAGAAATCATCGGATATATATATACATACATGTTGTCTGACAACCAATAATTCAGGACTGATCAGTATCTAATCCGTGTAGTTTACCCAAGGGAAGACTTGGAAGAAGAAAGATAAGCACATCATGACAAGTCTTCACAGGACTTGGAAGGAGAGAGAGACACCTTGACTTATCTCCCTCATCCCTCCAACACTTCATTTGGATTGGAGGCGTACCAAATTTGATCGTCATGCGTAACAAATTAATCTCAAAGTATCGGACGGTGAGGACAAACGGTAACATCATCTTATAATGGAACCACTTGTAATTACTTATGATCTAACATCCCTTGACACACGCGTCTGATGGCTGGTACACTGCATTTCAAGTCACTAGCAAGCTGAAGCACCTGCCTAGCTTTTTTGTCATTTTCAAGCCAAGGAAATCTGAATTCTCACCTCTTTAGAAAGGAATCTACATTCCAATTAAGCGAAAAGGATTCCCTCCACTTAAGTGCAACTTTTTTAGAATTCTCAGCAATTGTAAGAGATTGCCTTCATTCAAACTTCCCATTAAAGTGATTTATTTATTTTATATCTTGTCGTGATTGGCAATTATTCTTTTTTTTTTTAAAAAAAAAGTCATCCATAAGAAAAAAAATCATTCAAACGACCCATTGAAAGGGGTGGTAGGCACATCTTTGTTCCATGAAACAAATAAAATCTTAATGGGAAGATTTAATGAGCATAATCAATAAAATTGTAACACATGTCTAGTTTAATAAGCATATGATTCATTCTATCCGTGTAGGTTATGAAGAGAAGACTTGGAAAAACAAAGTTAACCAAATGACTCGCGCAAATGGGAGAGAGTGACAGCTTGACTTCAACAACGAGGAGTTATATTTGCGTGTGAAACACCCTATACATGACTAATGACTCATGTCTTGCTCATCCCTCAAACCGTTCATTTTGATTGGAGGTACCATCTCTGATCCCTGACACACGCAAACGACTTGAAGACTTGAGAAGAAAAGAAAACACAATGGTCTTCAGGGAGATGCTCTGGTCCACGGAATAGGATCCTCTCTAATCTATAATGGATTGGAGAATATCCAGTTTATGGCTGGGATTTCTTCTTAGAAATCCTAGAGTCACAAATGGGACACTTGTTCCACTACAAAAAAATAATAAAAAATAATATTTCAAATTAAAAAAAAAAAATTAATAAAGAAAAGATAGTTGGCCACTCCATCTTGGCCATAGGGGGTGGCCGGACAACCCCATTTTAGCTGAGGGTGGCTTGAGAGCCACCCCAATGGCCAACTAGGGGTGGCTGGACCACCTCATGGCCCTTGGGGGTGGCGGGCCACCTTCAAGGGTCAA
>NC_081546.1:20881437-20881788 GCF_901000735.1 Corylus avellana
AATTTTTTTTATTTTTATTTTTTTAGATCTGGTCCTTGGGGGTGGCGGACCACCCCCAAGGGCCATGGGGTGCCTTCGGCCACCCCAGCCCCAACTGGGGTGGCCAGCCACCCCTTAATTTTTTATAGTTTTGTTTTATATATATATATTATTAATGAGACAGATGTCCTATTTATGGCCTCATGATCTCTTTAAAGAGATCCTGACTATTAACTAGATATTTTCTAATCCATAATGGATTGGAGAGGATCATGTTAATTCCCTGGTCCACTTAACTTCATTTTATTTTACATATATTTGATTTTAATGGAGCTTTCTAGTTTTTGTATAGCTACAATATAATGGACCCTA
>NC_081546.1:20881808-20902132 GCF_901000735.1 Corylus avellana
AGGGTGGCTTCGGCCACCCCAGCCCCAATTAGGGTGGTCCGACCACCCCCAATGGGGTGGCTAGCCACCCCTTAATTTTTTTATAGTTTTGTTTTATATATATATATATATATATATTTTTTTTTTTATTAATGAGACAGATGTCCTATTTATGGCCTTATGATCTCTTTAAAGAGATCTTGACCATTAACTAGATATTTTCCAATCCATAATGGATTAGAGAGGATCATGTTAATTCCCTGGTCCACTAAACTTCATTTTATTTTACATATATTTGATTTTAATGGAGGTTTCTAATTTTTGTATAGCTACAATATAATGGACCCTACCAATTATATAAAGGATGTTTTCCTTTCGTACTATGGAGGATGGGCAGTGCCTAATATAAACTATTTGGGGTTTGCTGGTCGAGTGGTCAAGTTCCAGAACATTCATATTGGTGGATTAATTTGGTCATGAATTCTGGCTTTGTGTTGAAAAATCTTAATGGAAACCAACTCATTGAAGTTTGCATACTCTACTTGTCATTAATTGATAAAACTATAGCTAGTGTCCATTCGAAAATATTATTCCGAAAGAAAATTCGGTGGATGGATTAATTAGTGAATGGGTCAAGTGTGGAAATGATTGATAGTTGTTGGCAAGTAGAAGATTCAAAAATGCTTCTGGGCATTCATGTGGAAAAAGGACCTTCATGATCGATGCTGCCATATGGCATGAATGCTTTTGGGCATTCATGTGGAAAAAGTCCAATCATGCATGATTAAACTTAATTGGTGGAGCCTTCCTTTCTGGCTGCCCTGATTGCCTATATTCCTTGGCTTTTAATGTGTTCATGAATAGTCAAGATCGACATGCTTTGGAGAAAAGCCGCCAATCGTTTTCTGAAGACATTATCATTTATATCTACATGTTGTCTGACAACCAATAATTAAATATATGTAATTTCTAGTTGTACATAGTTTACCCAAGAAGAATGATAAACACATCGACACAAGTCTTCACAGGACCATATCTAATCATATTGGCAGAGCGGAGAGAGTGCACTACAAAAATATGTATGTTTAGTAACGTGGCAACTGTACACAATTTTTTGCCACATCACTATATTGTGACATGTTAGTTTCTAACATGTTACTATAATATTTAGTAACGTGTCAGTTTTAACACGTCACCGTTTGGTGACGTGTTAAAACTGCCACGTTACCATAAGATGACGTGTTTATTTAACATGTCATCTTATAGTAACGTGTTAGTTGCACACATTACCATTTGGTAACGTGTCAACTTGACACGTTATAATTTATTAATTTGTCAAGTTGACACGTTAAAATTTTGGTAACGTGTTAATTTAACACGTTACTAATTTGTAACGTGTTTAACTTGACATGTTACCAAATGGTAACTTGTGCAACTAACACATGGCTATTAGGTAACGTGTCAAGTTGACACGTTACCAAAATTTGGTAACGTGCCACTATGGCACGTTACCAAATTAGTAACGTGCCACATGTGGCACGTTACTATATTGCCTTAGGAAGGCGTGCCCCACGCGTGCCCATGTGGCATGTTACTATATTGCCTCGAGAAGGTGTGCCCCACGCGTGCCCTTCCCCCTCTTCTTCCTTCTTTCTCCTTTTTCCCCCCATTTCTCTTCTCCTCTTCCGCGCGCAGGCGACATCTCTCTCTCTCATTTCTCTCTTCCGACCACATCTCTCGGCAGTCTCTTTCCTGCACTCCCTCCTTCACTCACTCACTCCAACGTTGGCACTCACTATATATAATGTTTTAATTTTTTTTATTGTTTAAATTATATTAATGTTTACATTTTATTTCTTTTGTTAAGTGTTATATGTTGTGTAAATGTTATAAAATAAAAAATAAAAAAATACAACCTAGATTTATTTTGTTTAGGGTCCCCTAGCTACCAATTGTGCATTTAAATTTGGACTAGTCTTAATTTAGTTTAGGTTTTGCAAATTTGGCTTATGTAAGTGTTAGAAAAATTTAATGTAACTTATTAAAAAAAAAAAAAAAAAAAAACAAGTAACATAGCTACATTTTTAAAATTTAGGGTCTCCTATCAACCAAGTGCATTTAATTTGGACTAGCTAGTCTTGATTTAGTTTATTATGTTTCATAAATTTAGCTTATGTAATTGTTAGACAAATTTTAACAACCAAAAAAAAAAAAAAAAAGAGACATAGCTAGCTAGCTATATGTTTTAAATATAGGGTCCTCAAGCAAAAGTGCATTTTTGGACTAGCTAATCTTAATTTAGTTTATTAGCTAGGTTTTGCAAATTTATCTTATGTAATTGTTAGAAAAATTTAAAAACTTGTAAAACAAAAAATTATAAACAAGTAACTTAGATATATTTTTGTAATTGATGGTCTCCTATCTACCAAGTGTATTAAAGTTTATGATAATTAATTTAGGGTCCCTATGGGCCATACCAATGCATGACGTGTATGTGTTTAGGGTAATTCTTATATATTACTTTTTTCTACTCTACGTAGTAACGCTATCGACAAGAGTTGGATGAAGAAGTCCAGGGGTATGAAGGAATACAGAGACAGATGTATATCGTTTGTGGACTTCGCAATTAGGAACTGTGACACTCCAGACAAAGTTATTGTGTGCCCCCGTAAGACGTGTCGCCTTAACAGGAGACACCCCAGGTTTGGTATACGACTACTTGACAGGGAGAAAAGGAATGTAGCTCCAATACACAGATTGGATTTTTCATGGCAATAGGCATGTACGAGCTCCCATTGAATGCTTGAATTCAACACGTCCAGCCACAGTTGTGGGTGCAAGCACTGAACAGATTGGAAATATGCATGCCATGTTGCGTGATGCATTCGGCATGCATGAAGTCAAGGATAACAACGGTGAGCCTTGGGTTGAGGTGCATGGTGAGGAAGAACACATTGTGCATGACGAAGCCGATGGAGGTGACGTACGAAAGTACGAGGAATTGCTTAAAAAGGCAGACAAGCCGCTTCATGATAAGACCAAACAAAGCAAGCTGAGTGTTACTATACATCTGTACAATTCGAAGTGTGTGGGTGGAGTTAGTAATACAATATTCTCGTTTTTCCTTAAATTCATCAATCAGTTGCTGCCTGCAGATGATGGAGCTTTGCCAATTAATACATATGAGGCCAAACAGTTTCTAAGGGACATGGAACTCGGGTATGAGAAGATTCCGGCTTGTCGTAATGATTGTATGTTGTTTTGGAAGGACAATAAGGAGTTAGATTCATGTGTTAAATGTTAAAAATATAAGTGGAATGACGAAATTCATTAGATGAGGATGGCCACCCCATATCGTCGAGTAAGAGACGTCCGGTCAAAGTGTTGCGGTGGTTTCCAATCATACCACGACTATAGAGGCTATTTATGTCGCAGCATACCGCGCCCTACATGAGGTGGCATGCAGTCGGCCGCACAAAGGACGGCGAATTGAAGCATCCGGCCGACGGTGAAGCATGGAAGTCATTCGATAATTTATATCTGAATTTTTCATTAGACAGCAGGAACATAAGACTTGGCCTAACCTCAGATGGATTTAATCATTTTGGGAACATGAGCACATCCCACAGTCCTTGGCCTGTAATGCTTGTACCGTAAAACTTGCCGCCTTGGATGTGCATGAAACAAGCGTCTTTCATACTATCCCTGATTATTCCGGGCCTAAGTTCACCTGGAATGGATATAGATGTCTTCATGCAACCCTTAATTGAGGAATTACATGAACTATGGAATGTGGGGGTACGAACATTTGATGTCTCCTTGAAAAAGAATTTCATGCTCCGAGCACAATTGATGTGGACAATTAATGACTTCCCGTCATACGCGGACTTGTCCGGGTGGCCTACCAAGGGTGGAAAGGCATGTCTTTGCTGTATGCATGCAACAAGGTCTAAACGGTTAAAACACAGAAAGAAATTTCGCTTTATGTGGCATAGGCGGTACTTGCCCATGGATCATCCGTGGAGGCGGAACAAAAGAACATTTGACGGTAACCAAAAGCTAGAATGTGCCTCCGATGTGCCAGGTGGAGATGAAATCTTGGAACAGTTAGAAGGGATGGTATTTGGGGATGAGAGTGCCGGTAAGTCAAAGTCCGTTGATAAATCACATGTAAAGAGGAAGATGACTGATAATGTATTGTGGAAAAAGAAAAATATTTTCTTTCAGTTGCCGTACTGGAAGGATAACTTATTGCGGCACAACCTTGATGTCATGTACATAGAGAAAAATGTGATGGACAGTATAATTGGCACAATACTCGACATTAAACGAAAAATGAAGGACCACCTTCAAGCCTGTAAAGACTTGCAAGAAATGGGTTTGAGATATACACGTCATCCTTTCATGGGCGATGATGGGAGAATCTATATGCCGCATGCTTGCCATACGATGTTGAAAGAGGATAAAACTAGTTTCCTGAAAGTGCTTAAAAATGTAAGGGTGCTAGACGGATATGCCTCGAACATTTCCCGATGTGTAAAACTTAAGGAACAGACGATATCGGGTTTGAAGAGTCATGACAGTCATGTATTGATGCAACAGCTTCTCATAATTGCATTGCGTGGATCGCTGCCAGGTAACGTGGTTAGACCTTTGGTCGAGATATCTGCATTCTTTAGAGGCATATGTTCAACAGCGTTGACACAAGAGGATATGACCCGACTTGAGGTTGACATCTATGCTCCTCTATTCAAGATGGAACAGGTATTCCCCCTCAGTTTTTTCACCAGCATGGTTCACGTTGTCATGCATCTTGTCTGTGAATGCCGACTCAATGGACCGGTATAGTATAGGAAGATGTATTCGGGGGAGAGGTAAAATTTCGCATAAAAAATTAAAATATAAATTTTGTTGGCCTATATTTATTTTAAAACAATTGCTAAATGCAATGATTGACTGGTTTTGATATGTAGGAACCTTGGGGGGTTCAAATCTACTGTGAGCAATAAAGCAGCTCATGATGGCTGCATTGCGGAGGGCTACATACCAACCGAGTTGGTAACGTTCGTTCAAGAAAATTGTTTTTCTCATCCTTTTGATATAGCTCTACACCAAAATGAGCTACTCATACCATGATAATCAATGCCTTCCTTTTGAGTAAGATCATTGGCTACAAATCTAGCTTTATATCGTTCAACATTACCTGGAAGCATCATTTTAGGTTTTGTAAACTCATTTGCAGCCTATGGCTACAACTCCCTTTGGTAAGTCAACAAGATTGCACACTTGAATTTTAGCCAAGGATTTCATCTCCTCCTTCATGGCATTGAAACACAATGTGAAGTTATCTCCACCCAAAAAGATGTGAAATCAATTTTTGGATCGTCCTTAGGTCTGACATAAAAATAGACTCTTGGAAGTCTACAACATAATCACTGGGGATTGTTGGTCACCTTATTCTAGACTCAACAATTCTAGGATTGAATGAAGGACAGTAAAAACTAAACTGCTTGGAGTTTACTGCATAGCCTATAAGATTCCGCTGGTTGTCCTTAAATTTAATTTCCTTAGGTGTGGATTATAAATCCTCACTTTAGCATGACAACCCCATATGTGCAAACAATTTGAATTTGGTTCCACTCATTCCTTAATTTAGGTGTCTTAGGGACAACCGTGAATGGAACCCACTTAAATGTATACATAGCAGTTTTCAAGGCTTCACTCCATTAAGAGAATAGAATATTAGTATTACCTTTCATGTCGCTTTTTCGTGTACCTACCATAATACTGTCTACCTCTATCAGATCTTACGATCTTGACTTTCTTTTGTTTTGTTTCTCTACTTCTACCTTATAGGTACTAAAAGCATTTAATGCCCCAACCTTATGATTTAGAAGATATAGATACATAAACCTTATATGGTTATTACCGAAAGAGATAGGATATCTCTAACCATTTAGGCAAGAAGTATAGAAAAGGTCTACAATTGTACATGATCTCAAGAATCTCAAAAAACCCTTTTGTTGGTACCTTTAGTGGTATAGTTGGTCTGCTTTTCCTTAATACAGTCCACATAAATACCAAAGATAGTGAAATTTAAGAGGTTTTTTTAAAAAAAACTCTATCATTTATCGACTTTTATTCTTCATAGAGATATATTCCAATCTCCAATGCCATAACATAGAGGATTTCCTCATTCATAAGACTATAGACCATCAATTTAATATTCCACCCCAAAAATTTTCAATAATGTTCAAACCTAATTTAATAAACTAAAATAGAAACTAAATTTCTAAAAGAATTGTGGAATATATAAAAACATTATTAAGGTCAAAATAACATAACTGAATTTTTAAAATTAGTCTATAGATCCCAACAACCTCCAATTGCAAACAAGTATTATTTCGAAAACCCTGCATTATGTTGACAACGTGGACCGCTAAACCAAATTCAATCCACACAGTATTTAAGAGAGTCAATAAAAGAGATTCATGACACAGTAGATGTATGAGATTATATTTATTTCAGGTCATTCATGATACTTTATGCAATCATTCTTTATATTTATATGCCCATAATTTTCCTTATTGTAAGATAAACAAGTATCTTAATTACCAAAGCACTTTGTTGGCACCTTGTTCTCATTCATTAACTATTGGACATGATTGCCTATGAAGGTCATTCCCTTAACATGAGTAACTTCTGGATTCTCATGTCTTAATCTCTCATCTTCTTGAACACACATGATCAGAAGTTCCTTCATTGATCAGTTATCCTTATGTGTGCCACAAGATATTTGAAAAAACATACCAAATTTAGATGAGAGAATTGAAAATAAAATTGACCAAAATGACTCAAAAACTCAACCTTTAGGGACTTTATAATGAGTTGTTATGTCCTTCATTTCCATAATGTGCTCAGGCACATTTTGAAACTATAAAATGTTTTACTTTAAAGCTTTTCTATTAGGGTGCTGGCCAATGCCTTATTGGAACTCATTAAATGTTCCTCAACGACCTTTCTTTGGACCTAAAACATTAAGGAATAAAACCCTAATGCTTTCCTTGATATGAGATTTCATGAACGTTGAAACTTAAGCTATTTAAATCACTACAATCGTTCATGTTTAATAATCTCATATGGCGTACTTAATTTCGTCCACACGAAATGCCAATTCAGTCTCCAAATACCCCAAAGTGAAACACATTTTCTTTTCAGTCAGGAAAAATTACCACTAGGAATTATTGGAACATAAATTACTAATAATTAAAGAAGTAGGAATACATCCAATAACCAAGAAAAATAATATACTTTAATGCTATGAAATAACTTTATTTAAATTAACCAATGTTAATTTAATAGTAAATTTCAACATACCTATGAGCAAAGGTGCATCACGCATGAAATTTACTTTTTATTAATAAGACTAATAAATTTAGCATTAATAAATAAAATTTTCCGTATCTGTGGGCCTAAGAGAAATTTTATTTTCAACATTAAATTTACTATCTTATTCTAATCAAGTCATAAAAATAAAAATGTCCCTGTGGGGATTGGCAAATTAAATTTATGAATTAACTACAACATGATGTTAATTTTCTTTATGAAGTTCACATATATAATCTTGATGCAATTATCATTATAAAATTGGGATGCTATGGCTCTCCCAAAATTATTATGATAATCACGACTTCATTAACATCTAATTTATTTAAATTAATCAATGCTAATTTAATAGTAAATTTCAACCTACCTGTGAGCAAAGGTTGCATCACGCATGAAATTTACTCTTTATTAATAGGACTAATAAATTTAACATTAATAAATAAAATTCTCCGTACCTGTGGGCCTAAGAGAAATTTTATTTTTAAAGTTAAATTTACTATCTTATTCTAATTAAGTCATAAAAATAATAACGTCCCTGTGGGGATTAGTAATTAAATTTATGAATTAATTACAACATGATGTTAATTTTCTTTCTGAAGTTCACATATATAATCTTGATGCAATTATCATTATAAAATCGGGATGCTGTGGCTCTCCCAAAATTATTATGATAATCACGACTTCATTAACATCCAATAACTGTATAGATTTCAAAATAAAGTTCCCAAGAATAAAAGACAAAATCAACATGTTAGTGGGTAAATAGTATTTTTCAAAAGTACAACCGGATAGTGTTCCAAAAAAGTGAGGGGGCGCACAATGGCATACTTAAATCCCAAGACTTTCCTTGCTAAAGCTTTCCGATTGCAATCTTTGGATAGTACCATAAACATTCACCAACATATTGGTTTACTTAATTATTCTCAAGTCCAGGCATCAAGCAATTTATATTTAAACAATATAAATAAAAAGAATATATTTAATCTTAAGTCCATGCATTAAAGAAATAACAACTTCAATGCTAAACAATTTAAATAATAACATATATTAAATTGCAATACAAAAGCATGTGAAAATGCATGGCCTAGTGTCTTAGGTCCCTTTACCTTGAGAGCCCAAGTTCTAATCCCACAAGAGCACAAGGCCCAAATGTTTTTTTTTCTTTTTTCTTTTTTTGAATCCGTATGGGCTTGGATCTGCTTTCTTTATCGGGTTGGGCCACCTAATTGGGTGTTACGGGTCAGCCCACTTAATTACCCAAGTTTTTTTTTATTTTTTATTTTTTTTATTATTATTTTTTTTTAAACTGTATCGGGCATGGGTTAAAATAAACCTATACCTAGTGGCCCAAAAAACACTAGACCCGGTGCCTTACGGGTTAAAAACCCTACCCGGATCCTTAACTCCCCAACCCAGAAATACCATAACCCTAGCCGCCGCCCAGTTTTTCTTCTTCCTCATGCCTGCCGCCGCCACCTTCCTCATGCGTCAGCCACCAAGGGCCGATGCTCTGACTAGATGATAGGCGCCTCATGTAGGGCCGCCGCCATCAACCTTTATAGGCGATCCCCGGCGAAGAGCCGCCATCTCGGCACATCCTTACGCGAGCAAACGGTGGTCGTTCTCACCCTGCAACGGCATCCTAATGCCAGACCCGAAGCGGTGCACTCCGTCGCAGATCCTCCCGCATCAGCCGTTCGGCTGCCGCCGTTAATCCTTATGGGCGGTCCGTGATGGACCGCTCCTCACTATACGCAGCAAACCTCCTGTAACCTGAGTAGGGGTATTACCTGTCCCGCCCGTTCATAGCCAAAGAGCAGATCCTTACGCGGCAGTTGAGTATAGCTGCCCAGACAAGCATATCAGCCCCAAACGAGCACATCAACCCCAGACGACGCCGGCTGGCAGGAAGTCGTGGCGCCGTGGCATTGTCCAAACCGGCTTCATCGCCGTCACCTTTATGGCCAGAGACCAGCGCTGACGGCATTGGGAACGGGTGCCCAATGGCTTCCTTGGAGCTTGCCGGTGTCCTCTGCGCCGGTGGCCAGAGAATCGGCCAACACCAATTGCTCTTGCTTTCAGGGCTCAGGTTCACGATGGTGTGTACAAATGGTTCTCCGGCACAAGGGCAATATGGTCAAGTCTCAAAAAATAAACAAATCAGTGTATCCAAATGGACCAAAACTAAACACGCATATTTTGTGAGTTTCATGTTGCTCACCATATTTTGTTTCAATAATTAAATAAACAAAATGAATATTATTGAAACAAAAATAAAAATTTACAGCAGGCATATCTAAAAATTGGAGTGAGCAAATATAGCCTAGAAAAGGCTATGATGCCACATGTAAGAATTCAATATATAATTAAATGCTAATCAATATAAATTACCAGTGTAAATAATTCAATTATATAAGTACATCCGGCCAATGCTTTGCTCAAGCGAAATGAAAAAGACTTCTCAGCAAAAAATCTCGAAAACTTAAAAAAATAGTGAGAGGTTCTTCTAACTTATGCCTACCAGTGACTGCCAATTGATGGAATACACTAAATAAGTAGGTCAGGGACCCTCAATTAGAGCTGGTACTTAATTATTCCTCCCATCAAGGAATAAAAATCAAATAAATAATCAATACAAATTATTTGATTCCACAAAATAAAATCAATAATAAATTCAAATATTTGTTTCCACAAGAATTAAATCAACAATTTAATTTAGAATATTTGATTTCGCAAGATAAGCTTTAATTGGAATAAATCACTGAACACCGTAATTATATATATATTTTATAATCATAATAATATATGTGACATAAAGGACATACCTTAAATGATATTTCTTATATAATTGACATGCTCACATTTTAGTTTTGTTTTGTTTTTTTTTTGCTTTTTTTGTTTTTTTTTTTTTTTTTTTTTGCAGGTTAATTTGTATCTTCTGCATTATTTCTAACAATATCTACATGCTTTTTCACGGATAAAAGAGACTGGAGAAAATCTTCCACAAGAATAGTACTCATCCACTAGATTATAACGTGTCTTAATTTGCTTCTCTTTTCATTCTCCATTATTCCAAGAACGAGATGTCAAACAGTGGGCCATTTATGTTCTTCTTCATTCTTATGTTGAATAAGAATGAAAGCACGTAATGAAGGGAGGAAAGATCGTGAGTCTTTCCCCTTTATATTGGTCATGAGCTCTAGTAAGTGTAAAACTTCTTGTTGAAGTTACTTCAATCTTCACATTCACAAGTGAAGGATGGATAGAATGCATGTTGAAGAAGAGAATATGGTTGCACTCTATCAAGCCTCTCTCAATGGGTGTGTAAGCACCTTGAACACCTTGATCCAAACGGATCCACTTCTCCTTAATAAAGTTTCACTCACATCTTTTAGTGAGACCCCCTTACACATTGCAGCTTTGCTTGGCCACCTTGAATTTACTAGAGTTCTTGTCAGCAAAAAATCTAAACTTGCAGAAGAGGTAGACTCGTCGGGACGAACTCCTCTCCACTTGGCTTCTGCTGAGGGCCACACCGAGATTGTAAAAGCATTGTTGCAAGCAAATACAAGTGTTTGCTTTTCTTTTGATCAAGATGAGAAAATTCCTCTCCACTTTGCCGCAATGAAAGGAAGAATAGAGATCATAAAAGAGTTAATTATTGCTCAACCAGAGTCCATCAGGGTGAATCTCAATGGAGACAGTGTTTTGCACTTGTGTGTTCGCTACAATCATTTGGATGCTCTGAAATTGCTAGTGGAATCTGCTGATTGCGATGAATTTCGCAACTCCAAAGACCATGATGGTAACTCAACATTGCATTTAGCTGTGATGCTCAAACAAATTAAGGTGCGTTAACTATGTCTATGGCTACTCTCTTAGAAATGTTTTTGTTTTTTTGTTTTTTACTTTTTATTTTATTTTTTATTTTTTTATTGTGATGTAAAGCAGCACACTATCAAGAAATGATTTGAGATCTAGACTTCTTGGTTTTCCTTCCCTTCTACGTCAGTTTGTTTGTATTTATAAATTAGGACTCAATGTTTAAATTGGAAGAAGATATATTTGTAGAATAAGTAAAAACATCATTCAATGTGGTTAACTTAAATTTTTTTGGTTTTTCTTTTTTTTTTTGAAGTGCTTTTAGAGTTTTCTGTTAGTATAGTTTGGCTGAAACAATAGTGTGGTGATGGTGCAGGCCATAAAATACTTACTTTCATTAGCGGAAATAAAAAGAGATGCTAATGCCATGAACAAGATTGGTTACACAGCTTTAGATGTCGTAGAGATCTGTCCAAGAGACTTTAAATGTTTTGAAATCCAAAGCATTTTAAAGGAAGCCGGTGTCAAAAGATCAATCGATCTAAATTCTTCCCTACCATTAACACCGAGTCGTATTGTTACTATTGATGAAGCTCGACTAGCACTGTCTAGACAGCCAACTCGATCAAGTTTCAGGAGATGTTGGGGATACGTGTGTTCATCATTAGTAAAACACTTGAAGTACCAGGAAAATTGGATCGAGGAAACACGTGGTACATTGATGGTAGTGGCCACTGTGATTGCAAGCATGGCTTTCCAAGCTGGAATCAGTCCACCAGGTGGCGTTTGGCAACAAAATACATCCAATTCCACCGGTTCCAATTGTGGGGAAGATGATATATGTCAAGCTGGCAAAGCAGTTTTATCTTATTCCAGTTCCAATTTAAATGAATACCGATATCGATCCTTCATATCTTGCAATACCATCTCGTTCATTGCATCTGTGTGCGTCCTATTTTTAGTCATTAGTGGATTTCCTCTTACGACCAACTTCTTTATTTGGTTTTTGACTTTAAGCATGAGTATCTCAGTCGCGTCCATGACATTTGCCTATTTATTTGCAGTGGCTTTGGTGACCCCGGTTGAAGTATTTTCTGTATATGGCTCATTGGTCGACATATTAGCAGAGATTTGGTTTGGAGTGATTGTGATTGTTATTGTGACTCACATTATTCGCCCACTCTCTTGGATGGTGAAGAAGTTGCGTAATTTTAGACGCAAGTCAATAACGGGTCAAGCATAAAACCAAGCTAATGTCTAAGAGGAAAATTCGGGTGATCATAATTTGGGTTTAGTATTTTAGAATAAAAATATTATCAAGTTATTGATAAGAAAGAAGTTGTTAGGGGTAAGGTTTAGGTAATCTCATTGTAATATTTGTCTTTAGGCCGTTTATTGATATATATGTTCATTAGTCATTGAATTCTACTAGGATTATTGGGTAATATTATGTATAAATCTAGTGGCTTAAACATGAATAAAGCATGTTGAAAATTCTCTCAGTAAATTATAGTTGAAGAATGCCAGCTGTTTCAAAGTCTTCTGAATTTTGTCTTAAAGTTCTTTTGAGTTGATAGTTAGTGATTTAACGATTTGTCGTTGCATTATCTTTCTTGCCCATTGCGAAAATCGAGCATTTCCGGGTCGAGAAGCTTGGGTATGCGCATCGATCTAGTTGAGGAGGCTCCGGTTGGAGATGGGAAAATTGTGAAGATTACGGGTATTAAGGACATGGGTCAGACCGGCTGGGGATAGTTGACGGACACGCGGAGGGGGAGATAAATGGTGGTATTAATTGGAGGAAGGGGCAGATTACTAATACTAATATCTTGGAGGAGAATGGATTTGGCATGAGACATTGATGTGTTGAGAAGCTTTAGCTATCATTGGCGTCAATATTCAATCATGCCACCTAATTGGGTCTTCTCCCTTTTGACTTAGACATTGATATATTTGATTCAAGTTTGTGGTCCTTCGTAGAATTCCACTACGCGGTTTTCGCGTCATTCATGCCCATATCTATCGATATGAATCCATTTTTGTAACAAATATTCATCAATTCCTGGAATTAAAAGTCAAAAAGTTTATGTAAGAATCAAAGTTGATTATGTGGGTCAAATGACTCTCTTCCCAGACTCACCACTATTTTCTTTTTAAAAAAAACTATAATTTTTTATGTTTTTTTTTTTCTGGCCAAGATGATCACTTTCACTCGCTGCCCCTATTTGTTTAAAATGAGGCTATATATTGAAGGTATCAATAAAGGTCTTGGTTTAATCATAAAGATCCATGGGTTTCTCTGCCGTATTTCGTCCTCTCATTCTCATCGTATATTCGTCGCTTCCATCTTTACCATGCCTTATTTCGCCCTGTAATTTTCACAGAAGTAATTAATGGATGCCTCACCATTTCTTGCTTTATCTTTTATTCTTTTTCCTCCCATAAACGTAATTTACATCGTATCTTGCTGATTTGTGAGATGCATGGGATGTAAACAGTGCATTTAAATCCGGTTTTGTCATTTTTTTTCCGACGATGCATATGATGTATATGGTATTTATCACTATTCCCTAAAACCGCTTCATATGCTTTTCCTTTTCTTTTGGCTCGCCGGAGTTAGCTGGAATCCACCTCTGATCCCCGGAGTTAGCTGGAATCTTCCTACCACCGGTTGCCCAAATCTCCAGTTGAAGTTTCACATTCTAAACAAACAGAGCCTCAATTTTCTTTTTCTTTTTTTTTTTTTAAAAAAAAAAAAAAAGTGCGTGTGTTTTAGTAATTTTTGTTTAATTCCAGTGAAAATGTAATGTTTTCGTCAAAGTGATTAGAGAATAACTTATTTAAGGTCTTAGTACAAATCACAACATTTGTGTCTTTTAATAAGAGGTTGACACCTCAGCTTCGAACAAGAAAACCAAATAGGAATACAACACCCGATCATACCAAATTTACACCTTAAAAAGCTCTTCATTTACCATTTACATTAACCACCCATTACACCGCGGCCATGTTGGTAAGTTTTCTCTAATCTCTGTCCCTCTCTCTTTCTGGGATCATCCGTTAGGTTCATCCGCTACAAACCACGGTCTTGATTCCATCAAGCAACATTCCATGGCAGTTTTGGTCTAAGTTTGTTGCGATGGGCATGGGTAGCGCAAAATTGAAGAGATCGCAAAGTTGGGAGTTGATGTATCGGTGGTTGGGTTGGTCGAAGAACATGGTCTTTCTTTGGCATTGTGGCGGAACTACAAAGCTTAGATGAAGGAAACAAATTGGGCTTGACAAGGGTGGGTTCACACAGTTTGGGTTGGGCAGGTTTGTGATACAGCATGACTTAGTGGGTTGCAGCAAATAACAATACTAAGCAGCGGATAAATACTTCTAGATCTTGAGATTATCAAAGATCGAAGAAATTTTCTCAAAACACTAGAGCCGATCTAGGGTTTGAAGGAAAATAAGGAAGAAACTCAACTCTGAGATTTCTTATTGATAAAAACTCATATATAATCCAAATCTATGTTCTAGGGTCTATAAAACATGTATTTATATGCCCCCAAACACTAAACCTAAAAGAAATATGAATTAAAGTCAGTTTTAAAAACTCTATGATGGCTGTCTGGACGGGACATACCCTTGTCCGAACGGGCACCAAAGAAATAAAGAAACATAATCTAAAACATACACATGTCCGGACATGAAGAATCCATGTCTAGACATGACTTCGAGGGAACTCTTTGCTGCCCGTTTTGATGTTGTAAACAATGGAATTAGCCAAATCTCATGAACCATGACTTTGTAGATCTTTGAATTAGCTTTCTAAAGCCACCAAGCTTGCTCCAATCCGAGGTCTGAAATAACAGATATGGCAGTTTTTATAAGACTCGTCAGGTGCACATCATCTCTCTTTTTTATGGAATCCTTACCTTTCCAATCTACATCATCCTTCCTAAGTAGGAGAGAATTCGCCCTCAAATTCACATCCTCATCATTAACGTTCGTAGGGGGTAATTTCCACCCTACATCATTGTTTGTAGGGGGTAATTTCCACCATACATCATTCTCCCCCTGTAGGAGAGAATTCGTCCTCGAATTTGGATGAGTCTTTCTACTATCCTTCGGGTGCCCTGTCAACTTGTTCCATTCCCCTTTTCTCAAAATCATAACAAGGACAACACCCTACAATACATGTAATTGCCCTAATCATCAGGGGACTATGATGATTATCTTGAATGCCCCGCACATCACCTTGCCAAACATCAGGCTTGTCATGCTTTTTTCGTACCTTGTCTTTCCCATATGCCATGAAAATCTTCAAATAACTAACAACGACCCCGTCACTTTTTGGTAGGACATTCCCCTCCACCATATAGATCTCATCACAAATTTGGTTAGAAGAATTTGACCAAATAGCATCTACCCCAATAAAATCAACATAGTTAATTGGCGCAACACTCAAATCAAAGGCTTTATCCTCGGGGCTCTTATCAAGCACATGGTGTGTAATAGTCTCATAAGTAGAATTGTCAATAGCATTCAAGAGATTTACCTTTTCTAATGACTCCTCTTCGTCATGATAAGTGTAATAGATTGGTGGAGAGGCCCAATCTACTGAAGAATCTTCCTCAATAAATTCATCTTCCTCCTCCACAACCGATTGACCCTTAATCCCCCAAGCCTATCTAGGCAATTTCTTTTTTGTCAGACTTTTCTATTTTTTCTATCACAAGGAACTCTTTAGGTTGTAGACCCCCTTGAAACTCTAGAATGTCGAGTTCGAACCCGTTCTCCGACCGAGTGGCATGAGCTTGCGCAGGGGGCTAACAGCCTTGCGTTTGGCGCTCCACAGAAGGGATCCCAGATTTGTACCCATTGCCATGTTCATCTTCCTCCTCTGAAACATGCAATGGGGGTCGATGATGACGTTTGTTGTCACCACCCATGTTGGATAATCGGGTAGTGAGGGCTTCGATTTGATCCCTCATAGCCTTGAATTGCTCTTCCATGTGTTGCCACCATGTTTCCAGTTGCTCCTTACGTGTTGTCTTCGTGCGGACGTGCACTTCGTTCATGTCTGCACAACGACTTCCCCTCCCGATTCATGGAAAGTGACTTGCGCTCTGATATCAATTGATGCAGCGTGACTTAGTGGGCTGCAACGAATAACAACATTAAGCATCAGATATATATTTCCAGATCTTGATTCTATAAAGAATTTAAGAAATCTTCTCTAAATGCTAGACACTATCGAGGGTTTGAAGGAAAACCATGAAGAAACTCAACTCTGAGACTTCTTATTGAACAAAACTCAAATATAATCCAAATCTAAGTTTCTACGAGCCTATAAATACATGTTTATAGCATCCAGAAATGTAGATTTGGATTATATTTAAGTTTTGTTCAATAAAAAGTCTCAGGGCTGAGTTTTTTCATGGTTTTCCTTCAAACCCCAGATAGCAATCTAGTGTTTAGAGAAGATTTCTTAGATACTTTGATAGAATTAAGATCTGAAAATAGATATCTGCTGCTTAATGTTGTTATTCGTTGCAGCCTACTAAATCACACTACATCAGTTTGGGTGGATGTTTTTCTTTTGTGCTGTGAGACAAAAACCGAGAAAATCTGGCCTAGCGGTAAATGATACAAAAAGGAGAGCATATTTGCTCTTCTCCTGGAGAGAACTTACCGGCATTGCAGTAGCGTTCGGCTTCCAACTGGGCGGTCGCATGATAGGCGGACAATATAAAAGGTAGATAAACAATTTTTTGAAGGTGTAAATCTGGTATAAAATGATGCTTTGTTCCTATTTAGTTTTCTTGTTCCAAGCTGACGTGTCAACCTCTTAATGGATGGTACGAAAGTCTCGGTTTGTACCAAAACCTTATAAAAGTTATTATCGACTGAGAGTAAATATAAATAGCTATTGCATTCAACATTCTTCTATTCCTAATATCCTATAAATATATAACTATTCATTTTTAATGTAATAGTTATTCTGCGTATCATAAACTTTCGTAATTTTATGGACTCCAGTCCAAATTTATGCATCATCAATGTTAGGTTATGGGCTTTTCTAGGCATGGGGCTGAGAAAATTAGTAGTTGACAAATCACAACGAAGCCCACCGCCTGCCCCATCTTCAAACATTCCATAGCATTATATCCCACAGGAGGCACCATCTCTCGCATAAAATAAGAGTCTTGAGTTGCTAATGTATGTTTAAACTTCATATACAGGACAGAGTAAAATGGCTACTTTTATGATTTATGCATTGATTTCACCGCTTTATGAAATTCTTATGATTTCCTAATTTCGTATGATATGTTCTGGGTAGAAAGAGTTCAAATCTCCAATTATATTTTTATGATTTGATAATTTTGGAGCTACCATGTTGATGGTTTAATTTTATTCTGACATGGAACGATAGAAAGGGTCTTTCTTTTTTATCTCTTTTTTTCTTTTAATTTGAAGCTTCTAGAGAATGTGAAGCGACAACGGAGTGATGTATATGGGTCCGGCTTAGGAGTGATAGGGCAATAAAATATAGTGATGATTATATTTTTTCTTTTAATTTATTTCTTTTTTTTCTTTTCTTTTTTTTTTTTTTCACCAATCGCAGCCGGATGGCTTCTTCCTCCTCCCCTTCTCCCCTAAGCCGGATCCGATGTATATATATGCCATCATCGTTAGAGAAAACATAGTTTGACCTTTAAAATAGAAATTTTTTCTTTAAAATTGTACGTTTTTAGAAAATCATTTTTATGTTTTCAAAACGTAATTTTTTGACAAAAGACAATCCCAAATAATTTATTTTTTGCGATTCGGTTTAACTTCGCATTTTTTGTCTTAGAATTTCCTTAATATTTTTAGTATGAAATGGGGGATGTGTCGCGATTTGTCAAATTTGCCACCACCATCATCACTTTTTACTTCAAAAATTTCATAATGTCAAATTTGCCACCACCATAAATCACCCTATACAAATACTACAACACTACTAACGAGAAACATTTTATCAAACACCTTATACAAATAGCATTATAAATATGAAACGATAAATTTGTTAATATACCATCCGATTCACCAAATTCTAATTAAAATTGCAGCAACCATAAACTAAGAAAAACTATTCTATTTTTATTTGTATGGTAAAAATAATTCAGAATGAGAAGATTCAACTTTTTCATGCAAACTTAAATTTAAAACTACATATATAAAGAAAAATAGAAAAACACATAGCATATACAAGTTACGGATTTCATGACTAATAAATTAAGGACAAAAATTTAATGTATCTTTTAAATGTTTATGGACACTTGACAATATTTTAAATGGGTTAGAGGATATTTCCTTCAGAATGGTTTGTGTTAATTACTATTTTCCGAGGAGTGACGCTACAAGGAATCTGAGGAATCGTTGATCTACAAAATAGGTGTTGAAATTGGTAGCTCATATTAACACCGGTGGAAGGCCAAGTAGACGAGAGCGTAGTGAACATCATGCTAGTGACATTCACAGGAGTCTACTGGCCCATCAGCGTAATTAAGTTTGCTGGGGGGAAACGATTAGGTTGTGGGGTGTTACGTGAATACGTAACGGGGATAGATTATAGGTTCTGAGGGAACCTAGACCTTTTAGATTTTGAGGAAACCTAAATAACCCTTTTCAAACTCAAGGTTTGGAATTAATTTTCTGATCCCCTTTTTATTAAAATATCATCCTTTAAATAGGAAGATTACAATGACTTAGACTTGGAGTAAAACTCCTATACTGAAGATAAACCTAGAAAGATAACTAATGCAATCTTGTCTCTAAAATAAATAACTAGATAACTGAAATACAAGTAGACACATGTTTATCTCTAATCTAAAAATACTAATAACAAAACTAATCTAAATGAAATCTAATTCATTTTAAATATAAATCTACTATAATATAATGTCTACTTTATCCCTATGTTACTTCCGTAACATTCCTTCCCCCTTAAGGAGACCTTGTCCTCAAGGTCTAGAAATTCTTTTCTTCCAATGTTGCCCCCCATTTTTGCATTCTTTCGTCTTTGGCCTTTCATCCTCTTCCTAGGTGGTCGTTCTCTCGGCTGACGCACTTCCACTTTTGCAAGTATGGTGGTCATCAAACACAACCAGAACTGTGACCAGTGTGTATCGATTCTCAACACACAAGTCTTGTCTTTTTGATCCATCATCTTTGTTTGCATCCACGGAAGTCGTTCTGTTGGTTTCAAGTGGTTGCGGCATGAGGACTTTATTGTTGGTGGTGAGATTTCAACATGGTGAAATGGATCCTGTGGTTTAACAAGGTTGTTGATGTCTTCGGTTGGTTGGAAATCCAGTGATGGCATGGGATACGGTGGTAGCACCATTTGTGTCTGCTTATAGCAATGAAGTTCATCATTGTTATCAGCTAAACCATTATCGAATTTGGCAATCAATGCAGACAATTTTTCTTGAATCATCTCATTATTTTCTTTCATCTTCTTCATAAAGCCTTCAACCATAGTCATGAGGTTTCCTAGTTGCTGCTCAAGTCGATCCAGCCTTGGATTCGCCATTGACAAGATCTTGGCTCTGATACCAAATGTTACGTGAATACGTAACAGGGATAGATTATAGGTTCTGAGGGAACCTAGACCTTAGATTCAAAGGGAACCTAGACCTTTTAGATTTTGAGGAAACCTAAAAAACTCTTTTCAAACTCAAGGTTCGGGATTAATTTTCTAATCCTTTCATTAATTAGCTTAATGTCTTTAAATAGACAATTACAATGCATAGTAAAATAAAAGACTAATTAGAATAAACTAATTATAATACTTATCCCTAATATTTAAATTATACTAACTAATACTTATCTCCAATATTTAAATAATCTAATGATATCTATATAGATAACATATTATCTTAAGGTATTTTAAATCTAAAATACCTCTATTATTATACCCCTAACATTCCATTCCCCTTAAGGAGACCTTGTCCTCAAGGTCTAGAAATTCTGTTCTTCCTTCGTTACTCATTTCAGGCGTTCCCTTGGTGGCCGTTCAAGAGGTGGGATCACTTCTTTGTCATCAAGCGTCCAAATTTGCACAAGCCCACTCACTTGCCGTTGCCAATGAACATTGGACT